>NW_015505285.1:686251-730141 GCF_001515645.1 Sinocyclocheilus grahami | reverse complement strand
CTTGGGATTTCAGCCTTTCTCATTGGACAAGCCCATCTTGAGAGGCGTGAATTTTCTCAGACCTTAAAGGCCTCACATCAATGACCAGCCTCCAGTTGGTGGTTCAGTTAGATTCTGAGAAGATGTGAGCTAGAATGCTCCTAAGGACACCCTAAGTTCACGCCAAGCCTCGGGCCTTGACTTTCCATTCACCAAGATCATCTGACTCAAACTGGTACTTTTTCATCAACCAACTTCAGCAAAGATCAACTTGAACCTTCAGATTGCATCAAACCTCTCTTTCAGACAGACGAGACGTGCAAGTATTCAAACTTAGTCTTATTAATTGATACATTAAGTATCATTTGCACCTTTTTACAAAGGTGTGTTTGAACTCAGAATCTGACGTATCACTCAGGCTTAGATCTGTTGAATATGCAAATGGTTCCATAAATGTCATTCCTTATGTCTCTTTCTGTACTGAGCTAAACTTTAACCCTTTCCTATACCAACTGTATGTGTGTGTGTGTGTGTGTGTGTGTATGTGTATGTTAGACTAGTTTAAGTGTTTATGTAGTTAATAAAGTCTTATTTGTATAACACTTGAGATTGTTCATTGTTTGCTCATAACCGCAGTCCCTAATCATGCAGATTTCTGCTACATGCTCTGTGTAGTATTGTACAGTAAGAAAGTTATTTCCCTTAACCAGGAAATTAACGTTCTTAGAATTGACAGACAGTTGACCCTGAGAGGTCAAGTAAATACTTACAGCGGATCTAAATATTTATAATTAATTATAACTAGTTATGATTAATTATTCATATTTCCCCTTTGAGCTGATTCGCTACATTACAGTGGATGAAAAGTCACTGTCAACTACAACCCTAATTCCAGAGAAGTTGGGACGTTTTGTAAAAATGCAATAAAATCAAGAATCTGTGATTTGTTCAGTCTCTTTAACTTATTTAATTGACAAAATTACAAAGAAAAGATTTCCAAAGTTTTCACTGACCAACGTAAATGTATTTTGTAAATATGAACAAATTTAGATTTTGCTGGCTGCAACACATTCCAAAAAAGTTGGGACAGAGGCAAAATAAAAGTGAAAAGGTTATAGAATATCCACTTTAAACTGTTTTGAAACAGTTCACAGTAAGCAGGTGAATTGGTAATGGGTCAAGGTATCATGTTTGGGTATAAAAGGAGAATCTCATTCTTTAAAGCAAAGCTGGATCATGGCTCATCACTTTGTGCCAAATTTCATGAGAGAAGTGTCAAACAAATCAAAAATCACATTTCGCAATGCAAAATCACAAAGAATTTAGGTCTTTCGCCAACTACCACACATAATATTGTGAAAAGATTCAGGGAATCCAGAGAAATCACAGTACATGTAGAGCAAGGCAGGAAACCTCAGTTGAATGTGCTTGACCTTTGAGCCCTCAGATGGCATTGCATAACCGTCATCCTAAAGTGTTAAAGGTCCCCTGAAACGCTTAGAAACACGCAGCGTTACTCTATGTGTTGACGTCATTTTAACTGAAACAGGAAGACAGGGCGGGACATATCAAGCAGCCCCGCCCCTTTTTAAAATAGCCAATAGCGTTAGTTTATATCACAGCTTGGGCTAGAGCCGTTGAGCTCCGTAAAGCCGCATCTGACAGGGTATGCCAACCACAATCTCATCCATATTGCTATAAAATATAGCATTCTGTGTAGAATTCAAATAGCTCCGATACATTGTGATCCGCTCTGTGCTATCATGTCTCTGGACCAGAGCAGAATGTGTGTGCGTGGTTAGCGTGACAGTGCGAAACCAGACTTCTTTTTTTCCTCAATGGAAAGCATATTTACACTGTTTGAATCGTTCCCTGTCCCCTATATATAGCTCTACGTGCCATTCACTGTACAGAAAATACTAAATCTGTGGACAAGTGACCGATTTCAGTCGCGGCTTCAGCATCTATTTTATAGTGTAGGGGGCGGGCGCTTCGGATTCTAGAGAGCATTTGATTGGACAGAAAGTTTGATGAGAAGCTGAAGTTCGATGTGACATCAAAAAAAATAATTGAGCCGTTTTGGCGGAAGTGACTAACTGCAAGCTTTGAATGCTTATATCTTCTAAATGCAAATTTTGTCACTGTTTTGGAGCACACTGCCTTATAGATAACCTTAAGACTAACATATTGATACTAACACCTAAAAAACTTTAATTGTGATTTCATGGGGACTTTAAATATAGCCACATGGGTTCAGGAGTACTTCAGAAAACTGCTGTCACTTTCAGTCTGCTGCTGCATCAAGAAATGCAACTTGAAACTCTGTTACTCTAGGAGAAAGCTATACATCAATTCTATGCAGTAATGCCGCTGTGTTCTCTGGGCCAGAGCTCATCTCAGATAGTCAAAAAGACAGTGGAAAGGTGTACTGTACTCAGATGAGTCCACATTTCAACTTGTTTCTGGGAAAAATGGATTTCGAGTTCTCAGTCCCAAAGACCAAAGGGACCATCCAGACTTTCATCAGTGACAGACGTAAAAGCAAACATCTGTCATGGTATATGATCACATCAGTGCAAACGGCATGGGTGACTTGCATGTGTGTAAAGGTACCATTGACATGGAGGCATATATTGGAGTTGTACAGAGAAATATACTGCCGTCAAGATGATGTCTTGGGAAATCCATGGTTATTAGATCAAGACAATGCCAGCTCTCATTCTGCATGTGCTTGCTTCGTAGACTCCGAGTGAATGTGCTAGACTGGCCTACCTACAGTCCAGATCTGACTCCTATTGAAAATGTATGACCAGTCATGAAAAGGCAACGACAATCACAGACTGCTGAGCATCTGAAGCCTTGTTTCAAGAGAGACTGGACAAAAATTTTGCTTGCAAAACTTTAACAATTAGTATCCTTAATTCCCAAACAATGAAGCATTGTATTTAAAAGGAAAGTTGATGTGACACAGTGTTAAACGTGCCTCTGTCCAAGCTTTTTTGGAATGTGTTGCAGCCAAATACTTTTAATACAATGATTGTTCTATGAATGAATTGTTGTTGTTGTTGTTGTTGTTGTTGTTATTCATTTTAAGAGACATCTTGTCTTATATTAATCACAAAATATATATCACTGAGAAGAGAGTCAAAACCCCAGACAGAGATATAGAAAGACTGTCAGCTGTATAAAAAGTGAATTACTTGTACAATATTATATAACTAGTAATATAATATAATATAATATATAGAAGTATTATATATTATATAATATTTCATAGGGGTGTGCGATATGATGATTTTTGATCGTGGACGATAATGTCTCCACAATCTGCTTTTGAAGAAATATCGTATCGTGCAACAGCACACATTCAATCAGTTACAGTTCTGGAGCTTCCGTCTCAATCTCAATATACTGTAGGTTACAACGCGACATACATTCACATCAGTGTCAATTCAGCGCTAGAGTTAATCTCATAGTACACTGCACTTATTCACAATCACAAAAGTACATTATCTGCATCTGCTTTAAAGCCTTGTCGGTTAAACTTTTCATTTGCGTTGTTTGTTTGTTACGTTGTTTGTTTTTCCACGTTCTTCAAAATAGCAATTATGTTCAACAGAAGAAAGAAACTCATTCAGGTTTAAAACAAATTTTGAGTGAGTAAATGATGGTTTAAAAATAAAACACTATTGACAGATTTGACAGAAAGATGACAGAATTTTTATTTTTGGGTAAACTATTCCTTTAATGTTAATAAAACAACAAAACACAAAGAAAAATCACTCACTACTGTTAACTGAAAAACTTTAATACAGTTGCTTTGATAGGAATCAATCTATAGAGTTTTATTTTTATATTTGTTCATTCGATTACTTGAATGCTCCTGCTAAATGCACCTATTGTACCTTAAAATAAAGCACTGTTGTTTTATTTGTATAATATGTGTATTTATAATGTATATCTTTGTTCTTATTTTTTAATGACAAAGATTTTTACCTTTGCTCACTTTGGCCTAAATATCTGCCATTCTTTTTTATATTTTGTTACCTTGAAAGGCTTTGTCTTTATAATATGGAAATTAGCTGTAATGCTGACAACTTGCAAAATAGTAAAAACCAACATGACAAAGAACCGTGATAAAATCGTGAAATTTCTTAAAAAATCGTAATATATTTTTTCCATATCGCCCACCCCTACTTCATTACATAATATTTTAAGAATTTGGCTTTAATGCAATGTTGTTATTATTATTATCATTATTATTATTATTATTATTATTATTATATAATTAATTAAATAATATTTTAAGAATTTGGCTTTAATACAATTATATTATTATTATTATTATTAATTTTAAGAAACATCTTGTCTTATATTATCACAAAATATATATCACTGAAAAGAGAGTCAAAACCCCGGTCAGTATTTATTACTTTTAGGTGCACATATTCCAACTTCCAGATGTAACAACATAATTTCACAATGTTAAGAACTAGCTTTTACTCCAAAACTAGCTTACTAAATTCAAGCCTTCTAAAGGTTGATTTTGTACTGCTGCATTTCACCAGTTCTATAAACCATTCAACACCAGGCCTACAGTCTCCAGTGGACATTAAAGACAACAGAGGACGGAGTGCTAACAGGGTCACTGTTGATCCTCATCAGTACTGGGCTCATATCTGTCAAGCGTCCCCTCTGGATCTAGAATCAGCTCCCAGTTTTCTATATGATTATGTTTGTCAGAACACAAACTGAAAAACACTGATGCCAGACCAGCACTCTTCACCCTGAGAAGTTAAATGGGAGCACAAGAAGTGAGGAGAGGGTTAGCAAACCACCAAACACCATCATTAATCACAGCTCAGCTCCGGCCAGAGTCACTGACAGTCCACGACCACTTCAGTCAGCCAGCCCATTTGTTAACTCGGCTAAAGC
The DNA here is from genome assembly GCF_001515645.1 of Sinocyclocheilus grahami. Taxonomy (NCBI): domain Eukaryota; kingdom Metazoa; phylum Chordata; class Actinopteri; order Cypriniformes; family Cyprinidae; genus Sinocyclocheilus; species Sinocyclocheilus grahami. The sequence continues at coordinate 725,227 of NW_015505285.1, read as the reverse complement.
TGGTTTTTATTAGCTACATGACAAACCGACTTCTAACTGTTTTACGTATTTGGGTTCTTGGCCCTATGGGGGAACATTGGGCGGATCGTGGGAATCAGGCAGATTTCAAGCTGGTTCTTTAATTGCTATGAATGTTCAGTTCAGTTGATCAAACCAATCATAATTTAGTTCTACTGCAACGAAGGGTGAAAACGCTACAAAGGTTTTCCACAAATTCTGATGAAGACCAGCTATATGCTCTAAATATGATCTGAAAGGCAGCCGCTTGTGACTTGGATGGGACTTTAAAATCTTACACACTGTAAAAGAGTAAAGACGTTAGTGATTTTGGCTGATATATCAAACTTCTATTGGCAGATGTTTACAATAAGCTGTCAACTACACTTATTCTGAGACGGTCAGAGTTTAGATTTAATATGACCTTTGACCTTTCTAGAAATTACTCAGAAGTTGGACCTGCTTTCCTACTGTTTACTTCAGACTAGTGGTTTTTAATATAGTTGATGCCAAGGATGGCCAAAATGATGACTTTTCCTAAAATATAAAGATGACATTTATGCTGTGCGAGAAAAAAAAAAAGCTATATTATAAAGACATGTTGTTCACAAAATGAAATAAATGAGGCTTTTATGTTGTTACTGTATCGAAGCCAAAGCAAATTACATTAAAATATCTTGCATAAAATAGACAGCATTTTTTTCAGTATCTTCTCTTCTCCACACTATTAGAGTGCAGTGCTATTTTAGCCTTATTTTATAGTTTTTATTAACATTTTGATTAATATTTTTGTCATGTTTGTTTTTTATATTTCTATTTAGTTTACTATTTAAATTAAACTTATATTTCATATTTTTCATTGAATATTTATACTGTATTTTGTTTCATTTTTATTTGAAAAAAATAATGATTAAGTGATTTTTTTTTAATTGATGATAAAAGGATTTTAACAGTTTCAGTTAACATTAACAAAACTGGTTAGACGTATACAACTTAAAAGAAACATTTTCAGTTTAAATAACCTTGTATAGTGTGCTTCACAATAAATATTGTTCCACAGCGATTTTCAAACTTTGACAGACTTTCAAATCTTCCACAGACCTCCTAGAACTCTGATGCAGGCCCCCTGGGGGTTCCCAGATCCCATTTCGAAAACCCCTGCTCTTAGAAATACTAAGAAATTATCTTGTACAGTAGACTTATTTCATGCATTTAAGCACGAAAATAGTGTTTTGTCACAGGATCATAGAAAATATTACATGTTCCCACTACTCTGTGACAATCACGTTCACTCTTAATAATCTTATCGAAATAAAACCAAAAGCCATTCTCAACCTCAATCTCAGGTCAACTTGTAGAACAGCTTTTCTCTCTCTGCATCCACTATAAACCCTCATTTCTGTGGCCTTAGTCACAAGTTAAATAAACGGCAGCTGCTGGCCGCACCACAGAGGGTGTTATGTAGCGGGAAACAGAATCAGGACTGATGACAGAAATCAGCCTCCATTTATGTGTAAGAGATTCCCAGGTGTGCCTCTGTGTGTAAGTGTGTGTTAGTGTGTGTGAAGTGAGAGATACCCCCACAGGATTATGGGCAATTACATCATTGCTCCAAGTCTGAGAAAGCAGTGAGAGCTCTCATTTTTAACAGAAAGTAAAGTATTCACTCCAATAAAAAGTATGTATTTTTGCGTGGAAACACATTTAAATACACTCACATACACACTCAATTGAAAAAAAATCCAAGATGTAATACAGTCTCGTTACATGTTCTGATGATATTAACCAGATGTAGGCTTAATGGTACATTAACTTCAAAAAACACTGTATAATAAATGCACACACATATACACAGAAACTGGAATGGCCTATAAAGTGTTTTGTTTATTTCAGGCTAACCACAGCTAAAGTAGAAAAAGGGACATGTTAAAAAAGAACGAGAGAGCAGGACTAAATGTTTGAACTACATGAATAATATATGGAGAATGAAACAAGGACAGAGTGAGATGGATTTTCTGGGACACACTCAATAGCTTTGTTTTGAGCTTCCTCATGATCATATATAGTAATCTCTTTAATGCACTGTTCACTATTGACTGTAATCCTTAATAATAATTAACCAGTAAATCCTGCTGAAGATCTTGTTCTTCCATTGATAGATAAAGCTAATGATCATCTCAATTGCATCTGACTGGCTGCCAAACAACATCAATTCAGTCATGGAGCATGCAATCACTTGATAATGTAAGAATGTGAACATAAAATATTGTGTTAAATAAACACATATGGGCAATAAGAAGAAAGTACCACTAAGAAAATATAAACACCTGTACAAACTAATTTAAACGTACTAGCCATCACTAATTTATCGCAACTGCAATAATTAAAACTACGAAAAATGAAAAAAAGAAAGAAATAAAAATATGCCTTAACATGACATTTGCCACTTTCATTTAGAAAAAAATAATATAAAGAATGTAATATACATCACAGTAGTATACAAAAGTTACAAAAGTAGTATACTTTGCAGTTGGCCAAGAAAATGCTTTTGCATACAAAATCTATTATTTAAATAGAGTTACGAATAATTATTTTCTGTAGTAAGAGACAGCATGGGACAGATACTCTTGATAGAACAAATATTGTATTCATCCCGGAACATTCCATGAGATGCAAACATCATCTTTGCATGTAAAATGGACAGCACTGGGTCACGCATACACGCACACATTGGCCATAGGTTTGAAATATACTATGAATACCGATATCAATAGTTTGCACTGTTCCTTCCTTAAATAATAGTTTCTTTGTCTGCATTATAATGATGAGATCTGTGGCGTTAAGATCTGACCATCAATACCCCAAAGATCCTGGCTGACCTAGATGGTCATGACTAGCTGAACTGTGATGATGTGTTGAATTGCCAAGCTTTGACATGTTAATAATAATAGCTAAATTAATTCAACAAACCAAAGGTATTTATTTAAATATATAAAAATCTGGCAGCATTATTCACATTTTATTTTGAAAGCTTTCAGTTTTCTCATTTTCCAGTGTGTTACTTTGCGGAACATCTGCACCATATCCTTAAACAAATCAAGGTTCATGTAAAGAATGAAAAAAAAACTTTATATGACACACCTACCATTTAAAATGTATTTTGTTACAGGCAAAGAACAGAAATCAAACAACAAACACAGCAACGTCAATATCGTGAAAACAAAATCATTCCTCAGAGCTGACAAGCTGTGTTCAAGTTTCCTAATTAATAATACTGTTGTACTATTATCTAAAAATCAATTATTTGTAACCAACCTGCATCTTTGTTTTTCAGTGACACCATACACCATTGCTGTGTCTCCATGTGCATTATTCAGACAAGAGACAGGATATATCTACCCAGGAGTTGCTTTTCCATTTGTCAAGGTAAAAAAATTACAGTGAAAATGTATTTTCCTCCATTTTAACAGCATATTGTCTGTATTAATCAGTAATGCATCTTACCAGTAGACCCAGTGCTTTTTGTATATACAGTATTGTGTATGTGAGGTTTATTTTCATTTTTTAATGAAAACATTTATTATTTTTTAATTAAAATAAAAAAAGTTTATTTTCTCTATCTGACACTATTCAACACTAACTTAGTTAAGCAAAGATATAAAAGCTATTCAACTAGTTGGTTTAATTTGATACAGATGTTTGCATTTACACTGTATTTTGATCACTCTGCTCTAGGCTCTTACAATGGTGAATCAACGTTTGAGTAAGCTGGAACCAGCCGTTAAAGAGTGGTTTAAAATTGTGTTGATACCTACCAACAGTCAGGACATGGATCCCCTAAAAAAGAGCATTGAAAACCACAGTAAGAGTAGAGGAGTGCTTTTCTATTTATTTATACAGTAACTAGAAATGAATAGATCACCAAAACTTTATTTTTTGCATGGAACACATGCATACTTCTGAAGAACAATAATGGTGTTCTTTCCCATATAAATGCATGCAGCCTGTTATTCACATTAGGATATCTCATGGCTATACTTATTACACTATAACATACAAAACTTTCTCTTGTGGTCCATGCAAAAAGAAAAAAAAGTTGTTGTTTTTTTTGTGTGAACTATCCTGTATCCTTCTTCCTGTTGAAGAAGAATCATATTTCTTCTTTTATTTCAACAGAAACTTGAAGAAAATAAGATGTCATGTTATTTTGCTAAACCCAGTGTTGTGATGCTGTCTGTGCAGATCTGAACACTGATCAAATCTGAGATTACTGGTAAAAAAAAAACTCTTTGTTCATCTTAATGAGATCAAGCTTGTTCTCTACCCGTCCACAAACCCACGAAATGTTAAAGAGGCCATCAATGCCTTAAGATTTTTTTTTTTCAATTATAATTTTTTTTAACATTAACTTTGTCAAAGAGCAATTTCAAATGTATACAGCCCTCTTTTCCTTTATATTACTACTTACTCACTACAGCATATACTGCATTGCCAATACTGCTGCATTATGAAATAATTCTCAAAACAATGTTCACTTTTCTTAGCCGTTTTTGCAAGTAATTTTAACCAGAGGCGGACAGTAACTAAGTACATTTACTTGAGTATTGTACTTAAGTACACTTTTTGAGTATCGGTACTTTACTTGAGTATAATTTTTTCTGGAAACTTATGACTTTAACTTCACTACATTTGAAAGACAAATATTGTACTTTTCACTCCACTACATTTCTATAAAGGTCCTCGAAGTAGAAAGTCGTTAGCAGCTTTGAAAGTCAGTGGGTGATTTTTTTTTTTTCTAATCTAAAAACTGTCTTTTTTTCAGACAGTTTATCAGTAATCACTCTTGGGGCTACATGAAGTGATTTCCCAGCATTTTTTGTGAGCACTGACCAGTTCCAAATGTGGTATTTATTTACAAAAATTCAATAATAAGAAGTTAATATTGTGGTTTATATTAGACACAATATTGTCTGATTTTGCAAAATTGTGTAAGTGAAAATATTACCTATAAAGCCACAGAAGAACTGTTGTGCGTCTCCTAATAAAACAAAATAGGTGTTTGACTGAAGCAGCACTACAGACCATTCTGTGTATGACATCAAAGTACAGCGAGAGCGATTAGACAGCATTTTTTTATTTTTTCTTGTGATGTCAAATAGGTCTTGCGGTTTTGATTTTTTGTTAAAGCAAAGCTGCTGTTGTAAAGTTATACAGCTACAGTTGTGTTGCTGGGTTTTAAAGCAGGTTTGATTTTTGATTTTCTTCCTTATCGGTCTGTATTTACAGCAATTTCACTGTCCACTCTGTTCAAATGTGGATGAATGGTTACACATAGATGTGTCCAGAGCTGTGTGAGATCACTACCATCCTGCTATTGTGGGGCTGTAATGGTGATAAATAATAATTTTTTTGTTTCGTTTTTTCCCCATAGGTTTTTAACATTTTAAAAGCTCTTTATTCCATAGATACTACAAGCTAGTCAGTGTATTCAGTAGGTGTAATGTATTCTAAGTTGCTTCAAAGTATTGCAAGTACTAGTACGTACAACAATAAAACTGACATAAAAAAGGAAATTTACTTTTGGTACTTAAGTACTTTTAAAAGCAAGTACTTCTGTACTTTTACTTAAGTAAAAATCTGTCTTTACAACTTTTACTTGTAATGGAGTAATATTTGACCAGCAGTATCTGTACTTTCACTCAAGTAATGGAGTTGTGTACTTTGTCCGCCTCTGCTTTTAACCAGCATAAAGCCCCGTTCACACCAAGAATGATAGCTATAAAGATAACGATATTAGCATCCACAACATCGAACAATATCATCTGTAAGTGCACGCTCCTCTGCTGCTTTAAAGGAGACATATTATGCCCCTTTTTACAATATGTAATATAAGTCTCTGGGGTCCCCAGAATGTGTCTGTGAAGTTTCAGCTCAAAATACTCCACAGATCATTTATAATATCTTGAAAATGCCTATTTTGAGTGGAAGCAGAAACATGCTGTTTTTTCGGGCCTGTCTCTTTAAATGCAAATGTGCTGCTGCGCCCCGCCCCCTTTTCCTGAATAGAGCTGCATCATTACAGCTTGGACCTGCTAAAAACATCTGTTTTGGTTCTGATTATCATGTTTATCGTGCTGAAATCACGCGTTTTAAACCATATGAGTTTAAACTTGTGATATACGGTTTTCTGAGTGCACTCATCCGAAGCACACGGACAGAAAGCGGCTGTCACAGCATGTGAGTACTAAACTAAGTTCTCATTCACACACAAGTTTACGTTAAAAACACACGAGTTACAAAAACAGTTGGTTATGTCTGTGAAGGTAAACGGCTGGGAAATAAATTGCATGTTTATTTTAGATCTGTGTGGCAGCAGCAATATACAGTAAATAAATCAATAAATCCACTGCTCTCTTGCCTGCTCTGAGGCTGGGACTCTAAATAGTGTTCTGTACTCGTCTGTGCAGCCAAAGACAGAACAGTTAGCATGTTTTGCTCAAACTTTCGCTATGGCATTAGAACTGGTACACCATTGTCGCATGTGAAATCAAATGATGGCGCTGTGGGTGTAAACTTACAGATTAACCCTTAAATGCATACCTCGGGACATCATTCTCTACCCTCTCCCTCCATTTTTTTAAGTTAGACATCAACTTTCTTAGTATTCCTCAATCTATTAATTATAAACAATATAACAAGAAAAAAATAGTAAAATATAAAAGAATGCCAGTTTTCGGATTCATTTTTTGTAAAAAAAAAAAAAAAAAAAAAAAAAAGGGTATAGGGTCGCTAGAGACCCGAGGTATGTAAATGTGTAAGGATTTTTTCCCTGCGCAACTATATTTACATATCTGATGAATCAATATGTGCAATGCATCTTTTTTTCCTCAAGGTGGCACTGTTTGATACACAATGATGACAACGTTTCACTCATAATTACTGCAGGCATAAAAAAAACGAATATCATCAGCAAAAATTGAAGTGGTTTGAATGGCTTTACTGCAGAGCAATTACTATACGCAATGAAATATAAATGTCACTGTCATTTGATGCTGGATGTGGTGAATAAGCTGCCAGTGATCAAAATATTAAATATGAAGTCATTGAAAACGATAGTTTTGAGAATATGGCTGATATCGTGAATATGAGCCAGATGCTGAATGTACTGTGGAAGTGCACTCTGACGATGACAGCGATGGTAAAATCATCTGCTCAAATTGAACCCTTTTAAGTTTCAAAAGGTAACAAAATATGCTTTATTTTATTCTTCTGTGAAAATATCAAGAGAGTTTTTTGCTATTGCAGCAGTTAGAGATCAATCCATGCTGTATATATAGGTCTGGGTCGCTAAAGACCCGAATATGTTATAATGATTGGCGAAACATTCATGCATTTAAGGTTTAAGGGGCGGTAATATTATAATGAGATCCCTTTGCCACGTCACCAAGGGAGTGAAATCAGACGCACTCGGTTTCTCAGATGCTTGCAGAAAAAGGCTGACCGAAACAAAGTTACTGGGTTAATCTTTTTCATGTTTCCTTGGTTGGTAGATGCACCGGGGACCTGAATATAGCACTTAAAACCAGTAAAAGTCAGACTTTCATGATATGTCACCTTTAAATTCTCAAGCTCGTTATAGCAGGATGGATTCTGATTGGCTGTCAATGTTTTTTATCATTCATCAGCTGGAAAAAAAATTGTTCTAAAAGTGATTCCAACGATATGGTTTCTCTGTGCCTTTATCGTCATAGTTGTGGTGTGGACTCTGCTATTCTTTAAAGGGGTCCTATTATGCTTTTTCACTTTTTCAACTTTAGTTAGTCTGTAATGTTGCTGTTTGAGCATAAAAAACGATCTGCAAGGTTACAAAGTAAAAAAAAAGAGATTTTATTTAACAGAAATCACTTTTCAAAAACTACAACGAACGACTCGTTTAGACTACAACGCATATTTTCCGGGATTTGTGATATCACAAATATCGACAAATGGGACGAGACCTGGTTGAGCTGCACTAGAGAAGGCAACGAGTGTTATCACTATGCCGGAGACATGCTAGCTTTCCCAAGGCAGACGAACTTAGAGTGGTTACAATCATCGGGGTTTAAATCACGCTCAAATTGATTTGATTATGACGGAATATTTACACTGAAGCTTGCAGGCGGCTATGGTAAGGGGCATGGCATTTCCCGACCAGGCGCCGAGTGGTGCCAATCACAACACACACTGGCTGTGCTGAAAGCACTCAAACTTCATATATTCCTTAATGACCAGATGTCACATGTTAATGGAGCCCTTCAATATAGGGTTATTGGTGCCCATGTACCTTATGGTGTGAGGAATGAGTGCGAATAAAGCCTAATCTTATTTGTAAAGGGGTGACAATGCCATACAGAACCATACTTTCTTCTGCAACATGATCTATAATGTCAGGAAGGATACATTTGGTAATTATTTCCAGTCTTGTTAAGGCTTAGTGTAAATTAAATTAAGGCAAATACTGATTTTAAGGTATTGTTGAGCTGGTGATTATATTTTAATGGTGAAATGAATCAATAAATCATTTTCTAAATGGCTTTTTCTTTGTCCAGGATTCTTCCTATTAATGAACAGAGAATATGAAGACACTATTTTTCTCTCTTTTTTTATCATATAAAGAAGGTATTTTTAACCTTTACTCTGAGGACAAGTTTTCTTGTTTGTTTGTTTTTTCTAAACCAAGATGTGTCATTTAATTGGGGCAAATAGTATAGATATAAATAAGAAGTAAAAGGCCGGTTACTGTTTACTATACTGTAATTATAAACTAATTCTACACAATTATAGCTCCAGATTAATGAGCATCTAACCTTTATCTTATTTTATATTTAGGCTATTTGTGATATGTCAACACATGGTAACTAAAAGTACATCTGTCTCCAGACAAAATAAATGTTACATTTAAATGATGTAGTGAAGTACATTTACAATGACACTTTTAGAGAATTATGAGAAATTGGAGCGATGTAAATATTTAATGAATCAGTTATTTATATATGTAGCTTTTTAAATCGATAGCCTAAGTCAGACACTTGCCCAGGGCTTGTGACGTCACTGGGTCGTGTTGATGCTGACTCTGAGAGGAACTGAACAACAGCAGCAAAGGACGCAGGACACAACAGTCTCCCTGCCAGTCTGCCACCATAACATTATGAGCAAACCTGAAGGCACTGAGAGAGGAGGACAGTCCAACTCCGACAACGGCGAAGAAAAAGACTGGGCAGCTGTCAAAGCATTATTTGACAACGCGAAAACAACGAAGAAGCCCCGTCCGGTAAGAGATTGTTTGTGTACAATAACTGAATGACAGCAGCGTCTCCCGCATCCGATACCCAATCTACAATGCTAGCAATAATGCTAGAAAAAAGCTTATATTATACCAAAGATAGCTGTCTACACTGAAAGCGAGCGCGTTCTTCGCTTGCAGAATCGATGGTGCGTACAGCAGCGCTGCACATAGCTACAGGTAACTGACCACATAGAGCAGCTTGGCTGTCGTCTACAGCTGTTGTAAACATTTGCTTGCTTTTAACTTGCAGCCCAAACCCAGCAACGCTGTAACCATTGCGGTGTCTTCGCGAACGCTGTTTAACATGGTGAAGGAGAGGAAGGTGTTTGAAGAGGAGGGGCTGGAGAGGTACGTCGCGCACCAGCTGGAGCTCGAGGACCAGCCTTTTACCCCAGGGGTCTCGTTTCCTTTCGTTAAGGTAACAACAGGTTTAAGAACTACAAAATGATTTTTCAAACAATATGTAAAATAATGGTACTACTATATTCCAAAACGATCTAACGCTGTCTGAACATAACACTCACCCTACCTCCATCAGCACCTGTCAGGAACCTGATGCCACAGGTAATGCAACTGGACATTTGTATATAGAGTGCAATGGTGGCCACCCCAACTTTTCAGTATTTTTCCCATTATTTGTTTTTTATTTTATTTTAAGTTGTTATTTGAAGACTTTGGTTTGAAGTATGTGTACAGCTTTATCGCTTCAATCCCGCATTGTGAAGGACAATCAAATGAAAAACTTTTTACTCTGAATAGTTATTTTGTCATGATTTGTTTGTTTCAATACTCTGAATTGGGTAGATTTTTTGCAGAATCATGAGTAATATAGCTTTTCACCATGCAGGAATACTACTATTAAACAAGATTATTTAAAAGCTATGCATACATATACCATCGCATGCATATAGCATTGATTTACAACTTCATAGCTCTCAGAAGGTCAGGCTTTTTAGATTATCATTCAAAATCAATTCCCCTATGGAAAAAATGAATTGGATTTTTTTTATGTTCAGAACCCGACTGATGCACTCTATAGCAGCACCTCGCAACACACCTCGGTTCACATCATCTAGGTATATTACTCCTGAAATCTCCTTTGGTATTGATTACAAATGACATGACTAAAAACTGTATTCAGTAATATAACCATGTAGATAAAACCTTTTAGGTAATATAATTTGATTACCTTTGATCTAACTCCTTTATTTGGTGTAACACAAGAATAGTGTATATGTATAGAAATTGTTTATTAGCACTGACAGCTCTTAATTTTGGCACAAATAGTAAGAAAAAAAAAAGAAAGAATGAATGAACGGATCAACCAACCAACACTGACAACCCCTAGCACAGGTACTCCAGTATGAACCTGACACACATCAGATAAGCTGGTTGGGCCAGTTAGGGCCAATTAAATTTGCACTGATGCAAATCTACGGGAAAATTTGTAGAGAAACATGGAAAACAAATGTGTCCTTTCACTTTTGTTCATGGATGGACTTTAGTCCTTTTTATTGCAGGGCAGGACTCAAACACTAACAATCAAGACTCAAACATAACAGCATTATTGTGTCCTGCCCACTGTTTATGGCTAAAAAATATCATATATTGTTACACTAATCCTCCATTAATCACATCAGTATTGCCTAACGTGGATATCCTTAGATATCAAGGGCCATGCCTTTAGTATTTACTGTGTTTTTCTAATCGACAGGCCCTGATGAATGTAAATGCTCGTTTGAGAGAACTATACCCAGACAGCGAGGAGCTGTTTGATATTGTGCTGATGACTAATAATCACGCCCAGGTCGGAGTTCGCCTCATCAACAGCATCAATTATTATGGTAATAACATTTACTAGCCTACAATTTAGCCTTTGATAGCGAACATCATTTCATTCTTTAAAAGATCTGTATTCTACACAGACATAGACCAACATGCACCAAGAAAAAAAAAATAGGAAAAAAGTCTGTGCAGGCACACAGATCAAAATTTGGATAAAGACCACTACAATGATTTACATAATTTTTTCATAAGGTTTGCAGCACACAAATGCATATGTACTGCATTCTACATACTATACAAACAATAATTACATAAATTCTCTCTCTGCAGATCTAACTATAGAGAGATTTTGCATGACGGGTGGTGAGAGTCCAATTGGTTACCTAAAGGCCTATATGACCAACCTCTACCTGTCCAAAGATTCAAAGAAGGTACAAGAAGCTATCGAAGAAGGTATTTAAAAAAATGTATGCATTGTGATCTAAATGGGATTTTCATTTCACTGAAGAAGAAAAACTTTAAAGTCTTTAAATTAGCTGAACATGAAGCAAAATTTGCTTTAAATGGCCATTTTCACAGGAATAGCAGCTGCCACAATGTTCGCCTGCGACAGTGAGAATGAGCTCAGTGACACGCAATTGCGTGTAGCCTTCGATGGAGATGCAGTTTTGTTTTCCGACGAGTCTGAGATTATTGTAAAGGAACACGGATTGGACACTTTCTTTAGGCACGAGAAAGAGTTTGAGAACAAGCCTCTTGCTCAGGTAAACTAAGACTGGGTAACATAACTTCTAATGTTCATTATTAATACTGTTACTAATATTTTCTCCATGTCGTGTTTGGAGTATGCAATGTCCCTTTTATCCTTGATTTGGCATTGCATCATCCTCTTTTAGGGCCCCCTGAAATGTTTCCTGGAAGCACTGGGTAAACTCCAGCGCAAGTTCTATGCAAAAAACCAAAGAAACAGCTGCCCTATTCGCACTTACCTCGTCACAGCTCGAAGTGCTGCCAGTGCTGGGGCCCGCGTTCTGAAGACCCTACGGAGCTGGGGGTTGGAGGTAGACGAGGCCCTCTTTTTGGCTGGGGCTCCTAAGGGTCCTCTCTTACAGAAGATCAGGCCTCACATCTTCTTTGATGATCAGATGTTTCACATCGAGGGTGCCCAGGAGCTTGGTACAATCGCCGCTCATGTGCCCTATGGGATTGGACAGAAGTATCATAAGGGGAAATGCATAGATACAAGTGATGCAGAAAAAAATGAAAAGATTTGATTATCAAATGCAAATGTCCCAATTCTTTAGGTACCTCAACACCTATTTAGTGTCTTACATTTGATCTATACAACAGCTAAAATATAAATGTTTACTTATATTAATAATGAGCAGGGAAGTGAAGCACATGCATGAAAGTCTCTGCAAGTTATAGGTAATTGTATTTATTTATTTGGTTGCATCAGAGAGTTTTGAACCTTGATCTATACAGATAGTTTAAGTTAAATGAATTGCTGGAAATATAAATACAAAGACGCTAAGGTGCTCAAAATGATCTAGTATATTATGTACTGTACTAATGCGTCAGCACTGTAAGGTTAAACTACATGCTGCAGCCCTTTCTTTTTTTTTCCAAAGAGAATAATGTGCAATTAGATGCATTTACCAATCTGTATGCCTTGATCACTATGATTTTTTAAGATGTTTAATCAAGAGTTTAATTTAGAATATTTAATTCTATCTCAGGGAACGGTCGCCGTGATTTTGCCAAGTAAGACATGTTCCTGGATCAACATTACGGTCCAAAAATACAGACTTAACCCAATCCCCATAATTGTTTCCTAAAATCAGAGGGAAATGATAGCTGATTAACAAGGGTGTAGAAAAACTGACATTTCCTGAAAAGTTATCACTCAATTCTGATTGGTTGATTGGAATGATGTTCCAGGATCAACAAGGATGTTGATCCAGGAACATGTTGTACTTGGTCAAATCACGCTTACCCTCAGGGTCCATACATTGCAACTATCGGTATTTTATTTATAGTGCAAGATGTTATTCTTCAAGGTAAATTTAGCAGATGTTTACCTACATTTAGATGTTTTGTTGTAACTTCTTCACTGCTGTACTTTGATATTCAGACTCAATCCTCAGGCAGTTTCCTTCACTGATGTGTGTGTTGTCCACCACCAGTGTTCCTGACAGACCTTGCCACAATAATAAATGAACTAAAACACTGAAATAAGGATAAGAGTGTGAAGAAACGGATATATTGTATTTACAATGTATCATCCCTGTGTGTTTACCATGAGGTGTATGTATGTTTAATTTTGTTTTGTCCACAAAACAAAAATGTGTTGTTGACTGTTAAACACTGGATTTATTCATTATGATAACATAAATGAGTGATCTTATTTGGTTTGTGGTTTATCTAGAGCTATTTAGTTTGTAGTCCTAAAACACAGATTTGAATACAAACATAGGTTTAGGAAAAGAGGTTTAGGAGTTTATGTACTTGACAAATGTTGTAGTCCTTATGTGGCAACTAATTAGCAAAAAAAATAATAAAAACATAAAAAATCTTACACAAGTGCTTATTCTCTTTAAACATATTGCTCTGTACTAAAGGCTATATTTGAACTTCATGTCTATTGTTAATGAAAACGCAATTTCAAGGATTTTTTAGATGTTATTAATTTATCTCAAACTAATCCCTGTTCATCGATTACTGCGGACACGTGTGATTTGCGCTTTCATTGCTTGACCAAAAAGCAGTACACATGCGTTGCGACTAACCCCGCTATGAATTCTGGGTAATGTAGTTCAATAACATGCCAGTTACTTCCCCACATGTGCGATTGTTTACGCCTACAAACCTGCTCATGAACTGGACGTTGTTGATGGCCCCAGAAGGATCAACAGTCAAGCTATACCCCATTCTAAACATTTGGATGAAGACCTCGATATGTTGCGGGGCAAAACTATTATCGTGACCGGGGCAAACAGTGGCATTGGAAAAGCCACGGCTGCGGAGCTGCTGCGGTGTCAGGGCCGAGTGATCATGGCATGTAGGGACCGAGAACGGGCGGAGAAAGCAGTCCAGGAAATCCAGCAGGAGGCCGGAACAGAGCAAGGGGAGCTAGTGATCAAACTCTTGGACCTGGCGTCGCTTAAATCTGTCCGTATTTTTTGCGAAGAGATAATGAAGGTACTAACGTTACACCAAACCAAGCACAGAGCATTTGTTTCTCATTTCAGATATTTAGAACGCTCCAGTAAATATAGGGCACGCGTAGCACGCTTTGGTCTAATTGGTTTCAACTAAGAACAAGTGCACAATACCAACAGCCAAACAATTGTGCGCGAACGTCACGCGCTTTTATGTAAATGATATCACGCTCGAGACGTTTGGGAAGAGCACGTGGCTGCGCGCGCATGAAACCTTTTTCGAGTGGAATTCATTGGCAAGCTTAAAAAAATCTTTTTGAAAAATTGTGTATCTAAACAATACTGTGGGGGAAAACGGGCATAGTTAATGATCTCTTGTTGTAGATATATTTTGTAAACAAACATTGTACTATTGTGTATGTAATGTTTTTATTTTACTACATTAAAAATGGGGGGGCAGATACAGCTCACTGAACACACTTTAACACACTTTTTTTCGTGACAGCATGTCCCAGTAGAGTGTGAGAACAGTAAAACATTCAGACATTATAGAACAAATAATAATAATCATGAAACCCCAAATATATAAAAACGTTTTGTATAAAATTACCACAGTATTGTGTTGGCCAACATATATTTTAATTAATATATTTATATTTTAAAACTTAAAACAAACTTTTAAAACAAAATAGTCTAAATTTAGGCCAATGGGATGACTGGAAAACTGTCCCAGTTATCTTGACTGAACTAATATAATACATATTCAATGATGTATGTAAGAGTTGATTGTGTTTGAGAGTTGAAAGATTTCATTGTGTATTGCTGTTACTACTGTTTTATCTATGGCCCATTATTTAAAATCTTGTGTATAAAAAAAAAAGAATAGACACTCAATAGAAGAGAAGTGTATCTAAATTAGCGTAGAATAAAGTTTCATTGATTTCTAGGGTTGTGGGTTTGTTTTTTCATCTTCTCATTCTTGTGTTCAGAAATAACTTTACAATTTGCCATATCTGTTGTATCTCAAACAGGAAGAGTCAAGGATTGACATCCTGATCAACAATGCTGGAATCTACCAGTGTCCATACACCAAATCAGAAGATGGATTCGAGATTCAGTTTGCCGTCAATCATCTGGGTCACTTCCTGCTCACTAACCTCCTGCTGGATCTCCTCAAACGCTCTGCTCCTAGCCGGATAATTGTAGTGTCCTCCAAGCTCTACAAATACGGTGAAATAAACGTTGATGACCTGAACAGCGAGCAGAGCTATGATAAAGCTTTTGCCTATGCACGGAGTAAACTAGCCAATCTTCTATTCACTCTGGAGCTCTCGCACCGACTCGAGGAGACCGGAGTGACAGTAAATGCTCTCACCCCAGGGATTGTGCAGACTAACCTGGGCAGGCATGTCCACATCCCAGTGCTGGTGAAGCCACTATTTAACCTGGCTTCACGGGCCTTCTTCAAGTCCCCTGAGGAAGGTGCGCAGACTTCTATCTATCTGGCCTGCTCTCCGGATGTGGAGGGCGTGACAGCCCCATAAACTTTTAACCAATGCAGTCTGAGCCGGAAAGAGAATTGATTAGTTCATCTCTCGAGTCTTCGGGTTTGAGTCGTTCATTCATCACGTGACAGCCCCATAAGCCCAAACCCAAAGACGTGTCAGATAAGAGGTGAGGTGAGCTATTCATAGACTGAAGACCCAGGTAAACAATGAATTCATCTTTTCTGTTTCTTATAGCAGTTTTGGTATTGTTTGTAGTGTGAGCAACGTTTGCGTTAGTAGTAGACGTATTAGGAAAGTAACATGTAACATTTTAATTATATTTTGCTCAAATGAACGAAATGACTCGAAAAAAGATTAAATCATTTTGCTGAACGAGACTCAAAGGTCCGAGTCGGTAAAATAATCAAACTTCTCATCACTACCTGCAAGTCATCTGTAGGAGAAAAAGACAAGACCCGCAAATCCGTGGCCACAGAACAGCAGAATATGAACGCAATGCGCAAAGTTTCTCGCTAAGTGTTTTCCTCCCATAGAAAAACATAAACACTTAAAGTCCGCATAAAATCAAAATTGACTTTATTTACTTTACTAGCGCACATTGCTAGTCTTGATGTGAACAATTAATCCGTGCCAAATTAATCCGCTGAAAAAAAAAATTTGTTTTGGTAATCTTCAATAAAAATCTGAACATTTGCTTCCGCAAATGGCATTCCTTCTCTGATGACGTCAGTTTGACGGCTTGGGCAGAATATCCTTAAACACGCCCCTCCAACCGTTCAATTGCTATGAGTGAGAGACCGAGAGCAGGAGCGCAAAAATAAAACCACGCCCTCTATTCAATATTCCGTTTCTGATGGAAATACGTCACTGCACTGAAATAAAGTCGGCAGCAACATCCGGTTCACGCGGACTTTAACATGGCTTAATGTATTAAGATGCTATTAAGATATCAAATTCAATATACAGTTTATTAATATAATGAATATGTATGTAGTATTTCCTCCCATACCGCAAAACGTGGCATAATGGACTAAGATGATAAAGACCAAACTCAATATGCTCCTCTTCATTATTGAAAAATATACATAACTAATATGTACAGGCAAGCAGGTGAGCCCAGAATAAACGCAACACGCAAAGTTTCGCGTTAAGCGTTTTTCCATATAGAATAATCTGTCTCCAGCTCTTTTGATTTTTAATGATTCTTTAATGATTTTCTATTGGAGGAAATGTTTAACGTGCAATTTAACGCATTGCGTTCTGGGCTCGTCTGCTTACCTGTATGGAGTTAATCCTTTTAATATCACTTAATGAATTTCATAATGCACGTTCATATTTGCTGTTCTGTATATACTTTGAGTCAACAACAAGATCTATAGGCTACTGAATTGTCTTTATCATCCGTTATTATGCCACATTAAGCGTTTTGCTGTATGGGAGGACAAGTGAAAGTTTGTGCATTGTGTTCATGGCCATCTGCTTGCCTTGTAGTACATTAAATAATAAATATATCTAATTTGATCTTTTAATTGCACGTAATGTATCTTAATACATCAAGCCATATTAAGTGTTTATGTTTTTCTCCAGGAGGAAAACGCTTAATGAGAGACTTTGTGCATTGCGTTCATATTCTGCTGTTCTGTGGCCACGGATTTGCGGGTCGTGTCTTTTTCTTGCAGGACCATGTACGTTATAGTAGACTAAATTAATTTTAATCATTTAATCACCACCACAGCGTCTTATCTCCATTGGCAACACGCACGATTTGTGTCGATTGCAAGTGATGTCGCAGGTAGCGGAGAGTGCAAGTGACATTGTAATTTAGTTTATTTTTTATTGTCTTCACCACCGGGCTACTGTTGTAAAATGTTGAGAGCTTCAAACAAAAAGTAATCAATAAATAGAACAAAATACAAAATAAAAAAGACTGCAAGTGATATCAATTGCAGAAGCGCAAGTGTCTGAGAGTGCAAGTCTGAGAATGCAAGTGCAAGTCTGCAGCCAGACCCTCTTGTGCTAGTCAGGTTCATAGATTTCAAAACTATGTGTGTTCAAATGTGTTGGTTAAGACTAAATGCAACCTAAATGGGTTATTAACTGGAGAATCACCACAAATAATGTAGTTTACAAAGACTAAACCCTTTCTTTGACTGAAAATGTGTGCAAATAGTACTAAGAATTTCTGATAGCAATATTGTGCCTAAATTCTGATCTGTTGTTACACTTTTCTGCTGTTGGGAGTGAAACAGTTACACTGCATTTGATTTGCACTTCTCATACTGAAGATTAGTTGAAATACATTCTCAGAGTACTTAATAAAGATGCATTAAACAGAAGTACAGTAGTATCTCAGTTCTGATTATACATTGCATTGTATATTATGCATTTGCAATGGCAAAATGCTGATCAGTGATATTGTGATCATATACTATACACACTTTTAAGTGTAACTGCACAAAGAAAAATATTTTAAGCTCAGGCCTATTTTTTTTTTTTTGTTGTTGAGTTGTGTGTTTTACTCATTGAAAAAAAAGGAATGTAAATAATTGAAATATATATATATATATTTTTTTTTTATTCAGACAGTAAATCATTTTATTTTACATTTAGACATTTAGCAGCCGCTTTTATCCAAAGCGACTTACAAATGAGGACAATGGAAGCAATCAAAATCAACAAAAGAGCAATGATATGCAAGTGCTATAACAAGTCTCAGTTAGCTTAATGCAGTACATGTAGCAAGATTTTTTTAAATCTCATAATAAATAAAAGGAAAACAGATAGAATAGAAAAAGAATAGAGCAAGCTAGTGTTAGAGGCTTTTTTTGCTTTTGCTAATCAGAAGAAGTCAGAAAGTCAGAATTATAATTGTATAATAAATAAAAAAAAGTAATAAGAATGCAAGTCTAAAAGGGGGGAAAACATTTTTTTTATAAAGAATAGAATTAGAATAGAGAGTGCTAGAGTTAGAGGGTCAAATAAAGATGGAAGAGATGTGTTTTTAGAAGATTCTTGAAGATGGCTAAGGACTCAGCTGCTCGGACTGAGTTGGGCAGGTCATTCCACCATAAGAGTCAGAGAAAGTGATTTTGTGCCTCTTTGAGATGGCACAATAAAGCGCCGTTCACTTGCAGAACGCAAGCTTCTAGAGGGCACATGAGTCTTAAGTAATGAATTTAGGTAAAGGGGTGCAGAGCAAGTAGTGGTTTTGTAGGCAAACATTAATGCCTTGAATTTTATGTGAGCAGCTATTAGTAGCCAGTTCAAACTGATAAACAGAGGTGTGACATGCATTCTTTTCAGCTCATTAAAAATTAATCTTGCTGAAGGTTTGTCAGAACTGGCTGGAAGACCTGCCAAGAGAGCATTGCAATAGTCCAGCCTGGACAGAACAAGAGCTTGAACAAAGAGTTGTGAAGCATGTTCCGAAAGAAAGGGCCTAAACTACTTGATGTTGAATAAAGCAAATCTGCAGGACCGGGCAGTTTTAGCAATGTGGTCTGATAAAGTCAGCTGATCATCAAGCATAACTACAAGATTTCTGGCTGTTTTTGACGGAGTTATGGTTGATGTGCCTAACTGGATGGTGAAATTGTGATGAAATGATAGGTTTGATGGAATCACAAGCAGTACTGTCTTGGCAAGGTTGAGTTGAAGGTGATGGTCCTTCATCCAGCAAGAAATGTCTGTTAGACATGATGAGATGTGAGCAGCGATCATCAGGATGGAATGAGAGGTAGAGTTGAGTGTCATCAGCATAGCAGTGATATGAAAAGCCATGTTTCTGAATTACAGAACCTAGTGATGCCATGTAGACAGAGAAGAGAAGTGGTCCAAGAACTGAGCCCTGAGGCACCCCAGTAGTTAGATCTTGTGATTGGGCCACCAAGATATCTTGAAGGTCCTATCTGATAGGTAAGACTCAAACCACTGGAGTGTGGTTCCTGAGATGCCCTTTGCCAATAGGGTTGACAGGAGGATCTGGTGGTTAACCGTGTCAAAAGCAGCGGACAGATCCAGCAAGATAAGCATTGAAGATTTGGAATCCGCTCTTGCCAGTCTTAGGGCTTCAACAACGGAGAGCAAGGCAGTCTCGGTTGAATGTCCACTTCTGAAACCAGACTGGTTGGTGTCGAGGAGGTTGTTCTGTGTGAGAAAGGCAGTTTCAAAGTAAATATCTGAATACTTATGCATTTTGACAGTATTTCTGATTTATCTAACTATATGTGTGGTACTGCTAATTATAAACTGTTAAACATTCTAAATGATGGGTATTTATCACTAATCTTGCAATACCTTTTGATTTTGTGTTTTTTTTTTCTTTGAAAAAGGAAATGCTTGGGGGAGCTTTCCTGGTCTAATAAATAAATATCACGCTGTACAAATGACATTGTTCAGATTTTAACTACAGCTCAACCAGGTTCACATAATTGAAAAATAGTCTGATGGTTGTTTTTGCGAGGCTCATTAGCAGAACGATTTTGGAATTAGAGCAATAGCCCGCTTTGCTTTCATAGTTCACTTACCATCTAATTAACCGTTCTAGCAGTTGTTAAAGTACAATTCAACTACTTGCTTTCACAAAGAAAGTACACACTCCTCTCACACTGCGTCTCTCTCCCACTTCATCATGATTGCCTTGAATGTTTTTTCTTAGCATTAGCTGTCTTTGTGAGACTGGTAGCAGCTCTGATGGGCTTGTAATGCTTTTCCCACCTGTGTTTGCCATTAGGACTTTTTCAGGATCATTTAGAATATGTTCCGATCAGCCAGAAAGCCCCTAAGATATCCCAGCATTCATCTGATAGCTCCCTGTGAAACGGGAGGTCTCGAAGCACTTGGCTGTAGAAGCTGGAGACTGTTTATATTTGAAATAAAGAAAATTGGGGAAATTATGAAAGTTAATGGCTTTAATGATGCATTTCGAAGTGGTGCCACATCAGCGACAGAATGCCAAGCTACTAAACAAAGTGATGCTTTGATTACAATCACATTGTTGTTTCACCTCCTTATTTTTTTCTATTTCATCCTGTTTTTCCTCCTCCTGAAGACAAAATATCTCTCAACAAACACCCAAAGGTATATAGAAATTCATGGCAAAGCCCTTGTATCTTATCTCGTGGTTTGGCTTTAGGTAAAGCATTTCTTCGGTTGTGCTGCTTTGCTCACCTCAGCTCTGCTCCGAGTACAAACCTGCAGCCAGCATCTTTTCCCACCATTTGTGCTAGACATCCCGTCCAACTTAAACACAGAACTCCTCTCTCGTTTATTATCCTGCGTGTTTGTTTTCTGTTATAGAGGGGAGGAAGGGAGAAACGAATGCACGTTATTTTGCACAGTGAAGAGAGTTTCCAGCCTCGTGAGTTGTTGAGCAACTGAAAGCACTGCCAAGCTGATGGCACCAGAATGTCTAAAACGTTCAAAACAATTGTATGTGATTTGATTATATAAGAACGTTCATTAAAACATAAACATAACTATATATAATATAATTACAGAACATACGCTTGATATTGGTTAACAATCAGAAATGTAATTAAAACGCCATGAGACAGCCATGAGGTCCGATTCTTCATCCTATGACTCTTATGAACCGGTTCTTTTTATGGGTCAGTTTAAAATATTCATGAAATAGCCTCGAACCCACGTACGGTCTGTTGGCAGTTTGAATCAGAATTACTCAGTGCCGTACAAAACTCACAATTGACTCACTGAACCTTGATTTTCGGTCATGTGCGATTCAAAATGAACCAGACCGTTACTGTGATAGGGGGTCATTTTTATTTAAATGAATTAAATAATAATACGAAAAAGATTGAATGTAACAAATGGAATTTAATTCGTACTATTTGCAAACAATATTAAAACATGCACACATTCATGTCGAAAATGCTTCCGTTAATGTTTATTGTCTCGTCACATTCAATTAGAAATTACTTAGACGTGTAAAAATGTACATTTTAAATTCGAAATTTGACAAAGAGTTGAGTGGTTTGTATCAGATCATAATACTGTCAGTCGTTTGACATTTTTATCATAAACATTTGTAAAATATGAAATGTTTAGCTACTTACATCTACCTATCGTTCACAAGAAGCCAAACAAACACCCGGCTTGATGCTTCCGTTTTAAAGGGTAGGTTCACTGGGTTTTTTCTAGGCTTGATTGTGTTTATGGGGTGCAGTCTAACATGTGTTACTGCTTCGTTTTTTAAAAAACGCATTATTTTTCACAATTTACCTTTATTCCACACCGCTCTGTCCCTTCTCTGAGAAACACACTGATAATTTCCTTCTTTTATGAAGCCCCTTATATGCGATTGTCTCTGATTAGTTAGCTAGCCCAGTGTGTTGTGATTGGCTAAACCGCCTCTAGTGCGCTTCTAAGCGTCCCGCCCCTCACCTCAGCGGCATGTGCTCGGATTGTATTGTAAACAGCGCCGTCTTTAGTATCGCTTATCAGTTTGAGCCCGATTGAGAAGCAGAGGATATTATTGAAGAGGATCATGCAGAACCTGTGCAAGCACGGCTTTTAATGGTAGGCCTATGTTTTTTGTTTGTTGTCTCATACTTTTAGATACGCTGTTATTTGTAAATGCTACTGCTTATGTTAGCTTTTAATATACAGTTTTATTCTGATTAAAGCTTTAATACAGTACAGCAACCGCATGCGCGTCCATGTTTAACGCTTCTCATAGCTGTGAAAATAAGTGTATAAATGGAACAGAGATGAGCTGATGATCTGAATTTGAGAGAGAGAGAGAGATGCAGAGCGTGTGCAGAGCAGGGGACTAAAGTAGTATTAAAAACCGCTGCTTTAGAACATTTATTTTGAAACTTGTGAATCAATCCATTAGAATTGTTAGAAGATAGAATCGCGATTCATATATGAATAGATTTTTACGTGCACCTCTAGTTTTCTCTTCCTATTCTCTAAAGCAGCGCAGGCCTCGCCCCCTTTGCTGCCTTTTCCTGAGGGCGGGGTTAATCTGGGTTTGTGATGTCACAAACCCGGGAAGTAACTCGTTGTAGTCCCTACCAGCCGTTTTTGTAGGCATTAAACTGCCAGAATTTTAAAAGACGATATCTCCGTTTGCATTGAACTTTCAGCTTTGTAACTTTGCAGATATTGTTTATGCTCAAACAGCAACATTAGACACTAACTAGAGTTAAAAAGTTTTTAAAAAAAGTCATAAATCACAATGAACCACCCCTTTAAGTTTTGACGCTTTAGGCTACGCCTTGTTTGATTTGATTGGCCAATCACTTTAACATTGACAAATGCTGTTAGAAAGCTGAAGCAGACTGAAAAGGAAAATAATTTTTTTTTGTCACCATTTATTTTATTAACATTTATTTTATTAACATTGTATATGCTAAATAAATAAATAAATAACTGGCTATAGGATCTATAACATATAAAGTGTTTGGATGACATGTTGGAAACATTTGAACATAACGCTTTATTTTTAAATTTTTTTGTCAACTAAAAAGGTTATTAGGTTCCTAAATGTTTCATACATCATCATAAATGGGTGTCCTGAAAAACAACATCAAAAATGCAACAGTAGGCTGCTTGAGACCCAGAGAAGTGTTTTGGTAAAGGGCACAATGATAACAGAGGGCCTGTGACTCTGGTAATTCCCCACTTTCTCGGTCACCCCTACCTCAGATCAAACCTGTGACCTTTGTGTTTTCAGCTCAGCCTGAACCATTCCTCCGAGTGACTGCATAAGAGCTTTCAAAGCTTGAGAGAAAACACTTTCTATGGAACGAATACAGATCTGCTGGCACAGAAGCTGAGTGAGCAGTGAACAAAAACATATTTTCAAATTATTTATTATTCTTTATTTTAGCAGGTAATTTGATTGATTGCTTGGTCTTCTGGAGCAGTGACCTGGCCGTGGGTTCTGTGTGTACAGACGTATGGTAAAGTCTTTCCCCCGAGGTGGAGCCCTATGTTTTGACACACTCTTCAAAACAGAAAGAGTTTTTCTCCGGGTTTGGAGAAATATTTTGGTATGTAGCAGTATAAGGAAAACATTTCAGCATTATTCGATCACACTATTCACACATGGAAATGATTCCTGAGGTGTAAATCTCTTCATGGGAAATGTGTAGAATTCCTGAAGCCAAACTTAAACTGATAACTCAAGACATTTCACAGATTGCACTAGTAGTGCATTTTGGATGGTTTCCTGGGGCCTGAGTGTGGATTTATGCTGACCAGACTGGTGAATCCAAGAGATTCTTGACAAAAGAATAATGTAAGGTTCAAATGCTCCCTTTGGGGGTGAAGCTGAAATTACACAACATTTTTAAAATGCAGCTCCTGAATAATGTCATCTATTTGGCTTTTGCATGATATGTTGAGATTCGCTGTGCTAATCCGTATTTGTTGTCTTAACAGATCATCTTGAAAATCAGAAGCTAAATTATGGGTTCTGATTCTGAATTCGCAACTAACCTGACCTTAGAATCGCTACAACCTAGATTAAATAAAGTGGAAGTTATGAGAGCCAATGATGGACTTACAGCAGAAATTCAATCGATTCAAATTCAATCTAATAAAAAATGTAGCAAATCATGAATAATTATGGATTATATATGACCACTGAGAGACCCTACTTTCTAAATGAATGCTTATCAGTATCCGAACCTCTCATCAACAGCTGAGAGATCATTATGATCCAGCATGGTACAGTAGAGATGAACTGTCACACAGACCTCTGAGCTGAGAGTGTGTGGAAAAAAAAAAGTCAAGGATCCAAACATAATTTTACAGGAAACTCTTAATATCGCTCGATCAAGTGCTCTAAAGTGAGGTCCAAGCCATTAATGTAAACTCTGGGGCTCCATTTTGTCATGATTTACAAATGCTGAACATTGCTGAAGATAGAAATGTGCAAGGCAGGCGGGATGTTTTCTGTCCAAGTGCTTGTGAGAGTAAAAACATACGAAGCCTCCAAAACAAGCACAACTTAAGTTTTAAATCTCACTCTGAGAATGGTTCGAGCAGTACATGAGAATGAAAGTATGAATTTCAGATTCTCTATGTGGTTTTGGTTGAGTGCATGACCAAGATGTTTGTAGATAAGAAAAGGGATGGACTGGTCATATTGTAGGGAGCCTCAGGACTTTTCAGGGTGGCCCAGTCAACGCATGGGCAGGCTGCCGAAACCAAATTTATGTAATGCAAATATACAAAAATTTAAAGGGAGAAAACTTTTGTGCATTCGTGGGTCTTGGAATAGACAAAAACATAGGATTTCTCTATGGGGTGGCCCAGGATTCATACAGGTCAAGTTAGCAAGGTAATTACAGGCACCTTGCTATTTAGTTTACCAAAAAATAAATATTTAAACTTTTTGTTGCATATTTACTTAAAAAAAAAAGATTTCGTTTTTGTTAGCACAGCAAAAACAATGTAAGTGGTAATGTTGAGTCTAAAATGTACATTACTAAATATTCTAATTATTATTTATTAAATTGTTTCATAAATGCAATATAATAAACGTGCTGTTTTTCCAAATATCACAGCTGTGACTGGGCTGTAAGCTCAAGGCCGAACACATTAGAACGTGATTTTTCCATCACAAAAATGGACTGCAGTTCCCCCATCAGCCCTATGGGGTACTGAAACAAAACAAGGCCCCTACCTTGTCACTTTCCTACCTCACTGCTAGAGTGGCTGTGGCATTTTGGGTCAAAGTGGCAGATGACATGCTTCTGAAGGCATTCAGTGTGACTGCAGCGAACTTTACTCATCCTGTGCGTGGCGATGCAAACCGTCTCTCGATAGGCCATAAAACAGAGGCATTTCAAACCCAAGCAGGATCCTGGACATGGCCGCAGCTGCTGTGGGAATGAGCTCTGACATGGGATAATTACAGACGGTGATGAAATACCTAATGGAATGCTGCCTATTGCAAAGATTTAAAGCACAACACATGAAAGCAGGCCTGAGAAGAGTCCCACGTGCCCTACACAGGAAAGAGAACTTTGAGAACTTTTATTGAAATTTGCGTTTAAAAATAAATATGTATTTGTTTGTTAAAGTCACATTAAAACAGTCTTTGAAACTTTTTATCATGACTTCATAATTTATTTTATTTTCTAATGACTAATTTAGACTATAGAATCTTATTTAAACTAAAGAATTTAATGTAATTATAGTCTAATGACTTAGACTATAAGATCTAAAACTATGAAAATAAAAATATGAATTTCAAAACTATGAAATTAATATAAATCATTCAATATTCACAGTGAAGATCGCATATTAATGTATATTTTATGTTATGGTAATTGTATCTCAGTTGTGCTGTCATTTCCACCACAATGATCATAATTCCACTGTGTACTAAGAGTTTTTTTAAAGGTAACTTACACATTATGCTATATACATACACACACACATTGCATATGATGGGTAAAATATAGTATAGAAAGAGAAAAAGACAGAGAGAGACACCCATATGTATTTGCAATTATTGTCGTCGTATTTTACTTCTAAATTGCACCAACACAATGCAGAAGGTGCAGCCAACCCAGAAACAGCAAATGATTCATGAATTATTTATTTTTGTACAGGTAAGATTTGTGCATTCACAGTCATCAATGTGGCCAGGATTCCCCTTTTTGTGGAAAACAGTTTGTAACCACAATATTGTAGTTTAGTATCTCAAAATAACTCCATGAAATAGACTCATAGACCAACAGGCTCCTCTGAAAACCACAAAGTCTCTGAAAAGAAGCAATATCTGAGAGCAGCTCAATGTGTGCGGCTTATCACACTGTGAGCCGCCGCGTCCTGCCAGACAGAATCCACGTTCCACTGAAATCATGAATTACACCTTCAGAAAAGCCAGAGGTGGTCAGGGCTGCAGATTAGGAGCAAAATTGGTAGCAGGTTTGAGGAAACGCTCTCAAACACCAGCTGTGGGTGGTCTTGTGTTTCTCTGTCGAGTTTCGCTGCACTACCTCGAATTCCTTGCGTTACAATGTGAACTGTTTAGTGTTCAAAACTGTCAGATATTGCCTTAAAAAGAACTCTTTTGTTGTTGTTTCAGCTTCTGTTGTCTTGGATGGAGCAGATCTCCATCATTCTGTAGAAGGATTCCCTGTCATCTGCCTCATTCACACCTTTTCTTACTTTCCTTTCTCTACTGACTCGTTTGGCCTTTCTCTCCTTCTATGATTAATGTTCCAGTTATTTATCTCTGTCTGTCATCATCTCTCTTAATGTGTCCTGGCCATAAGCCAGATCCATCTCGAGCAGAATGAGAGTTAGAGACAGCCGAGCATGTTTGGTTTGGCCCCATGTCCTTCTCTCGTCCACCATCTCTCTCCGAAGCACCCAGAAGATTCTTCCGTCTGAACTCCTCGACCTTTGGCCATGTTCACGACAAATTACCCCTCTCTGCCGTTTCTCATGTCCTTATTGCAGCTCAGTGTTGGGTGGCCATTAATAAAAGAGAGGGTTAAAGTGGACCTCTCGCTGAGTGATAGGAGCTCTAAAGCTCAGATCAGCTTGGAGAGGAGTACTCCACATCCTACAGATGCATACAGACACACGCACGCTTCCCCCTCACACAGATAAGATGCACACAACGATCCCAGAGAAATTAAACGCGTGCCACAGAGCTGTGCTGGGTGTTTTTTTTCTATCTCTTTTCAGTCAGCTAGTTAAAATTAACACACTTACCTGAATTTGGCTAAATTGAATGCTTAATTGACTGATAGTTTTGAACAAAGTCTCATAAAGTACAAATGTTACAACAAACATTGGCAGAGACAAGCGTTATTTTATTTATTTATAATTTTTTTTCCTGGGAACTTCTTATTTACAAGTTAGAAAGTTACTGTTTGTTGCATTCAAATTGCAATAGTCAGCTCAAGATATTTTTCTACAAAAATTCATTAAACTTTTTCTACAAAAATGTAATTCATTAAACAAAAATGTTTTTTTCTTCAAAAATGATGAATAAAGAATGCACATTCAGTGTGATTTGCTCTTTTATGTTTTTATTTATGTTTTTTATATGCTGTAAACTGAATGATGTACTCTGTCATAATTGTGCAATACTATTGTATTTAGTACATGCAATTTAGCTAGTTTTATTGTAAATAAAAGAAATGGTAATGAATAGTAACCAACATCTGTATAGCTACAGATGTTGCATCCATTGACGTGCCTCCAAACTCAGAAAATCGAGTCTCAAAGAAAATTTTGAATTTTCCATTAATAACATTGTGGTGCAGCTCATATGCATTCAATTTGTAAATACAAAACAAAATTAACTGTGATTGGCCACTTCAAATGTCAATCAAACTGCCATTTGCTGTTTTTATGCATTTATGCTGTTTAAAGATGTGGCCTTGGAGTTATTTATATGATGCAAGACAATCACATTTTGAAAAAGAAATGTACTCACCCTCAGGTCATTCAAGATGTAGATGACTTTGTTTCTTCATCAGAACAGATTTGGAGAAATTTTGTATTACATCACTTGCTCATCAGTGGATCCTCTGCAGTGAATGGGTGCCGTCAGAATGAGAGTTCAAACAGCTGGGAAAAAACATCACAATAATCCACAAGAAGTCCACATGACTCCAGTTCAAAAAAGCTGTGTATTTGTAATAAATAACAAATCCATCAAGTAATTTTTAACTTCAATGCTTTCAGCTAAAATAAAAGTCCTCTAAAATAATGCTTTCTCCAGGGAAAAGTTGTCACGTCTGAATCAGCAGAGAAATATGCACAGATCAAGCACCGTTTACAAGCAAAAACCGTTCTGAACTGTTCTGAACAAATATTTCAGTGTATTTTGATGTAAGAAGACAACAGGGGATGGAATTTTTCACTGGTGGAGCCATTATTATGGATTTGTATTTTGGTCAGAAGCGACAGTTTAAAGTTAAAATGCCTTAATAATGGATTTGTTTCTAACAAACACGCATGTTTCCACTTCACAAGACACTGACTAACTGAAGTTGTTTGGATTACTTGAGGGTTATTGTGATGTTTTTATCAGCTGTTTGAACTCTTGTTCTGACGGCACCCATTCACTGCAAAGGATCCATTGGTGAGCAATCAATGTAATGCTAAATTTCTCCAAATTTGTGCTGATTAAACAAACTTATCTACATCTTGGATAGCCTGAGAGTAAATTTTCAGCAAAATTATTTAGAACTTAATACAATTTTAGTGTTTTAAATGAAACAAAATAATATTTAAATACCAGATATTTATGTATTTTTCCCCTTTTTAAAAAAAAAATCTCACCTTTTTTCTAATCTTTCCTTTTCTTTTTTTTTTGAAATGGGATATATATGCATGCATTCATCCTGAAACACACACTTACACATATATTACACTGCTGTCTCTTTTGCACTCTCCAGAAACACACACATGCATTAATCTTCGTCCGCCTGCTGAAAGGTCTCCTCGGTGTCCTGATGTACTGAAGCAGGCCTAATGTTTAAAAGGAGAACAGAGGAAAGACCGAGTCTCATTCGCAGATCACTGGAATTAATCAGCACGAGGAAACAGAAAGCAGAAAACACAGAGAGAGCCTCTGGGAACAGAACAACAGACCAGATGCCATCAGAGTCACTTATGATGGGACTCAGAGGATCCAAGAGCAGCAGGATGCGAGAATATGTGTGTGTGTGTTTGAAGAGGGAGTCTTTGATCTCTGACATCAGCAGCTTCAAACACTGGAACACTGCAATATGAGTCTGTCAGTGTCTCTGTACACGAAATCCACAGGATAAACTGGTTGTTTTGCCCCTTAGGGAGCAGGACACAGCTGTTAGCTGCAGGTCTCACTGTATCAAACTGAGCCGCACTCACTGCTTATTTATCAATAATACTCAAGCTTCATCCTCTCTGTCACACTGAGCATCACTGAACTGTATTTATTATTAGTCACAGTTAGATTCGGTCTGTCAGGGGGCCTGACTTCACTAAACCACAGCAGCCTGCTTAGTGTCTTTGTCCCCAGAACACTGCACAGAGGAGCCAGAGCTCCATACATCACAGAAGACAGATGAGTGGAGAGGGAGTGCTCTCTTTAAATGTTTAACTAGTAAATGTGCATCTGTATGTGCTTTCTTTTGTTTTACATTTGATTTTTGAAAGCTCATATTTCTAAATACGCAGCCCCAAAATGTATTTGGACACCTAAGCCACAACTAAAAGGAGTTATCCAAAAATGAAAATTCTTTCATCATTTACCCACACTGTCGTTCCAAACTTGTACGACTTTCTTTCCTTTAAAGAAAATTAAATATATCTTGAGAAATGTTTTTAATGAAAGTCAACTGTAACCCAAACTTTTTGATTACCAACATTTTCAAAATATCTTATTTTGTGTTCACCCTCACAACATGAGGGTGAGTAAATGACGACAGATTTTATATTATTGGGTAAACTAACTCTTAAAAAATCTGAATGTCACTGCATTAGATTAGACAGTCTGTTGAAGACCCTACAATATTAAAATAAGCAAAAAAAAGTTTTGACTGTCATACCATATGTACTGTAGATGCACAAGACACGAACTGAACACCCAACAGAATCAAAGAGAACCCATTATAATTAGTGATATAAACTGTGTACACTGGATTCGGCCTGGCGTGACGAGACACCGACACTAAATTGATGCCCTGTTCCATTTCCGACGTACTCCATATGCTTGCATTACTTCCAGGACTTTGCATTAATAGAGAAAACGTTAAGGGAATGTTCCATTTTATCATTTTGCAAACATAATGAAAGCATTATTTTTATTGTTCTTTGAATGTTCTGAAACTAATAATAAGCATTAAGATTTAAAAATCGTTTGACGCATGCCCACATTAAATGTTTAAGAAAAAAAATTTAAACTAACAATCTATTAATATGTTTTTTGTGCTATCCTTTTGATAATGTTAAAAAAACCAGCTATCAGTGTTACTGGATATAACATAGCCAGAACATTAGGCAAAGAGAATGTTAAGCGAATGTTAGTTGTAAAGACAATGTCCAACGTAGACTTATAACTTTATACATGATTTTGTTGCATTATATTATAAAATATAGACAGATAATTCACTTAAGGAAACAATGGCTGCTCTATTTGAAATGTCAGACTGCTTTCTCTACTGTCGCTGCACTTGCCGCACTGAGACAGGGGTTGAAAAGGTTAAAAAGGTTTTCACAGAGCTTTTCAGAGAAGACCTTCAAACATCAACAATTTCAGTCTTACCAAAAACTCAGTTGAGAGGTGTTTGTTACTCACGGTACATATACCACGATATATGGCTAAGTCTGAGAGTCGCACACCGTGGTTTCGCTGTGGAAACATAAACAAGCAGCTAATAAACCTTTGGCTACAGCGTGTAAAAGGCTAACTTCACTCTTAGCTTTCTAAATCCTTTACTCACTGAATAATTTTGCACACACAAAGAGTATAAAAACACATGAACAAAAAAAGAAAATCCAAAGCAAGTAGCTTGAATAAATCTCAACTGCATCGAACCTTTATTATCTTGAGAATCTGATTAATGTTTCAGTGTAGAACCTACCTGCAGTCCAAGGTTAATTTATTGCCATATTTGTCAAGATCTGAACAGATAAATTGCTGGTAATCAAATTCTACAGTGATTTTTCACCACGTTTAATCCTCCAAATCACTCTTATTGACAGCTGTGTATCTTAAATCACAGATACCTCAGTTCAAGGCAAGCACCTTTCCTCTACAAACACATAGGATCTGGTTGCAGCCAAATTAAATGAGGTCACTAACCACTTACAAAACAAGTTGGAGAGGCATGGCGATGAGAGGAACCTCTTCTCTCGTTTTGCTTATCTTTGAAGATTTATATCGGGGGGGTTTTTTCTCCCTTAATGCTTCTCTGTTGACTCCTGCAGATGTTTCCAGTTTATGGAGCAGGGGGTGGGCACAGTGTCGGGCAGCAGACTGACCTCCCACCTGTGGCTTTGACCTTTGCCCTTTGCGAGACAGAACACCTGATGACCCGACCTCTTTGCAAGCAGCGTGACATCATGATTGCGGTAGAAGCTGGAGGGAGCAGCTGAAGTCGATTTGATGTCTGAGAACATTTACTGTACACACAAGCACACACACTCAGAGCTCGTCTGTGCAAATCTGGGCATGTGGCTCCCCCTGCAGGTAAGATAAACAATGTGAATCTAAAATGTAAACTAAGGTGGAGAAAATGGATGTAACATTTAACCTATAGTATTTGAATTAACCTGATTGAACACTGGGGAAAAGTATTGACGGAGATAACAAATTAATTAAGTTAAAATGAGTGCAGTCGTAATATATATTTTTTTAAAGAGTAGCCTAATGCAGTATGAGTCGTGAGTATATCAAGGAGGGACAGACAGACAGACAGACAGACAGACAGATATATAGATAGATTTGTATTATTTTTGGAAAGAAAATAACAATAGCCTAACATTTTTAAGAGATGTGTTTTAAATACATTCAAACCCACTTTTACAAACATGGATTTTTATTTTTATTTTTTACAAAAAATTGAATGAAAGACACTTAATCAGGCAATTCATGAAGATTAATATTATAAGTATATTAGTAGTATTATATGTATGCAACAGACTTTAGTTTACAGATATTACAGAGATTTAATATAATATTACACAGAATTTCCCTACACAATCAGCAAAGAAAAAAAGTCAGAGTCAGATACCATCTGGGTCTATTTATGTCTAAAACCAAATACTGAGAATAGACTTATTAATACAGACAGTTCTGTTCACACACACAGCAGACAATAAAAACCGAGCACATCTTACCTCTTAACCAGACCCTGAGGGATTACAAGAACAACCTCTGTCTCTGTTCTGCCTATAAGGAATGAAAATCAGATTGTGCAGATGGAAAGAAACACCTAATTTTTTCCATGAAATCATCACTCATGTACATGCCAGAGAATTCTGATTATTTGTTTATGACATGAACAAGAACAAGACCCAAAAAAGGGTCTTGGCATGTTGTTGAGTAAATATGTGGTCTAATAAAGAACAGAATGACTCTTGAATGTGAGTGGCATGTCTGCTGGTCTGACACCAGTTTAACTGTGTGATGTGAGGGTAAATACTCAGACTTCAGCGAGAGAAACCGGTCCTAGACCAGCGTAAACATGGTTTCTGTCTCTCCTAACAGGTTGGGATGGGCTCCAGGCCAATAGTATTAGCATTAAAGTGGCTGTAAAAAAACATGCTAGTTTAATGACTTGGATTTGGCCCAGTGCACCTGCAAAACTGAGCATAAAACACTGACAAACATACTTATATATAATTAAACACACTAAACCTGCAAGCACATGGTCTGTTAGGCTGAGGTATGTACTAGAGTAGCATGCGTGTTGTTTTCCTTGCAATGTTGCAATAGCGCTACCATTCATGCCAATGTCAATGACACATTTATTAGTTTTTGAGCAGTGTCCTGTCAGCAAAATGCAGTGTGTGTTGTACAATTTTATTGCTCTGAAAAATGGTTTCACACCACAACTGGCCGTCTATCAGTATCGTTCTCTCTCCCTTTCCGTTTCTGATTTATTTTCTGTTTTCATAAGCATAAAATCTGGACCATCAGTTGTTACACTCTTCTGCTGCCAAACATTTAAAGTCACAACATATGCAGCTAAATAGCACTCTTCCCTTTACTGTACAGCACACACTAATTCAGGCCTGCACGTAAATACTCAACTATGAACGTAAGTACACACACGTGCAACTCTGCACAAACACACATTCCTTGAGATATAAACGCTCGCACATGAACACACACATTCTGAAAAGAGTGCAAAAACAAGTAAAGATCTTTTCTGCTTTTCCTGAAATAGGATTTTGGAACACATTATCTGTACATGTTTTCATAATAAGCCATTATTTATTATTGTACCGATTAATTATAATTGTGAGAGATTTAAACCATTCTAAAATATTTATTATTTAAATTGTATATAATATGTAGGATTTATTAATAAAATATTTTATTTATTTTACTTCCACAGTCTGCTATATTGGTCAATATTGGTCATCTGTTTAGGTCTAGTTTTCTAATTTTTAACCAGTATACTTTTCCTGAAGCAGCATTTTGCATCACTTTTCTGTGATTTTCCATATATGATTTCATAATAAGCCAGTATTTTTTTTTATCAACTTATTTTTCTAAAGAGGACTTTGTATCATTTTTTAGCCATTTTCTGTATTTGATTTCATAATAAGCGAGTATTTATTATTGTGCTGATTAATTATGATTGTGATAGATAGGTTATCGCTAAAGCTGACTTGAGTTTGTTTTCACATAATGCCGGTGCCTTGAAAATCTCAAATGAATTGATGGCTCTTATAAATACTATAAATTTTGCACATTTCTTTCTTCACTCAATTTCTGCAGACAGGCTGAACTTGAAGGTAACACTAACAGTAAAATGATGAGTCAGGAAAGGCAACAAGAGACACTGACAGATTAAGAGTTCACAGCAGTACATTTGCTTCTAATTGATGGAGGTCTAGGCAGCTTCTGATGCTTTATCTGACAGCGCCGCTGCAGTCTGTTTGTGTTTCACAGCGCTGTACTGTCATCTAGTGGATGTACATGATAGAAGTAACACAATGTGAGGGCAAGAGGATATTGTTGATGTGTTTGACTGAACAAATATTATCTTATCTTAAGCATCTTGCTCAGGTTTCATCCAAGAGTTTCTCATCTCTTTGCTGAGAGGAACATCTTTCCAGCTCTGGTTACATGCTATCATTCCACCTCTTATCTGACAGAGTACAGAAAACATGGAAAGGTACAGTAAGAATTGTAAAAAAAATTGCTCAGTGCATTACACAAATGCTTCCATTTGTATAATTTAATCATTTTAATGATCACTGTACCTCCATATTACTTGTTCCTGGGTTGACTATAGCAAAGTTTTTCTGCCTTTCCTCAGGAAGTACAATGCCTTCCCCTGCCTTGCCAAGCACTCAGCATTATTAATCTCACCATGGCACAATGCCCACCCATGTTTGGTCAAGAAACAGTGATTCCTAATGCAGGATGAATGAACCATTTTCAATTAAATCAGCATTTGGGATCTTGAGGTCATTACACCACAACTGAGAGGCCTTCAAACTGTGTAGCACACTGAAAGATAAAGTCTGCTCCTGATAAAACAGTTCCTGCTCATGCAAATGATTTAAAGATCTGGATGTGGGCCACACAGTAGTTTAGTTCTGTACATAAATAGATCATACTGTATAGATATTAATAGATCATATAAATAAAAAAATTTATATATATATATATATATATATATATATATATATATATATATATGTGTTTTAGTGCTATGTGTTATAACATCACCTCTGAAGACTACACAGAAGGACACAGGGAAAACCCCCGAGATTGATGATTCAGTTAAGTTATAATAAACTGTTACCATCTGTGACATTTACTGCTTATGAGAATTCAGACCTGCAGCCACATGAGATTTAACGGTAATGAAGCAAGAAAAATGAACCGATGAACAATTAAGCATAAACCTGGAGTAACGCAGTATTCGTCCAGAACAGAATGGGATGTTCTCTGAAAGATTTAGCTGATTTATGTCAGCTAAAACACAAAACTCAGCCCTTTACACACACTTTTATCAGTAATTGTATATTTTGTTGGTTTTAAACAACTATCTGTCTCCCTCTATCTCTCTTATACCAGTCATAGGTGAAGCGAATATCTTGATTATCTTCTATAACAAGGCCACATAATAAGGTCTGGGTAGATTAGATGGTAAGCAAACAATCAGTTCTCGTAATCTATGTATTATCCCTAGGAGAAATGGGCAGGAATAAAGATCTAAAGATCTTCGATGGTAATATTGTTACAGCACGGCAACTGGGTCAGAATATCTCAGAAACGGCTAGGCTTGTGGCTTGCTCCCGGTTAGCAGTGGTGAGAAGGTACAAACAGTGCTCTGGAGAGGGACAAACCACAAAGCGGTGACAGAGTGTTGAGCGCTCAAGGGTCCTTCAGTGCACAAGTGCAATGAAAGCTATCCGTCTGGTCAGAGTCAACAGAAGGTCTACTGTGACACAAGTGGCCTAAACATTGTTACACCCCTTCATGACAATAGTGTTCCCTGCCTGGTGGAAGTGGCCTCTTTCAGCTCATAGTGCACCCTGCCACACTGCACACATTGTTCAGGAATGGTTTGAAGAACACGATGAAGAGTTGCCCTGGTCTACAAATTCCCCAGATCTGTGGAATGTGTTGGACCAACAAACAAGATCCACGGCGGCTCCAGCTTGCAACCTAGTAAAACTAACTTAATTGTCTAATTAAAATTGTTTATATGTATATGTATAATATATTTTATACTGTATATGTTCAAGTAACTCAGCTTTTAACGTCCAAGTAACCTTTAAGTAAACACATTATTCTTCTTTAGTATTCTTATTAGCTTCCACAAGTGCTTATACGGTACAAGTGTTGGTTTTTCTCTTTTCTCATGCGTTGTTCTCCCCAGTTTTCTCCTCTTCTTAACTTTGCTGTCTCTCTGGGATTCATTTGGTCACTAATATCAGTTTTCAATTTACTTTTCCTTTCTCTTGCTGTCCTCTCTCCACTGCTGATAGTATGTTAAACGGCTCTTTAAAGGCTTCCAGAGTCAGTCACCTGCACTACAGCATGAAGTGTGGACTCAGCATGTAATAAATTTCTTCTGAATGAAAACACACCACAGAGATCAGCTCATCCCCTTAAAGTAGCTCCAGGGCTCATGCAGCATGAATATATTAAACTCAGAGGCAAATATGCATCTACTGTGTGCGGAGACCAGCAATGTTGTTTAAGATAATCAAATGCAATTTAATGATTACAGTACATACACTGAGGCACAGCTTTCTTTTCAAATGCTGAGGGTGTGTTCATCATGTGAGCTGTTATTTGTCTTTGAGCAAGAGTGATGGAGAAAGAGAAACTACCTTTTCTTCCATGACTCTTTCTTCATTCTTTTCCTTCACCTCTCCCTCTATTCCTCTCGGTCCTTTCCATTCCTTAAGCCAAGATCCTGAGGACACTGCTCTGATAAGAAAGTAACTCATAATGCAAAGCATTTAGGATATCCATGATGGTCCACTTATACCAAATGAGGTCTATAAAAGCTAAATGAATAAGGATAGAAAGAATTTACTGATTGTTACTGATGGTTCCCGTTTTGAAACACTGATATATTCGGTGGTAAAATCAAAAGTGCATATAATGACAGCCATGATATTGCTCGTGAAGACAGTACTGTCACCCTCGATCAATGTGCAACACATTTTTACCTGACAGGTGAATGAGGTAATCATAGAGTGTGGTAGAGCGGCAATATTCATTTTTAGGGTGCTATATTAATGTGCACTGACATGTGTGTCCTGCAAACACACATACATACCCATAGTCTCTTAAGTAATTTCTCTGTGGGCTGTGAAGGTCAAGGACACTCTGATCAACCAAAGCATAGATGTATTAGACCATTCCACACACCTTTAATATGACCATTTCTCGTTGCTAATACACCTCTGTGTCATTGTCCAAGATGCCCTCTGGTGTAATATTACATTTCCATTTTAATATACTGTCATGGCATAATCACACACATACACTCAGGAGAATCCTCTTTGATCTTAATTAGTAATCTACTGATCTGCAGGACATTCATATATTCTTCAATATTAACACAGAAAGACTGAAGGCTGTTCAGCATCATAATAGTATTTGAGAGTGATGTCACAGCAGTGGAATTATTTGGTGACACAAAGATTCACAAAATGTTTGATTGTTGGTTTTCTTTTTGAGATATTATTTAGGGATGTTAAATATATACAATATTTAATATGTTAGAAAATCCAGTGTCTGCAAACCTTAAAGAAATAGTTCACCCAAAAATGAAATTTGCTGCTCAAACTCAGGTATGTGAACTACTTGTGAAAGAGGCAGTTGTGGCCTAATGGTTAGAGCGTCGGACTGGTAACCTAAAGGTCATGGGTTCGAGTCTCAGGTGCAGCAGGGATTGTTGGTGGGGAGTGAATAATCAGCGCTCTCTTCCACCCTCAATACCATGACTGCGGTGAGACCCTTGAGCAAGGCACCGAACCCCCAACTGCTCCCCGGGCGCTGCAGCAATATGGCTGCCCACTGTTCCGGGTGTGTGTTCACGGTGTGTTTGTGTGCGCACTTGGATGGGTTAAATGCAGAGCACCATACTTCCCCAAGTATGAGACGCCACATGTCACTTCAATTACTTGTGAATTATTGTGACACTTTTTATCAGCTGTCTGACCTCTCATTGTGACGGCACCCATTCACTGCAGAGGATCCATTGGTGAGCAAGTGATGCAATGCTAGATCTCTCCAAATCTGATTCGATGAAGAAACTTCTAGATAGCCTCAGGGTGAGTGAATTATCTGCAAATATTCATTTTTGGGTGAACTATTCGTTTAACAGGCGAAATGACTGACAAGTAGAAGGCGTTTCTGATAAGAAGTGTGGGCTGCTCTTTTTAGGCTGTCACAGGAGCAACACTTAATTCAGTGATATCTGTCATGTGGGACAAAAGCATATAAATTATGAAATATCGCCTACAAGTAAGTTTGATATTGGTTTCTCAGCTTTGAGGAGTAATGGGAAGAGAATGAGAGTCCAAGTTTAATAATTAATCTATAATCTATATTTATTATCTAGAAACCTATAAGGTGGCAGTCATATCTAAAAAAAACATGATATACCATTTTATAGATGTATGTGTATATATTACAAGATACTTGTACTTTACAAGCACATGAAGAGAGAGAATGTGAGAAAGAAATAGTGATGTTGCTTACCTTGCCAGTAGATCTGAAGAAGGCAAACCATTAGTCAGTTCTGCTGAACTGCATTTATCCTGTAACACTTCAGCACACACGCACAAACACAGAGAAAATATTACTGTGGTTTGCTACTTTCGTTTTATAAGTCAGAGAGGTTTGTACTGGGAGGAAGGTTGAGATAAGTCAGGTTGAGTGATAGAGTAGCTCTTTCATTCATCAAATGTTGCTGCTTTATAATTTTTTCTGTGGTGAAAGAAGTCAATTACATTTATGTTACATTATATATATATATATATATATATATATATATATATA
>NW_015505285.1:677339-680590 GCF_001515645.1 Sinocyclocheilus grahami | reverse complement strand
CAGAATATCTCAGAAACGGCTAGGCTTGTGGCTTGCTCCCGGTTAGCAGTGGTGAGAAGGTACAAACAGTGCTCTGGAGAGGGA
Organism: Sinocyclocheilus grahami; assembly: GCF_001515645.1. Taxonomy (NCBI): domain Eukaryota; kingdom Metazoa; phylum Chordata; class Actinopteri; order Cypriniformes; family Cyprinidae; genus Sinocyclocheilus; species Sinocyclocheilus grahami. The sequence continues at coordinate 680,506 of NW_015505285.1, read as the reverse complement.
CAAACCACAAAGCGGTGACAGAGTGTTGAGCGCTCAAGGGTCCTTCAGTGCACAAGTGCAATGAAAGCTATCCGTCTGGTCAGAGTCAACAGAAGGTCTACTGTGACACAAGTGGCCTAAACATTGTTACACCCCTTCATGACAATAGTGTTCCCTGCCTGGTGGAAGTGGCCTCTTTCAGCTCATAGTGCACCCTGCCACACTGCACACATTGTTCAGGAATGGTTTGAAGAACACGATGAAGAGTTGCCCTGGTCTACAAATTCCCCAGATCTGTGGAATGTGTTGGACCAACAAACAAGATCCACGGCGGCTCCAGCTTGCAACCTAGTAAAACTAACTTAATTGTCTAATTAAAATTGTTTATATGTATATGTATAATATATTTTATACTGTATATGTTCAAGTAACTCAGCTTTTAACGTCCAAGTAACCTTTAAGTAAACACATTATTCTTCTTTAGTATTCTTATTAGCTTCCACAAGTGCTTATACGGTACAAGTGTTGGTTTTTCTCTTTTCTCATGCGTTGTTCTCCCCAGTTTTCTCCTCTTCTTAACTTTGCTGTCTCTCTGGGATTCATTTGGTCACTAATATCAGTTTTCAATTTACTTTTCCTTTCTCTTGCTGTCCTCTCTCCACTGCTGATAGTATGTTAAACGGCTCTTTAAAGGCTTCCAGAGTCAGTCACCTGCACTACAGCATGAAGTGTGGACTCAGCATGTAATAAATTTCTTCTGAATGAAAACACACCACAGAGATCAGCTCATCCCCTTAAAGTAGCTCCAGGGCTCATGCAGCATGAATATATTAAACTCAGAGGCAAATATGCATCTACTGTGTGCGGAGACCAGCAATGTTGTTTAAGATAATCAAATGCAATTTAATGATTACAGTACATACACTGAGGCACAGCTTTCTTTTCAAATGCTGAGGGTGTGTTCATCATGTGAGCTGTTATTTGTCTTTGAGCAAGAGTGATGGAGAAAGAGAAACTACCTTTTCTTCCATGACTCTTTCTTCATTCTTTTCCTTCACCTCTCCCTCTATTCCTCTCGGTCCTTTCCATTCCTTAAGCCAAGATCCTGAGGACACTGCTCTGATAAGAAAGTAACTCATAATGCAAAGCATTTAGGATATCCATGATGGTCCACTTATACCAAATGAGGTCTATAAAAGCTAAATGAATAAGGATAGAAAGAATTTACTGATTGTTACTGATGGTTCCCGTTTTGAAACACTGATATATTCGGTGGTAAAATCAAAAGTGCATATAATGACAGCCATGATATTGCTCGTGAAGACAGTACTGTCACCCTCGATCAATGTGCAACACATTTTTACCTGACAGGTGAATGAGGTAATCATAGAGTGTGGTAGAGCGGCAATATTCATTTTTAGGGTGCTATATTAATGTGCACTGACATGTGTGTCCTGCAAACACACATACATACCCATAGTCTCTTAAGTAATTTCTCTGTGGGCTGTGAAGGTCAAGGACACTCTGATCAACCAAAGCATAGATGTATTAGACCATTCCACACACCTTTAATATGACCATTTCTCGTTGCTAATACACCTCTGTGTCATTGTCCAAGATGCCCTCTGGTGTAATATTACATTTCCATTTTAATATACTGTCATGGCATAATCACACACATACACTCAGGAGAATCCTCTTTGATCTTAATTAGTAATCTACTGATCTGCAGGACATTCATATATTCTTCAATATTAACACAGAAAGACTGAAGGCTGTTCAGCATCATAATAGTATTTGAGAGTGATGTCACAGCAGTGGAATTATTTGGTGACACAAAGATTCACAAAATGTTTGATTGTTGGTTTTCTTTTTGAGATATTATTTAGGGATGTTAAATATATACAATATTTAATATGTTAGAAAATCCAGTGTCTGCAAACCTTAAAGAAATAGTTCACCCAAAAATGAAATTTGCTGCTCAAACTCAGGTATGTGAACTACTTGTGAAAGAGGCAGTTGTGGCCTAATGGTTAGAGCGTCGGACTGGTAACCTAAAGGTCATGGGTTCGAGTCTCAGGTGCAGCAGGGATTGTTGGTGGGGAGTGAATAATCAGCGCTCTCTTCCACCCTCAATACCATGACTGCGGTGAGACCCTTGAGCAAGGCACCGAACCCCCAACTGCTCCCCGGGCGCTGCAGCAATATGGCTGCCCACTGTTCCGGGTGTGTGTTCACGGTGTGTTTGTGTGCGCACTTGGATGGGTTAAATGCAGAGCACCATACTTCCCCAAGTATGAGACGCCACATGTCACTTCAATTACTTGTGAATTATTGTGACACTTTTTATCAGCTGTCTGACCTCTCATTGTGACGGCACCCATTCACTGCAGAGGATCCATTGGTGAGCAAGTGATGCAATGCTAGATCTCTCCAAATCTGATTCGATGAAGAAACTTCTAGATAGCCTCAGGGTGAGTGAATTATCTGCAAATATTCATTTTTGGGTGAACTATTCGTTTAACAGGCGAAATGACTGACAAGTAGAAGGCGTTTCTGATAAGAAGTGTGGGCTGCTCTTTTTAGGCTGTCACAGGAGCAACACTTAATTCAGTGATATCTGTCATGTGGGACAAAAGCATATAAATTATGAAATATCGCCTACAAGTAAGTTTGATATTGGTTTCTCAGCTTTGAGGAGTAATGGGAAGAGAATGAGAGTCCAAATATTAATAATTAATCTATAATCTATATTTATTATCTAGAAACCTATAAGGTGGCAGTCATATCTAAAAAAAAACATGATATACCATATTATAGATGTATGTGTATATATTACAAGATACTTGTACTTTACAAGCACATGAAGAGAGAGAATGTGAGAAAGAAATAGTGATGTTGCTTACCTTGCCAGTAGATCTGAAGAAGGCAAACCATTAGTCAGTTCTGCTGAACTGCATTTATCCTGTAACACTTCAGCACACACGCACAAACACAGAGAAAATATTACTGTGGTTTGCTACTTTCGTTTTATAAGTCAGAGAGGTTTGTACTGGGAGGAAGGTTGAGATAAGTCAGGTTGAGTGATAGAGTAGCTCTTTCATTCATCAAATGTTGCTGCTTTATAATTTTTTCTGTGGTGAAAGAAGTCAATTACATTTATGTTACATTATATATATATATATATA
>NW_015505285.1:662180-675342 GCF_001515645.1 Sinocyclocheilus grahami | reverse complement strand
ATATTATATATATATATATATATATATATATTTAGGCCTTATATATTAGGACAATTCAAATAGTACACTCTAAAAAATGCTGGGTTAAATGTAACCCAGCGCTGGGTTAAAAGGGACAAACCCAGCTTTTGGGTTGTTTTGACCCAGCGGTTGGGTTCAAAACAACCCAATTGCTGGGTTTGTCCCTTTTTAACCCAGCATTGTGTTATATTTAACCCAGCATTTTTTAGAGTGTATACATCTAAAGAACTTCCTCATCTAATGGTCCTCATCTCTTATTATTTTCAAACTGACAATGTTAATATCTAAAACTAATGGCAAGTGTCAAAGTTCAATCCACAATATAACTTAACTGTGACGAAACGTGGTTATTTTAAACAAATACATCTCTATAACTCACCCTAATAACATCATTAAACTATCTTTCCATGAAACATCGTTTGGACATAAATGTTATTGTTTTTAGCATCACCTTTAACTTTCGGTCTAGATCTTGAACGTGACGGGAATGACTGGATTCGAGTCGCCTGCCAGTGAGCAGCACTGCACTTGCATTTCTCGAGACATAAATAAGAGTTTATAGCTCGAGCAGGGGGAAGAGGTCTTTTATGTTATTAAGATGATGAAATACGCCGCGACACTTCAGACAAACTGCATTGTACGTGCTGTCTAAGTGCGCTAAACGGATGCGACAAGCGGGGACTCGTTTGAGCGGGAAGGTCGATGGAGTCGTGACAGCGATTGTCGTTTGCTGATTGAGTTGGAGTCGGAACTAACAGCGGATTTGGCACACACGCTGTTATTTTCTCTCCGCTTGCGTGTAGATTTACTGCGGGCTGTTGCGCGTGATCTGCGCGAGGAAATTAAGAGCAGTCTTCTTTACATCTTCTCATATAGAGATAGTAGAGGAGATCAGAGAGCAGGGGACCCTGACTGTCTTTTTTATAGGAGGTAAAATCAACACAGCGCGCGCGCGCGTTTTGATGATCATGCAGGTTTCCACATGAATAATGCACTGCAATTATTTTTAGAGATCGATCATCTCGGTGACTTTTTGCTGAGATCTGCAAGGATGTATCAACTCATCACTCTTTCACGGGCATATACACCTATCTCTCCTTCTCTAGGTCATTACCATAGCGGTCAAAGGTGTTCATGTATCTTGTCAGAGTATGGCTTGACTGCATATTTTAATGTTCTGATCTCTGATAAATGTTTTTGCACCCGTTTGAAAAAAGGGGTGCAATGTTTCACCTGTAGCCTTGTGCATCAAAATCACTCTATTCTTGTCAGGCGCACTGTACCTATACCCTAGTGTAGGCTACGCATTAAAAAAATGAAATATGAATTGAACTTTACTCTTTACAAACTGTAAACATTGTTGGCTCTTGTATGATAAGTTACTCGTGATGTTCGTCATTTGTAAGTCACCCTATAAGTTTCTCCTCCTAAATGACCAAATGTAAATGTAATGCAAATGTTGCACTTGTCTGATGAGTAGGCTAATCATTAAGAGTTCAACATCACATGCATGACTCATCAGTTCTCTAACAGGAACCCTATAAAACTGTAAACATTGTTGGCTCTTGTATGATAAGTTACTCGTGATGTTCGTCATTTGTAAGTCACCCTATAAGTTTCTCCTCCTAAATGACCAAATGTAAATGTAATGCAAATGTTGCACTTGTCTGATGAGTAGGCTAATCATTAAGAGTTCAACATCACATGCATGACTCATCAGTTCTCTAACAGGAACCCTATAGCGGTCCATGTTTAATTTACCACCATCTATTAGTTTTTATGCTGATTGGAAAAAAAGATTGGATTGGAGGTACAATTCACTCCTTTTCGAAAATCTACATGGATTTACAACATCCAAACCAAAGAACAAGCCTTCGGTACAGACAGTTTCCACACAATACATTGGAGAGGAGAATACAATTTAAGTGCATCATAATGTGTTGATGTCTGCTAGTAAAGCTAAAGTTGACTGATGTAATAGACCATGTCAGATGCAACTTTTTTCCTTTAATGGCCATTTGAGTGAAGAAAAAGCACCGGAAAGAGAAGCAAAGATAAGACATTGCTCACTGTTCTTTTGAAATTTCTAAGGACACATGAACCCCCATGAGGCATCAGTAAGGGCCGAAGAGCTCTGTACAGTATGCTAATAAAGGTATGAGAGGAAGAAGAGGAACCCAGCAACTGTCTAAACCACTCAGCTATCTAATGAAAGACAACTCACTCTCTCTTGAACAATATCTGAACACTTATGTAGAGTATGAAAGAAGAAAACAAAGAACCATTTTAACAATACAAGTCTGAAGTGCATATATATATACTGGGACTATAAACTGGGATTGCTTAGTTAGTGTTCATGCTGGATATATTAGTTTCTGGAATCTAATATATTATTCTTGTTGGATGGACATCACAGTGAACTTTGATTTGTTACAAAACTGGACACCATTAATTTCAAAAGCAATCAAACAATGAGATTTATTTTTTGTTCCCTTCGCCAAAAAGTGTCCAGCTGCTGGTGTCAAGGAGGCAGAGAGCTGCTACTATGACATACGACTGAAGCCTGAGGCATCCTAAGAACTGGATACGGATGGAATAGACATTTTTGCTGTGAGATGACACAGTGATTATAAAAGACAGATGAGGGTTGCTGTGCCCTTTTGTTAAACGTTCCAGCACTACTCGATGTAGTACACTACTACATCGATTTATCAAACTCAGGGACACTGTGCCCTAACCCCCCCTTCCCCCTTAGCTTATATTACAGGTAAAATTTCGTAATTTTGCCAAAAGCATAATAAATAACATCATTAATAGTTGAATTAGTGTTGTCACTTGAACATTCCCCCAATATGCCCCCCAACCATGGAAAAGACCTTCAAAATATGCCATAAATGTGTCTTAAATAACAGTACATGTCATCTCATGTCACCCCAGGGAAATTACATTAAATGCTCAATAAAAGCATACAGGGACTGGGTTTTCCCATAACATTATAGGAAACAGTTTTAAAGGAATAGTTCACCCAAACATGACAGTTCTGTCATTACTCACCCTCAAGGTGCTCCAAAACTTTTCTCTGATAAACTGAAAACAAAGCGAAAACACTGCTTAAGTTGTATACGATGCACTTAGGTTCTGCATAACGTGATTTTGTGAGAAGTTTAACATAGCTTTTTCCAGTTTAATCTAGATCTGCTTTTAAGTGACGGGTGGATTTATATATTTTTCTCTCGAGAATATGTGTGTGAACCTACATTGATTGATAAACTTTGTAGAACAAAGCTCCATAACTCCATAAACTACTCCATAAGCTTTTTTTCAGATGCCAGTTGGGTTTGTGAATGCTGCACTGTGTCCACAGAGTACATTAGCAGCTCAGTCCAACTGTCCTTTGATGTGCATGAAAAATCGATCAAGTCACAGTTGACGGCTTGTACAGAGAATGTACATGAATTTGCTTTTTGAAAGACAGTGAATAAAGTGACAGGAAAGGGGGGAAAGGACAGAACAAAGACAAAACTTTGACTAAAGCAGAACTAAACTGTATTTTTAGTTCACAACAACAGAGAATTTTTCTGCTCTGAAAGACTGAATAGTAGGTTTGTGGCTTTTAGTTCAGGTCTATTAGCATTGAGATTATGTAAATGTTAGTGTACTCTTCTAAAAGTTTTAAATGTATACAGAAAACGAATCCAAATATTGATGACTCATCCTGCACTACAAATATTTTTGTCCAATCAAATGCTCTGAATGCCTAGTCTCCATAATACCACCTGTCATACTAGCAAGTAGCAAATCTGTGACATAATTCTATCCTGTTGGATATTTGGGGGACAATCACTCCAAACCAAACATTTCATTAGGAAATACATCAAAAGAAAGAAACTTCACTCATCAAATAGCGGTTTAAATAATAGATATAATAATTGATGGTAGAGCTGAATTTTAAACATTGCCAGTTGACTGGTTGATGCATGCTGGATTATGTCAAGACTCAAGAGGGCACATGTTGGATCAGTACACACTCGTTACATTAGTTCCATACAGTTCCTTTTTCAGATTTGACAAATGAAACTACAATTCAAACTTTAGTCAACTTCAAAAAAGTTGGGTTGTTTACTGGAAGGAGAGCGGATTGTGTTCATTCTTCTTTCGAGCTCTTGAAGCTCTTACAGACAGAAACAATGAGGGCATCTGCATATGCTCTGTTACCTTGGTTACCAAACAATGACAAGAAGGAGAAAACAGCTGCTTTAGGCAGATACAGACTAGTCTCTCTCTAATATCGTGTAGCACAGGTGCCATATCTGTCACATTTACTGCCTCCAATGTTCACTTGCGCCACTAAAAGCCATTGTAATTGACACTGCAGGACTGAAGATCTTAGAAATGCTGTTAAATCTGATCTAATAATCACGTGGCGCCCATTGTGGGGCCGATGGCCTTATAACAACTATAAAAATTTCTCTGAAATTATCTCAGAACATATCTGTACTTAAGTTAATGACTTAATCAGGCTTAATACACTTCGCAGGCACATGGTTCTGCAAATTTCTAAGCTTCTTCTATGACGTTTGTTCTTAAAACAGACCATAGGTTAAATCAGTCCTCAAAGAAGGCTGGTACTTACTGGTAAAAGCAATTCTGCACTGTTTTCTACAGGACAGGAATGATTTTTCAGTATCAGCAACTCTTCTAAACTGCTGACTATCCGCTCGACAAGACAAAGCCTGTGCAAACATTTATTCTAGATACAAATGCAAAATCAAGAGAAGCACCGGCACTATTTTTCCTTATTTCAAATCTTGGCAGCAGATATTTGGCAGATTTTTATGAAGGTCACTAGACCTCAAACTCTGGATGTTCTCCGCATATTTATACTTTATCTATGTAACAGGAAAGATTCCGCTATATCTAAGTCATAAAAGGAGCTGTTACATACACTTCTGTGTTATACAATGGCTTATTCTCTCTCTACTGACAAATAAAAAAAATTGTTTTTACAAAATTCAGGGCAAGACCTGCTTGTTCAAAAGTGATTCAAAAAGGATTGTTCATTCAATCATTCAGCTTTTCATTACTCACCCTGAATTCAATGAAAATGGCTTTTCCCTCACAGTATCTTTTTATCCACACAGGTAATTCCTCAGTGGTGTCCCATTAAATGACCTCTTGCAGAAAGCCTGTAGATGCTTGTGACACAGGACAGTACAGAAAGGATGTGCACTTGTGTATATTCCTAAAAGAAAAACAAAACATTTGTACAATTAACTCAAAATGTTCTTTATCAAACATGCAAGCAATTAGGATTGAATCATTCTACACCTGGCGGTTTTCACCGACAGGGAGGCTGTTCAGCTTGAATGAGGATGAAGATTTTGCTTTGTGCTGACTGAGACTTATTCCCACATGCAAGGTGATTGACAGCCTCTTATCTCTGCACTGTACAGAACGACGTTTTTGCTCAGAGCTAATGAAGAGAGCGTTTCAATACATCTATCATTTAATACACTAACACACAAAAAACAATAACAAAGCCACTGATTTTATCAGATCCATAACATAATGACCCACTCTCACAGAAGATGCTTCTCCACTTGGGACAGAACTACATAAAAATCAGTGCTAATTATGTCTGGCCGCAGAAAACAAATAAAGCAGTTTTAAAAGGAGTTTATGTAATTGCAACTCTAAATCACCTTTCTGACCCAAATTACCCTCCCACACCTCTCATTCCCAGCCTGTTTAAAAAGACCATCCAAATGACATACGGTTGTGTTTTCAGACTGCATAGACAATTACACTGAAGATAAATGCAGCTATAATGTTTGGATGAAAATATGTGTAAAATGGGGACAAGGTATTGCTTCTAAGAGAACAATGAAACAGCACGTCAGCTCAGGCAGAGGTAAAGACACAGAGGGGGGAGAAAATTATCGCCCCTCCTGGTACTCTATTGGTAACTTCACCTTCATACATGCGTGTAATTTTCACGCCTAGAGGAGGCAAAGCGTGACACTTACACGCATACTCGAGTGGACCAGCGTGTCTGCTACACGCTTTGGCGTGATACCGGGTTGGAGGGGGACCTGACACTTACTCAGCTTAACAAAATAGGTTCAGTTTAGCATATAGCACAAATTCAGCAAACTATAATTCAAGGAGAGAGAGTGAATTCTGATGGCAAAAACTTAGTCTGCTTCTTACTGCAGTTGATTCTGGCTGACTGTTCACCAAAGTGACCAGCCACAGTTAGTTTTGTTTCTGTGTGTCATTTAGGTGCAGGATGGATGGATGGAGAGAATGGCAAAAATATGGATAGTTAGATGAATTGATAGACAGACAAATGGATCTATAGCATGGATGGACGGAAGATAGATAAATAAATTTCCCAATGCAAAGCCTAGTCCAAGATGAACAAGTATGCTTAATCCGGAAAGTAAAATCTTAAGTATCTCTGGCCTAACATCAATTCATACATAGACCCAAACATACTGACATTCCCAGACTGCCTCTTAAAAACTATTAAAAACCACTGGGTATTTTTAAGATGTGCAGCTTTTTAAAGAAAACAACAGCTCCTTTTTTATCTCTGATGAAAATTTCAGAAAAGAAAAGACACATTAGGGACTTGAAAGCTAGTGTAAGTGAATTTAGTGTCTCGCGCAGGTGATTTTATTCCATTTTCAAACAGTTATGTGTGCATGGGGAGAAGCTAAGGCGTTGTGTGCTATACTAGTAGTAATATTGTATGATATACGCATAGTTTAATAGGCTGAGGGGGAATTTCCTGGACCACTCCTTCCAATAACGACAGGAAGGAGAGGTTGTATATAGAATGTTAATGCCCCTTTTTCTTCCACACCGGAATATCATGAAATGGCCACGGAGTCATACAGCCACAGTAAAACAAGAATTTTCTGTCTCATTCTGGTCCATTGGGTCCATCTCATTTCTCTTTATGGCTTCTGTCATTGCTGGGATGCTCTGTCATGTGAATACAAAAGAATATGCATTAGATTACAGCAAAAGAGCAGTACTGAGGGAAATGTGTGCATGTGTTTAAGAGCTTGATTCGTATCAATATGCACAAGCTTACACCTCTCTCAAAGCAACGACCCAGAGACCTTCACACATCTGATCCACCTGCCATTATCTCCACCTCATAAGTCTTACAGCTTACACTCCATCACACACACGCAGAGACAGATAGAGAGAGTGGTAGAGATATTGAGATAAAGAGAGAGCGCCTCAAGGCACATGTGACAATATCAGAAAATATTCAGAAGTGAAAAGCAACAAATGTGGAAAATGACAGAGAAAATCCTTAATACTAGTGAGACCTCAGTAGAAACAGATATACAGTATATTATTCTCCATATAAGTCAAATTCAATCTCACTTACATGCAAAACAGACAATATACTTACATATTGCTTAAAGTCATCATGAAACAAAAATTACTGTCTATTTTCAAAATGCATGTTATAGATCTTATTGTAATTTTTACAAAACTGTTCTGTTTTATAGCAACTTTAAGTAGCATTAGTTAAAAAAAAACATTGAAAATAATAGTGGAAATGTATAAATAATAATAAATAATTTCTGTTCTTCTGAACTTTATATTCATCAAAGAGGGAGGGGGGAAACATAGCACAGTTTCTGGTGCATGTTATAGATCTTATTGTAATTTTTACAAAACTGTTCTGTTTTATAGCAACTTTAAGTAGCATTAGTTAAAAAAAAAACATTGAAAATAATAGTGGAAATGTATAAATAATAATAAATAATTTCTGTTCTTCTGAACTTTATATTCATCAAAGAGGGAGGGGGGAAACATAGCACAGTTTCTGCCCAAATGTTAAGTAGCACAACTCTTTTCAACATTGATAATGATAATAAAAAATGTTTCCTGAGCAGCAAATCAGAATATTATAGTGATTTCTGAAGAATCATGTGACTCTGAACAATGAAGTAATGGCTGCTGAAAATTCATCTCTGCCATCACAAATAACTAATACAATAATATACATCAAAAGCTGTCTGTTGTGGCAAAGGGCACACAGTTTTTTCTTTTTTTATAGATTTAAAATTGGCAGGAGTCAGACTATTAGCAGATTCACAAAACAAATATTGGAAATGGTGTCCAACTAATGAGGCAAATAATAGAACAAAAGTACATGTCTACAAAGACAAATGGCCAATTGAACTTGATGGTTTACTAAGGAGAAATGATCTGTCATTGATTACGTTAGTTCAGCACTTTTCTGTAAAACTTGTTAGACAATCACTATATGCTCTGAGCCAAAGCAAATGCCCTCTAAAACAATGTGACCTACACAGCGCTATGAACATTTGTTTTCCATGAAAAAAGAAGGTAATAACCTGTCAGAGCATTTCCCTTTAGGGCAAGAGAAAGGGGGGAAAACATCAATGTTCATTTGCACTCCAAATCAAAGGGCAGGAATTCCCTTAATGAAAGTTATGTAAAATGAGAAAGAGTCAGAAAGAGAGAAAGTCACACAGTAACAGATTTTATATGAGAAATATGGATTTGTATACATGGATAAAACGGTTTCTGATAATTAATAGAACAAACAAATGAAACCAACCCTTGTTTTCAATCATTCAGAAATTAAATTCTTGTTACTCCCCCCAAACATAACCTGAGGAGTCAGATTAAAGCTATAAATTCTTAATATGACCCCCCATCCAAGAGTAAACCTGCTGGACAGTGAAGAAATGTCATCCCATTAAATGCCTCACTGGACACCTGTCCACCAACCAACCTTCTGGAGCATTTTACACTTACACTCTAAAAAATGCTGGGTTAAATACAACCCAGCGCTGGGTAAAATATGGACAAACCCAGCATTTGGGTTGTTTTCTACCAACAGTTGGGTTAAATGTTGAACCCAACCTTCTGGGCAATAACCCAACCGCTGGGTTGGCCCATATTTTACCCAGTATTTTTTTAGAGTGTAGGAATTACTAACACTATTGCGAGCACATCTGAACCATTCTGTGACCTCTAACACACCTTAGAACAGCATAGTTTAGCTCCAAACTAAGAGTCCAGTAAAGCTTGTGAGTGAATCCAACTAGAGAACAGAGGTTACATTGCACCATTTTTATGATATGTCACTGTGGCTGGAATCACCATATTTAGCCATCAGAGGTCAGATGAGGTTACCCTCAAACATCCTCAAAGCTCTGACAGGGCTTTTTGACTGCATGGTCGATACATTGCCTGCTAGGGACCTGACCTGAGATGCACTGCAACACAGAGCAGCACAGCGGCTATAACTTTAGAATGAACTGCCCAGAACAGCTGTCTCAATATAGAAAGACAGAGAGAGAGCGAGTGTAACTTACAAATAAAACAATAGTGAGTATAAGCAACTTGAAAGAAAGAAACAAAGGTCTGGACAGGTAAAACCTTCATATGAAGGCAGTTTCAAGTGTGGCCAACTTTACACAACAACATTTTCAACTAAAAACAAAACTTTTTATGCATTTTGGCCACTCAAATTCAAGTTTTTGAAAACCATCCCATTTTTGTCTAAACTACAAAAACATGAATTTGAAAACGTTATGTGCATGAGTATAACATGTTCAGTCTATAGGTGTGCACGCAGGCACACTCTAAAAAATGCTGGGTTAAATACAACCCAGTGCTGGGTAAAATAGGGACAAACCCAGCAATTGGGTTGTTTTGACCCAGCGGTTGGGTTACTACCCAGAAGGTTGGGTTAAACATTTAACCCAACTGCTGGGTCAAAACAGTCCAATTGCTGGGTTTGTCCCTATTTTACCCAGCACTGGGTTGTATTTAACCCAGCATTTTTAAGAGTGTGTTTCTTTACAAAGTGACACTGCAACTACTGGCCTGCATAATACAGCATTTTTAGTAGTTTTTGCTAAGATCATTTTGACAACGTCATCTGTTCAGTTTTCAAAAACGCAAAGGAAAAACATTTCTGTTTGCAGTACATTTTTAAAGTCTAGATAGTAGATAATTGTAGATAAAGTCTAATGTGAACTGCCATTCAAAAAAATCATCTTTAAGTATTTATACATAAACAATAGTTCTAGTAACGTAAACAGAAAAAAATGCTGGGTTGTTTTAACCCAACTTTGGGTCAAATATGGACTAACCCAACTATTGGGTCAAAAATTTAATTGAAAATTTAACCCAGCAGTTGGTTTAGATCCTATTTGACCCAAAGTTGGGTTGAAACAATGGGTTGAACTGGTCTTTAATAATATTCTCAAAACATTAAATTACTTATACATCATTCATTAAGTTTTTTTTCTTCTAAAATGTTTTAGTTGAACCTTCGTCTTTCATTTTTTTTATGTTACTGCTTGTTTCAGAACATTCAGACAATATTCAAAAGTAACATTCACATACTGTATGCAAAATTATAAAATGGAATGTTCCCTTTACATTCATGTAATGTTTTTAAAACATTTACAAAACTGGACATTTTGAATAGTGGGGGAAATAGCAAAAAATTCAAAAATAACTTAATTTTGTTACCAAGGATCAGGCCTTGAAAGCCATTCTGGAACCAGTTTTTAAAGTGCCTTCATACAAAAATGATCTATGATTAAGCCATTGACTGACTTTTACAGCCTATAAATGTGTATGAATGCCTTTTTCTCTCACAATATGTGTTCCCAGTAAAGATGTAGCCTCATTCAGACGGTCAACTCAGGTTACAGTTTTCAGTTTCAGGTATACAGACAGAACAGCTGTGAGCTCTGCTTTAATTGTTGGCCTCTGGGTCAAGTGTCATTCAACTGCAGAGGTTTATAAATATGATGCTCATTGTACAAACTGATAAAACACTGCTCTTACTAAATAAGCACTTTTAAAACACAGGTTTCATTACTGTAGCCACATTCTGAGAAGAGTAAAATAGATATTACAATCAATTTCCAATGTGTTGTCAGTATAACCTTTCATTTAGACTGTTGCACTATAATGTGAACGAACTATTGACTTTTACACTGATCTTTTATTATGGCATCATCGATTTCACATTTACCCTGCCCATAAATGTCCTGGCCAAAATATGCTGATGTGCATCGGAATTCACAAAGTCTGGCTCTCCAAGACTACTTTAGTATTAGGCACATAAATCTTAAATAAATGTAAATATGCCAAGTTTATACCTACAATTTGAAACAGGCCAGAGCACACATTTGGACATGACACAAAAGCCATTACTGTATTTATATTTATGAACTCATTCTGCAGAGGCAGAAAAAACAAACCTTTCAGAATATGGCAGTAGCCGACTAATCTCTCTTTCTGTCTCTCTCACACATTTTTAACAACTCTAGTAAAAGCTTCATCTCAATTTCAAACAATTGTTCACCGTAGCTCTTCATCAGTGCACACCTGTGTAAGATTAATCATTAGACAACTGCAATCTCTCTTGCTCATCATGATCAACGAGCCAGAAAAGAGGATTTTATAGAGGCTTTTTACCCCAAATATCTGTATCTGTATCTGCTCCCGTATCTGTAAATCAAACAGTCATTTTTAAAGACCGTGTAGAGAGTGTTTTCATGGTCAAACCTGAATGTGCTCTATGCAGTCCAGACTTAAAACTGCAATATGTATGGTCTCAGAGAACTTTGCTAAAATCTTCTACAGAGGAAAAAAGTCTATGGCTGGGTCTCAGGAGGATGTATTTAGTGTCTATTTTGTACCACATTGTCCATTTTAGGACTACTTCAAGCATTAAAATCTTCAGTAGAAGTTGTACTTGTTTGTCAAAGTAATTTAATACAAGATGTGATGAATTATGCTGATGCTGTCACCATATTCATCAGCATCACTGGCAAAGAGAAGCTTCTTCTGAATAATGAATTACAGTCTCTATTCATGCTGCTGTTTACATTCTGAGTAATGAGGAAAGCAGGAGGAGATATTAGGACATGACTGCTGAGCAGTATTTCTACTTCACTTCCTGACAGAATTTATGATTCATATTTCCAGAAAAAAAGCTAATGCAATCTAATCTCTTGCTCCTGTCCTAATTTAACACAATCAGCCAAGAAGCATTTAAAGTTGACAATGTCTAATTATTTCCATGTTAAAATAACCCCTTGAACCTGACACGGGAACACTGGATGAACCAGTGGTGTGAGTTTGGGCCTGAACTGTTTGAATAATTTATTCTATGTAGAACATGCTTTTATATGATTTTGCTTATATGTTTATGCTTTTATCTCTCTGTAATCGTTCAACCCTGGTATTAGCAAGTTATCCAGCATTTATTGTGATCCAGGACCTTTTCATTATTGTCTACAGCAGCCATACTACTGCTGCATTATCATTCATGTACTGTAAAATATGCTTTAAGAATCTCTAGTGCAAATCAATCTGAAACATAAATCTCGTCTCTTCAGGGCTGCAGTGCTCCACAGTTTTACGGGGTTTGTTTACAGCGCATTGTTTCAATATTATGGAGTCTTTCATGCAACCCAGACCACTCTCCATCTGACCAATCCCACCGCCCCAGGCTCTCATTTTCTTTATATGGTCCTGCTGTTCTGTATTATAGCGAGAAGACAGTCACTTTAAATTCACACCAGACACACATAAGGCTTTTAACAGAAACCATGTCACATAAAATGATCTCCTAAATAAGCATAATATGTTAATATGCAAGCATTTACTTTAAGGGTCCAGAAGTCTGGGATTTTTAAATTAAAAATCTGAGAATATATATTTATATATACAGTGGTGTGAAAAAGTGTTGGCCCCCTTCCTGTTGTTTAAATGTTTTGCATATTTGTCACACTTAAAAGATTCAGATCATCAAACAAATTTTAATATTACACAAAGATAATGCAAGTAAATACAAAATGCAGTTTTTAAATGATTGTTTATTTTATTAAGGGAAAAAAGCTGTCCAAACCTGCCTGGCCCTACGTGAAAAAGTAATTGCCCCCTAAATCTAATAACTGGTTGTGCCACGCTTTGCAGCAACAACTGCAATCAAGTGTTTGCGATAACTGGCAATGAGTCTTTCACATCGCTGTGGAGGAATTTTGGCCCACCCTTCTTTGCAGAATTGTTTTAATTCAACCACATTGGAGGGTTTTCGAGCATGAATGGA
>NW_015505285.1:600323-661815 GCF_001515645.1 Sinocyclocheilus grahami | reverse complement strand
ACCCTTTTTCACACCACTGTATATATATATATATATATATATATATAATTATTATTATTAATTTACATTTTATTCAAATGTATTTATTTTTTTTATTTTTTTTTAAGTTTTAGGATTTTAAAAAATTTGAAGCAAAGTAATATTATGATGTAAGGGAAATAGGTCAATTTAGCTCAAAGGGAATCATTTAAGATTTTATAGGGAATTTGGACAGAATCACTGTTTTACGGCTGATCACTGAGTCGGCCAGCGATTCATTGAACGAGCCATACAACAATTCTGTATGGATATTTATATCCAAAATATAGTGAAAACACGATTTATTAACAACAAGATCGGCAGTTTAAGACATTAACTTATAAGCACAAAACACAAGACACTTCTCTTTTCAATATAAATAAATAAGGCTTTATTGGATAAATCTAAGACATATAAACTAATCTAACACATAAACATATGCACTCATACATTCACAGAAGTTGCAGAAAGAGAAAAAGTGAGGAAATAATGAGTTTAAGAGAGTGAAAATGTGAAATCCCAAGTTTATAGCAATATGTGCAATTGCATAGACCTGAACAACAATCAATCATTTAAGTAACGTAATGAAGTAGTAATGTTCACTGTGAAGCTTACACTGCGAAGTACCTGAGAGAAACAGATTTGACCATCTGATTTTCACCATTAAGAAAAAAAGTGTTTTAAAGCTTGTTGTTTTGCAGAACATCACATTTATATATGACATGAGAATAAGGCCTGAAATTAGGAAGAACATTAAGGAAAATATAATTATATTTTCATAATGATTTTTTTCTTCTCCAACCAACAGGAACATACACGTGTATGACACCTGTCCTATCTAAATAAAAGGCATAAAATGCCAAAAATAAATCAAAAAAAAAAAAACTTAGCACCAGCAAGCTTGTTAGCTAGACAGTTAGCATCAGCTAACAATATTTATTTCATATTTAACATCTTTTGGACTGATGCATGCAAGACCCGCTGAGTGCCATGAAACAGCTTGAAAGATCAAAGACCATTTTTAATATAACTCCAACTGGATTCGTCTGAAAGAAGAAAGTCATATACACCTAGGATGACTTGAGGGTTAGTAATTTATGGACTAATTAAAATTTTTGGGTGAACTAGCCCTTTAAATAAATCACCCTTTACAGCAGATTTAGTTAACAAACAACTGACAGTTTTGACCTAAATATGATTTTCAGTTACAATAATTAATCCTAAAATTCGACATTAGTAACTTACTTTTAGCAGCATCAGTCGGGCGTGCTCACAAGATCTCCCGGTTCTTATTTGTGAATTCAGTTCACTGGAGACTCGCACTAAACGGTTCATTTGAATCAGTGAGTTGACGACTTGACAACAGCTGCAATCGGATCGTTCTAATTCGTGAATGAATCGTTTGGTGCAATTTGCAAACCGATTTAAAAAGGTTCATTGAAAAGAATCAGTTCGGTTCTTGAATCAGACACCGCTTCTGCGTGTCAGAGCACGTGATATATTATAAGGAGTAACGGTATGTTTTATGAAATGTAGTGAAGGAAAAAGGATGATCTTATGCTTTGGAATGTAGTGAAGTAAAAGTAAAAGTTACTCCAAAATAAAACTACTCCAGTAAAGTACAGATTCTTGAAAAATTTACTTAAGTACAGTAACAAAGTAATACTACTCCGTTACTGTCCACCACTGAGAAAAAACATAATTTGATGGTGTCCTGAGTATTTAAACATGGCTGTTGAACACATCCCAAATGGTGTCTTGACCAATTAGACATTGTCTTAGCTTGGGGTGTTGCTATGTTTCTCCTCCCAATACATAAATCAACATGTTATCTTATCAGTCACATGGTCCGAATTTTCCTGCTCTTGCAGAGTATAATTTGGACATGATTTCTATAACCGGAATATAATACATTTTACAGTGTATTGATTGATAGAAACGTTTAAAGCATGAATTTTTTTAACTCATACATACCCAACATGAATATAAACCTATAAACTATTCAATGGTTATACAAAATACATACACAATGAGTGATTAGAACATGATAGTCAAATGTGCGGGTTACATACATGGTATGGAGTTAAGCAATGGACTGATATTCATTTATAAGTTATCATTTTGATGCATCTACATCTGTAAAAGACAGTCTCTCTGTCATTCTGTGAAAGTGAGGGTGTGCTTTGTGAGGAACAAAAAGGTTAAAAGGTAATTTCAGTCTGGTTCTTGTCCTGGGTGGGGGAAACCATTTCGAGGAAGACTTCAGCTAATGATTTTCCTCATGTGATGGTCATGATATGCTGTGTCTTTGACCATTAATCTTGGTTACTTGCCACAAATTTGACAAACTCCTTCCTGAGTCGGGATTATCAATAAGTGTTCTTTTGTGTTAATGTTGCAAGCTGTTCAAACTGTGGAGTTGGTTGGTTAGGCTTGCTTCAGACTGGCTGGCGCTAGGATCTGGACAGATGATGTTGTCTTGTTATCCTGGGCCTCTTTGTGGAATTTGGCTCTTTGGGTTGTTCAACACCAATCTGATCCAATCTTAAATTGTCTGATTCACTCTGATACCCTACAATGACATCAAATTAATTTAATATTCTACACTATTTAAGGCCATTAATCAAATAATTGTCATATAAACAATACCGTACAGAACACCAATGTTTTTGCTTTCACTGAAGCACAAGATGGATGATTTTGGATGATTTTCATATCATGCTGGAGAACGCGATCACCAGGTTTAACACAAATTTGTGGAGTTCATGCATTTTAAGTGCTGTTGTCATTAAAGCAAAAGGAGGACACACTGAAAAATAAGAACTAATATTTTAGCATCATTCCCAAAAATAAGTCTTGCGGCCTGTTGGGACAGGACTTTTTGACTTAAATCCCACCGGAATCCACACATAGAGGTTTACACACATCCTCTATTAATAACTAAGTAAAATAAAAAAACATGTCATTTTAGAACATTTTAGAAAACTAATCCCATCTGAATAGTTCTATGATATTGTTCAGTAGTGCGATACAAGGTCCTGGTTTTTACATTAGTTTTACACATACTCTTGTTCTCAGCTCATTACACAGTCATTATAGGACAATACTGGTGAGATTAAAGCAGAGACCAATTTTTGGACATCCTAATTCAAAATCCACAATCTTAATTTAAGCACTCTATATCAAGTAGAAGGTCACTGATGTACAATTATGTGCCTGGTGCTTCATGGTTAAGAATTGACTTGGCCATTCTTGGTCAAATGAAGAAGAAATGGGAATAAATTTGGGACTGCAATTGTTTTAAAACATAAGAAGCTTCCTTAACTTAGCACCAGCAAGCTTGTTAGCTAGACAGTTAGCATCAGCTAACAATATTTATTTCATATTTAACATCTTTTGGACTGATGCATGCAAGACCCGCTGAGTGCCATGAAACAGCTTGAAAGATCAAAGACCATTTTTAATATAACTCCAACTGGATTCGTCTGAAAGAAGAAAGTCATATACACCTAGGATGACTTGAGGGTTAGTAATTTATGGACTAATTAAAATTTTTGGGTGAACTAGCCCTTTAAATAAATCACCCTTTACAGCAGATTTAGTTAACAAACAACTGACAGTTTTGACCTAAATATGATTTTCAGTTACAATAATTAATCCTAAAATTCGACATTAGTAACTTACTTTTAGCAGCATCAGTCGCGCGTGCTCACAAGATCTCCCGGTTCTTATTTGTGAATTCAGTTCACTGGAGACTCGCACTAAACGGTTCATTTGAATCAGTGAGTTGACGACTTGACAACAGCTGCAATCGGATCGTTCTAATTCGTGAATGAATCGTTTGGTGCAATTTGCAAACCGATTTAAAAAGGTTCATTGAAAAGAATCAGTTCGGTTCTTGAATCAGACACCGCTTCTGCGTGTCAGAGCACGTGATAGGAGTAACGGAGTAACGGTATGTTTTATGAAATGTAGTGAAGGAAAAAGGATGATCTTATGCTTTGGAATGTAGTGAAGAAAGTTACTCGATATATTATAAGGAGTAACGGTATGTTTTATGAAATGTAGTGAAGGAAAAAGGATGATCTTATGCTTTGGAATGTAGTGAAGTAAAAGTAAAAGTTACTCCAAAATAAAACTACTCCAGTAAAGTACAGATTCTTGAAAAATTTACTTAAGTACAGTAACAAAGTAAAACTACTCCGTTACTGTCCACCACTGAGAAAAAACATAATTTGATGGTGTCCTGAGTATTTAAACATGGCTGTTGAACACATCCCAAATGGTGTCTTGACCAATTAGACATTGTCTTAGCTTGGGGTGTTGCTATGTTTCTCCTCCCAATACATAAATCAACATGTTATCTTATCAGTCACATGGTCCGAATTTTCCTGCTCTTGCAGAGTATAATTTGGACATGATTTCTATAACCGGAATATAATACATTTTACAGTGTATTGATTGATAGAAACGTTTAAAGCATGAATTTTTTTAACTCATACATACCCAACATGAATATAAACCTATAAACTATTCAATGGTTATACAAAATACATACACAATGAGTGATTAGAACATGATAGTCAAATGTGCGGGTTACATACATGGTATGGAGTTAAGCAATGGACTGATATTCATTTATAAGTTATCATTTTGATGCATCTACATCTGTAAAAGACAGTCTCTCTGTCATTCTGTGAAAGTGAGGGTGTGCTTTGTGAGGAACAAAAAGGTTAAAAGGTAATTTCAGTCTGGTTCTTGTCCTGGGTGGGGGAAACCATTTCGAGGAAGACTTCAGCTAATGATTTTCCTCATGTGATGGTCATGATATGCTGTGTCTTTGACCATTAATCTTGGTTACTTGCCACAAATTTGACAAACTCCTTCCTGAGTCGGGATTATCAATAAGTGTTCTTTTGTGTTAATGTTGCAAGCTGTTCAAACTGTGGAGTTGGTTGGTTAGGCTTGCTTCAGACTGGCTGGCGCTAGGATCTGGACAGATGATGTTGTCTTGTTATCCTGGGCCTCTTTGTGGAATTTGGCTCTTTGGGTTGTTCAACACCAATCTGATCCAATCTTAAATTGTCTGATTCACTCTGATACCCTACAATGACATCAAATTAATTTAATATTCTACACTATTTAAGGCCATTAATCAAATAATTGTCATATAAACAATACCGTACAGAACACCAATGTTTTTGCTTTCACTGAAGCACAAGATGGATGATTTTGGATGATTTTCATATCATGCTGGAGAACGCGATCACCAGGTTTAACACAAATTTGTGGAGTTCATGCATTTTAAGTGCTGTTGTCATTAAAGCAAAAGGAGGACACACTGAAAAATAAGAACTAATATTTTAGCATCATTCCCAAAAATAAGTCTTGCGGCCTGTTGGGACAGGACTTTTTGACTTAAATCCCACCGGAATCCACACATAGAGGTTTACACACATCCTCTATTAATAACTAAGTAAAATAAAAAAACATGTCATTTTAGAACATTTTAGAAAACTAATCCCATCTGAATAGTTCTATGATATTGTTCAGTAGTGCGATACAAGGTCCTGGTTTTTACATTAGTTTTACACATACTCTTGTTCTCAGCTCATTACACAGTCATTATAGGACAATACTGGTGAGATTAAAGCAGAGACCAATTTTTGGACATCCTAATTCAAAATCCACAATCTTAATTTAAGCACTCTATATCAAGTAGAAGGTCACTGATGTACAATTATGTGCCTGGTGCTTCATGGTTAAGAATTGACTTGGCCATTCTTGGTCAAATGAAGAAGAAATGGGAATAAATTTGGGACTGCAATTGTTTTAAAACATAAGAAGCTTCCTTTAGAGCTGCATTATGATAGCTTACAACCATTTCTACTTTGCTAAAATGCAATAACATTGCTCTTGATTGAATACAGCAACTCTTAGGACAATACATTATGGAAAAATCCAATACACCAATCTATGATGAAACCACTAAACCACATCTAAAAGTTATCTGTGGCTTCAGAATGGATTCTTTCATCATTACAAAGCAGCCAGAGGCTCAGAGACATCTATGAACATAAAAGTGATCACTCTGAGAGAATAGTGAGCGTGCGTGCGTGCGTGTGTGTGTGTGTTTGCTATTACTACTACTGCATTGCAGCAATGCCTGCACCCGAATGACCAATCACGATCTAAAGCTTTTACTGAGAAAGTGCAGCCCATCTGTACAGCTGATACGCTGAGTAACATCATTAAACTTCATGGGAGTACATAATATGAGTCGCTGCTAATTACACTGGGCAGTGTCTCTCTACCACCTCACTGACTCAGAACCAGGCTCATTCCCCACTGGGCAAATAACCGTATTTCAGCACTGATTGCTGATCCGAGATCAGTTTATTCAGCAAACCATTTTCTGCTAACACCATCAAATTAAACATTGTAACTTTTACAGTCTATTCTATTCTGCAGTTCTTTGACCCGACCAGTATGGAGCAGAATTTGTGCGACACTTAAATGATCACTGTAAACCTGTGTGGACATCACAATAAAAAGCAATGCTTTCATAAACGGCATTAAAAAATAATATCTTGTCAGTGACTAACAATGTGCAGGTTTTGCTTTTATACAATCCAATGCTGAATTCATGCCAAATGAAATGCAATGCATCTTGAAACGTAAAGCACTCAGCTATATTGCACTCTACTGTGTGACACTTTGCACTTGGCATGCTAAATATTAATTACAAATTATTTTTTTGAGTGATGACATCCTTTGCATTACATTTCAGTCTAAACAGAAATTGTGCTACAATGAACTGAATTCACTATCCAATCACCAGCCTGTGCAGAACTGGGAGGCATGACAGACATGAAGTAATCAAATCATTTCCACTGAAAATTTTCAACTTGTACTTTTAATGGATGTCACTTGTGACTGACCTGTCAGATATGATAGATCTATTATTCAATCAAAAATATGTTTAAGAAATTATATCAGCAGTTCTTAATTTAAAATCTACTTGGTAATGGCAGATTAGAAATAAGTTTTTCAAGACTTTATTCAGCAAGGACATAAAAATTTATTAAAATTGACAGTAAAGACAAAAAATTGTTACAAAAACAAAAATAATGAAAAATAAAATTTTATATTTTTTTTAAATGTATGACAGTTTCCACAAAGGTATTCAGCAGCACAACTGCTTTCAAACTTATAATAAGAAATGTTTCTTGAGCACCAAATCAGAATGATTTCTGAAGGATCATGTGACACTGAAGACTGGAGTAATGGCTGCTGACAATTCAGCTTTGCCATCACAGGAAAAATTATATTTTAAAATTCAAAATGTGGGATAATTATTTAAATTTTAAATGTAAATATTTCACAATATTACAGTTTTTAATGTATTATTGATCAATAAAATGCAGCCTGGGTGAATATAAGACACTTAAAGGGTCTTAAACGTCATGCCCCTCACCTCAGAATGTGCTCCGGTTGTATTGTAAACAGTGATGTCGTCAATATTGCTTATTAATTTGAGCCCGAATGAGACCCAGAGAATATTAGTGAAGAGGATCGCGCAGAACCTGTGCAAGAACGGCTCTTACAGGATGTTTCAGAATGGTATGTTTTTTTGTTTGTTGTTGTCTCATACTTTTAGATACACTGTTATTTATAAATACTACTGCTTGTGTTATCTTCTATTATACTGTTTTATCCTGATTAAAGCTTTAATACAGCAGAATACATGATTGCGTTGTAGCATTTTTGTAACAGTAAGAAGTGTTTGCCAGCAAGTATTGCTCGCTACCATGGCAACAGCATGTGCATCCATGTTTAACGCTTCTCGTAGCTATGTGAAAAATATCTGTCTGTCTATACACATAAAGTGTATAATTGACCTATCGGTAAGCCGATAGTTACTGTTGCTGCTCACTCGGACAAACAAACGGAGCTGCTACTGTCTTATCCACCTTTTTCTTGTCATAAAAGTGGGCGCGGCCATTTGTAAATTCTATGGGTCTAGCTTCCGGTCTCATCCGCGTCCAGCTATTTTTAGCTGTACAAAAGAGTTCGTTTTGCTGCTTGATATTGAAAATTGGTGTGTCTTACCATATTATTTTAATGTATTATCTTAATTATGAACACACTGATTTGTAGTGCAAGCAGTTTTACAGTTTTACTGCACGATGTTATTCTTCTTGTTATTTAACTATAGCGGCTAATGAACCGGAAGTCTCGCCCCTATAGGCTTACTTCCGCGTTGAAGAAAAAGGTGGATAATGACAGCTGTCAGTGTGAAAACCTTGTCCCAAGATGTTTTTGATCAGTTTTGGACACAGAAGGACCATCATTCAAGTGGGACTTAAATATACCATGGAGGGATATATAAAAATACAGATCACAATTCAAACAGGAGAAGTCTCATGTTACGGTCGTTACGATCACAATGACAACATCCCGGATCAATACTGTTCATGTACCGAAGGGTTTGATTAAATTCATTTACATTTAATCAGTTTAATATGGAGATGCACTAAAATGTAGACCTTTGTTTATGTGTTTTTGACTTACACTGTACATGACGGGAGAACAGTTAGCTATTTATGCTTGTACGTTAGCATTAACTCACTATCTTTAAGTTTAGTTTTAGCCAGAGATACCTTGCTGAAGCACAAGATGACATTAATGTTCTGCTTGAGCAGATGAAAATTGTAACTTAATGAGCATGGCAACCAGAAAATGAACGTTTTCGTCTTCATTGGGATTGGGGTTGAATGCTTAGGGACATTTTTGCTCTATTTTGTTTGGGTTTAGGAAACGTAATGAAATAAATTCCATTTCCCATCCTCTCAGGATACCTGTAATCAGTGTTACAAGTACCCCAGGCCATAGGTGGAAATCTCGGGGGGGTCGGGGGACAGGACTTTAAATAATTGTGTAAGTAGTAAAACACCACAAACACAAACAGTGCAAAAATGCGTTTTAATTTTAGAAACATTTTTTTTTAGTCTCCCCCTCCCTTGCCTCACAGTGCTTTGGTCCAAATGCCTGCTTTCCTCTTTTACATCACCTACACACACACAAGTCCGGTGAGAGAGAACAAAGTCAATAGTTGTGGAACTCAGTAAGTAAGGCTGCCAAGGCTATTTTATAAACATCAACATCAGTTAAACATCGGATGAAGTGATTATTTTCTCTTTAATACAGATGATGCCAATGTATTTTTCGATGAGTCCGCTATGTTAGCAATAATAACGTTACCTGCTTGACTGACAGTAATGTCTATAATGGACACGACTGCTGTCACGGTGCAACCACAACAGCTTGAAGTTGTCTAATTTGACACACTTCCTGCTACAGTATAGTAGTAAGGCTTTCCTCTGTGCATACATATCCTTACAAATACAATTTTAGCTGTATTATTTGTGTCCCCTTAAAAAATTGCTCATGAGAAATTTAGTTTTTTGACCCCCCCAACTGTTAGAGGAAATTTAAGCCTTGCCCCAGGCACATCATTTTTCAATTTTTGTAGCATAAACACCATCAAACTGATGAAAGCTTCGGATCTTCCAGTGTTTCTCTATGGCACTGAAACCTAAAGATGTCTGAGTTCCGGTCCCCATGCAAATGATACTCGACTGCCATTGGCTCATTTGCGTTCGAGGGGAGGGGCTTACTGATTGGTCAATTGGAACACAGTTTATTGATGGAGTTGACAAGGTAATGATCTGAATGAGAGAGAGAGAGAGCAAGGCAGAGCGTGTGCAGAGCAGGGGGATGCAAGGAACAGGATTAAGAACATTGATTTTGAAACTTGTGAATCCATTAGAATCGTTAGAAGACAGAATCGTGATTCAAGTATGAATACATTTTTGGTGCACCCCTAGTTTTGACGGCAAGGCAATAACTCTTCCTCTTCTCTAAAGCAGCGCAACATGGCCTCGCCCCCTTTGTTGCGTCACGTGTTTCCGGGGGCGGGGTACATGTAAATTTCAGGGTTTGTGATGTCACCAGTCCCTACGAGCTGTTTTTGTATTAAACTGCCATAATTTTAAAAGACAATATCTCCGTTTGCATTGAACTTTCAGTGTTGTAACTTTGCAGATATTGTTTATGCTCAAACAGCAACATTACACACTAACTAAAGTTAAAAAAGTGTAACCACAATCAACCACCCCTTTAAAATATATATTTATATTATATATATAATATGGTATCTACATAATCATTTATATGGTATCAGTTATGACACTGATCTACAGCAGTGAGAGGAAGTGACAATAATGTGTGTATAAAGCACTGAGGAGACACTGGCACCTGGCCAATGGCATTATAACAATATACTCTATACTCGGAGAGAGGGAGAGAGAGAGAGAAAGGGGGGAGGGGGGTGAACATTCAAGTATGAATACATTTTTGGTGCACCCCTAGTTTTGACGGCAAGGCAATAACTCTTCCTCTTCTCTAAAGCAGCGCAACATGGCCTCGCCCCCTTTGTTGCATCACGTGTTCCCGGGGGCGGGGTACATGTAAATTTCAGGGTTTGTGATGTCACCAACCCGGGAAGTAGCTCGTTGGAGTCCCTACGAGCTGTTTTTGTATTAAACTGCCATAATTTTAAAAGACAATATCTCCGTTTGCATTGAACTTTCAGTGTTGTAACTTTGCAGATAAATGATTTGGCAGGGCCTTCATTCAGCTGATAAAGCAGAAATCGATTATTCTGTCCTTATGGTAGATATTTGACATCGCTCACTGGCTAGCTATCAAAACACTCAATTTTGATAAATTCAGGCATTCGTATATCTTCAAACATACTTAAAACTTAAACTCAAAAGCTTAGACAAGAAATTTTTTTTCTGCCTTTGAATGTGTGTGTGTGTGTGTGTGTGTAATAGCCCTGCCAATTCATCTTCACCCACATTCACTTTAATACTGAGGCCTTAATCTGAAGCCTGAGAAGAAACTATTTACAAAGATGAGCCTGATCCCTTCTTGTTTTTGGTTCAGTCCTATTGTATCCAGTGGTAATCCAGTCCCTTAAAGTCCAATTATGTTTTAGATGGTATGCACAGGCAGGTCTATTTGTCAGGCCGCGGATGCACATGCAGTGTGTGGTAATGAGGTTGACAGTTTGACGGTGAGTGTTTCAGAGACAGAATCCTAATGGCACTGAGTGAGTGCTGTGTTAGTGTGCAAGACAGAAAATGCTCATTTAAGAGGGTGTTTTCGGATTTTTTGAGGGTATAGAATTGAATTCCTGATGACCATCTCACCCGTGCTCATCAGAACAAACACAACAGAACAGCAAATAATTACATCAGTCACCCTCACGTAAGAAAGTGTCCATGAGAGAGATTCTGCCACAGCTACTTGAGATGAATCTTGTTATGTTTTATCTGAACATCACACTGGACAGACAACAGATTAGATTACAACACACACTAACCATCCAGTACAGCCAACACTACTCTTCCCTAAACACATTCAAAGCAAGCCTCAATTTTAAAAGCACAAAGCAATTTTTTTGGTGATTAAAAAATATTGTACACAAAGAAAATGGACAAATGAAATATGATTATAAAATGTTCTTGCCAAAAGTTACAACTGGTACTGCTACTAGTAATAATATTTTACATTATTTTCCAACTACTACTATTGTAGTACAGTATATACTAGTATAAGTAATATAGAAAAATGTAAAATATAAGTACTAATAGTAATAATAATAATTATTATTATTATTATTAATGATACTACTACTACTACTAATAATAATAATAATAATACTTGCCTTATAGACTATAGTGCTTCTCCAGAGCACTTTATAAATATCATATATTCATAATAATAATGAAAATAATAATTATTATTATTACAACTAAAAACTACAAAAAAAATGGAGGGGAAAAAAAACAAGCAGTTCTTATTGGAGCACTGAAACTACATCAATCAATCAATCAATCAATAAAGAAAGAAAGAAAGAAAGAAAGATTAAGTTGCTACTGTCATAGTGATGAGCAGTGTTGGGGTAACTCGTTACAAGTAACGCAATT
Organism: Sinocyclocheilus grahami; assembly: GCF_001515645.1. Classification (NCBI taxonomy): domain Eukaryota; kingdom Metazoa; phylum Chordata; class Actinopteri; order Cypriniformes; family Cyprinidae; genus Sinocyclocheilus; species Sinocyclocheilus grahami. The sequence goes on along the minus strand of NW_015505285.1, from coordinate 649,738 downwards.
CATCTTCACCCACATTCACTTTAATACTGAGGCCTTAATCTGAAGCCTGAGAAGAAACTATTTACAAAGATGAGCCTGATCCCTTCTTGTTTTTGGTTCAGTCCTATTGTATCCAGTGGTAATCCAGTCCCTTAAAGTCCAATTATGTTTTAGATGGTATGCACAGGCAGGTCTATTTGTCAGGCCACGGATGCACATGCAGTGTGTGGTAATGAGGTTGACAGTTTGACGGTGAGCGTTTCAGAGACAGAATCCTAATGGCACTGAGTGAGTGCTGTGTTAGTGTGCAAGACAGAAAATGCTCATTTAAGAGGGTGTTTTCGGATTTCTTGAGGGTATAGAATTGAATTCCTGATGACCATCTCGCCCGTGCTCATCAGAACAAACACAACAGAACAGCAAATAATTACATCAGTCACCCTCACGTAAGAAAGTGTCCATGAGAGAGATTCTGCCACAGCTACTTGAGATGAATCTTGTTATGTTTTATCTGAACATCACACTGGACAGACAACAGATTAGATTACAACACACACTAACCATCCAGTACAGCCAACACTACTCTTCCCTAAACACATTCAAAGCAAGCCTCAATTTTAAAAGCACAAAGCAATTTTTTTGGTGATTAAAAAATATTGTACACAAAGAAAATGGACAAATGAAATATGATTATAAAATGTTCTTGCCAAAAGTTACAACTGGTACTGCTACTAGTAATAATATTTTACATTATTTTCCAACTACTACTATTGTAGTACAGTATATACTAGTATAAGTAATATAGAAAAATGTAAAATATAAGTACTAATAGTAATAATAATAATAATAATTATTATTATTATTATTAATGATACTACTACTACTACTACTACTAATAATAATAATACTTGCCTTATAGACTATAGTGCTTCTCCAGAGCACTTTATAAATATCATATATTCATAATAATAATGAAAATAATAATTATTATTATTACAACTAAAAACTACAAAAAAAACAAAAAAAATGGAGGGGGAAAAAAACAAGCAGTTCTTATTGGAGCACTGAAACTACATCAATCAATCAATCAATCAATAAAGAAAGAAAGAAAGAAAGAAAGATTAAGTTGCTACTGTCATAGTGATGAGCAGTGTTGGGGTAACTCGTTACAAGTAACGCGAGTTACATAATCAGATTACTTTTTTCAAGTAACTAGTAAAGTAACGCATTACTCTGTAATTTACAAGAGAATATCTGAGTTACTTTTTTTAAATAAGTAAGGCGAGTTACTTTTTTCCAATTTATTGATTGACAGCTCTCCTGTTGAGAGAAATCAGAAGATGTTACTGTAGTTCTAAAATAAATATGAATATGCATTAATTCATCTCACTCACTAAAAAAACAACACAGATTCAGTATTCCTCAAAATTAATAAAAAAATGCAACTCAGAATATGACGCAAACCTGCAATAATTAAATGTTAAACAACACAAATATCCTTTATGTATTTAATCCCATTCTATTTGCTTCTGACCTTCGATGATCCAGTTCAACTGTACTAATAAGCAAAAGTTACTCTAGACAAACATTTGTGTGTCTTTTTTTATTGCTGAAGTGTGTTGACATTTCTTCTTCTGCATTCTACTGTACGGCCATAAATGTACTTTCCCTTCAGCCTGAGGCTAATTCATTTCACTTTTGGTGTGAAAAGGCTTTTATATTTGCCAAAAATATAACTATTTTATTTTAAAAACAAACAAAAAAAGCCCTGTCCAGATTTAAAAAGTAACACAAAAGTAACGTAACGCATTACTTTCAGTTTCCATAAAAAGTAACTAAGTAACGTAATTAGTTACTTTTTTTAGGGAGTAACGCAATATTGTAATGCATTACTTTTAAAAGTAACTTTCCCCAACACTGGTGATGGGTGTATCGACTGCTATGTTAACTAAGTACATTTTTATTGATTGTGTCCTCTGACCCTGAACTATGTGGTATGACTACATTCGACAGCTTCAGCAGCCTCCAATATTCAGAATTATTGATCAGAATAATTCACATCTAATGAAAACAAACTGCCGATAGTGCCATGTAATCCACACAAACAGCAGCAAAACACACATACAGCTAATGCACACCATAGCCATCTAAATAGCACACGTATCTCTATCAGGGCTGCTTTAGGCAGATAACATGCAGAGAGAAAGTGCAGAGCAGCTGTTTTGTGTGCCGTCAGCATTTATATGCTCCTGAAGGTGGAAGACTGATTTATAGAGCTGCTGGACCACCAGAAAGCATCAGTCAGGCAGGAGGTCATTTAACTTCATGTCCAATTTGGTTAGAGACGTACAGTATATCCACTTTGCTTGAGTGTGTTTGTATGCATGCGTAAGACCTAAAGTCCAGCTGGCTTTGTGCACAGTGCAAAAACTCTCAACTAACCTTCTCATATCCTCATCATAGTAGTGCAAGATGGAACTCAACGCAAGGAATGCATCTGGATTGACCTGGTCATCATTTGACGGTGACTCCTCCTCACTACCATTGAAGACAGAGACAAAACACGCTGACAAAGGGATGTCACACTTCTGTGAAATTTAAGTGGCACAGCCTTCGATTCATCCTGCAGTGAGTCGTGCTGAACGCTGTTTCACTCACCTGCCTGCCTAAACAGTTTCTGCAATGCAGAATTAATGCAAAGTTTGCCTGCCAAATGCTGTTTCCTCATGGGACAAGAGGAAGACGGTGTCCTTCTGCAAATGTGCACCTGAAACATAGAAGTGAAAATTTCAGATCAAATTTGAAAACAGAATTCAATCAGACAGTTTGATATTTCTGTGGAATATGACTACTGACCTAGAGATTGTTTTTCTGGAGGCATCATTTACTCACCTTTATGCTGTTCCAGGAAGATAGTCTGAACTTTTTTTTGTTCATGTAATGTGTTTTTTATGGAAAGAAATTAATGCTTTTATTTAGCAAGGACACATGAAATTGATCAAAAGTGACAGTGAAGACATTTAGAATGTCGTACAAAAGACTTCTATTTTCACCAGTATAAATAAATCAGCATATTATTATGATTTCTGAAGGATCATTTGACATTGAATAATACAGTAATGGCTGCAGAAAATTGGTCCTTGCCATCACAGGAATACATTACATTTTAAAATATACTAAAATAGAAAATAATAATGAATAGTAATAGTAAAATAGTAATAAATGATGTTTCACAAAATGTCTGTTCTTAGTGTTTTTACTTTACTGTTACTTTTTTTCTCCTCAAATAAATGCGGTGAACAAAAAATACTTTTTTCAATAACTTTAAAAAATCTAACATTTGAACAGTATACTTATTAAATGATTTCGGGAAAACTCCTCTGCATTGAACGAAAGACTGAATGAGAGCTTTGCTGACTAAAACAATTTGTCCATTATCATTGTTACAATTTCATTAGATTTTCAATTTGATTGTGTTGCTGCTCTCCTAAAAACACAATCAAGAGGATAAAACCAAAAGGCCTTCTCTGATTTCTCCATCAAAGCAAGAAACATTCCATTAATGCATCTCTCTCTTTCTCTTTCTCTCTGACTTTGCAGAAAGCAAGCATTTAAATACAGAGCACTCAGAAAGACTAAAAAAACATTAAAAAAGAATGTTTGCGGCATTCATCACTAAAGATTCGAAGCCAGGGTTAAAACCCTGTCAGAAGTCTGTCAAAGAGAAGATCTATACTTACACTGCAAATTTTACTGGATTCAATGCTTTGAAATCGTCAGCAAGGAAACTTCTTAGACCATAAGTGGAGATACTGTTTTTAACTCCGTTAGAAAATTGCACCGTCCTTAAGTCTTTTTTCACTGGTAATCTAAATGAAACTCTGGACGATTATTCATGTCCACACTCAAGAGTCAAAAACCGCAAGTTAATGCATCACACCACACTTGAAATCACAGCAAAACAATATTGGTTCTTGCTTTTGTTGTAACCAAAAATGGCACGACAGTTTAACATGTGGAATGGAGAATGAGATTTAAGAGCTGCAGTGCAAGGGCAGATTTTCAAAGCTATCATATATGTCATCCAAAATATATAGGCCTACTACTTTCTAAGGTTCCTGGTATTTTGTTGCTTTTGGAGCTCCACAGTGTGATTTCACACAACAAATAATATTCAATGTTATTACAGAAGGACAAACATCTATCCTGAAACATTCACATGTGTATAAAGCAACACAAGCAAAGATCTACAAAAGCCATAGAGTGTTTCCCCTCTAGAGACATGATTTGTGCTCTTAATTAGAGTCAAGTCATCCGAGCAGTGTAGCATTATGAAACACACACTGCAGATCGCGCAGTCTGCAATAATGCCAGCAGCTGCAGAAGTGACGCGGCCGTAAAGAAAGAGAAAGTGTTAGTCATCAGTAACCATTTCACATGTGTGTGCACTTTACAGTGAGCGTTAACAACTTTCAGACCCTAATTAAAAGGGAATTGATCTCAGGAGTGCAGGGGGAAGAGGAAGAGAGCTGTGAGATGCATACTGAATGCGCGAAAATAGGACAGTGTGTGTTTGAGCTTAACATTCACAAGAACCAATGACCTTTTGTCCTAACTCAAATACAGTACATACTCATACACATACTAGTATGATTACATCAAACATGACATTTAATGTTCACCTTTAAAACAATACATCATTTTCAGGCCGTACTGTGAGTGTGTGAAAGACTAAAGGTGAATATCCACCTTTTTCGTACACCCCATGACGCTGTGCGTGAATTATGGGGGTAACTTTTGTTAAACTGTAAACAATTAGCAAAATGTTTGCATTATGAATGCAATAATAAGCCTTTTCAAAATCTGGGTACAATGAGGTTACATTATTCTACTCATACCTTCAATCATCAAACATTTAAATGAAATGTGGAGTAGCATTAACAAATTACTTTCTACATACTATGAATAACCCAAAAGATTGAGTATTTTCATAGCAATATTACGGACATGACATCACTGTCATAATATATGTCTTTTTTCATATTGTTACAGCTGAATACAAAGGAAAGCTCCTTCAGTCAAACTGACCGATAAGGATTATTTGTAGCACAATTTTATGATTTGAAATGATTTGACTTTTTGAGTTGAAGTTTTCCAAACCGGAAGTGCCTCCTATAGTTTAAATCACAGCTAATACAGCTCACGTACACCGACAGATGCAAGAGAAACCAACAAGCATGCACACTAATTTCCATGTCCATATGTTGAATGAAACTGTCCTCACATTGAAGAAAAATGCTTACCGTGTATGCATTTCACAGCCCATTACCTGTTTGAAATGGAATAAACTGGAGAGCCCTAACCCCCTTTCCCTCCCTCTTTCTCTTTCTGGCCAGACCCCGACATCATTCCTGATCATTCTCTGAAGGTTATGAAGGAAACTCTGGGATATTTCTCTGAAGGAGACTGAAAGTTAACATGTGAACGTGCAACCTGGTGTTTCGCAGACACACATTTCCTAATTCTCACTTTGTAAAACAAGGTGCGGATAGCAGAGTTACCCAGGTCTCACTTTTCAGAGTGTGAATCTCTTCAGGAACTCCTGTTCTGCACGCCATTGATTTGATACACACACACCTACGGCTGCTTTTGGGTGTTTGTGTCAGTGAGCTCTTTGCTGTGTCCTCTGCCATGTTCTTCTTATCAGATATTGGCTGACATTGTTGATGTTTGGCTGTGATCGGCCGTTCTCTGATCTTTGACTCAGATAAACAAGCACAAGCTGCTGATAAAGCAAATATTGGATTCTGACGCCATCATCTTCCTCACCTTCACTAAAAAAGCAGCAAAAGCACAGTGTGAGCATTAGCCAATGACCCAGAGTTTCTTTTAAAAGTAACTTTCCCCAACACTGGTGATGGGTGTATCGACTACTAAGTACATTTTTATTGATTGTGTCCTCTGACCCTGAACTATGTGGTATGACTACATTCGACAGCTTCAGCAGCCTCCAATATTCAGAATTATTGATCAGAATAATTCACATCTAATGAAAACAAACTGCCGATAGTGCCATGTCATCCACACAAACAGCAGCAAAACACACATACAGCTAATGCACACCATAGCCATCTAAATAGCACACGTATCTCTATCAGGGCTGCTTTATGCAGATAACATGCAGAGAGAAAGTGCAGAGCAGCTGTTTTGTGTGCCGTCAGCATTTATATGCTCCTGAAGGTGGAAGACTGATTTATAGAGCTGCTGGACCACCAGAAACCTCTGATCTTTGACTCAGATAAACAAGCACAAGCTGCTGATAAAGCAAATATTGGATTCTGACGCCATCATCTTCCTCACCTTCACTAAAAAAGCAGCAAAAGCACAGTGTGAGCATTAGCCAATGACCCAGAGTTTGTACACTCTTAAAAATAAAGGTGCTTAAAAGGTTCTTCACAGCAATGCCATAGAAGAACCATTTTTGGTTCCACAAAGAACCATTCAGTCAAAGGTTCTTTAAAGAACCACCTTTTTATAATTTGAAGAATCTTCTTTTGCCACAAAGAACCTTTTGTGTAACAGAAAGGTTCTCCAGATGTTAAAAGTTCTTTATGGAACCATTTAGACAAAAAAAGGTTCTTCTATGGCATTAGAGATCCATAACATCCATATCAGCCCTGTGGAACAGATGGGTCTGGCTTTAGTAAAGTGGTCTGACGGCTGACAGGCAATCTTCAGATTGTGAGAAACAGGACTGTTTTGAGCTGTAAGTACAGCTTCAGCAGAAGTTGGAATGCCGTCACTGGATCAGTTTCACTGATCAACAAGAAGATTGGGAATGTCGCTTTCAAGGTAGCTGTATTGATTTTGTCATGTCACAGATTGTATTGAATCATTCAGTTTAGCTTATCAGTGCAATAGATAGTATGAACCACTTGTTTATAAATCTATTATACACGTTTTTGATCAGTATTATTATGCTGGTGTCTAAATACACATGCTGTCTTCTGGGAATCATTGTAAAAGTGACATTACTTTTCCAAATGGTTAGTAAGTCGAGTCACCATGTTGGTTTGTTCACTGCGATACTTATTGTACTTCAAAACTTCAAAAAAATCACCTCTCTGTTTTCCCCAAAGCTTCAGACACTTCTTTTCACAGCCCTTTTACTCTATTTTCAGCTACTGACAAATGATTCCATCCAATTTTCTATGTGTGAGGTAAGAAAGAAAAGAAGAGAATGCAAGAGACGAGAGAAATGGAGAGAGAGAGAGAGAGCAGGATGTGAACTGACCCATGAAGAGGAGGTGGTAAATTGCTTGAGACAGGACTTTATTTAGCATTGAAGATGTTATGCTTCCAAACTCACCTGTTACACTGTCACCGGCTGGAGATTTATGCACCAGTTGGATTAATCATATATTAAAAAGCAGTTTAACTGGACATTTATAGGTGCTGTTAAGTCGGTTTATCACCCAAACAAACAAATACGTTTTATGACCAGCCATCAACATAAGCAGCTTAAAGGTAAAATGTGTAATTTCTGCAGTCTGTTTGAGCAGAGGTGCTTTGGCGTGTTAATCTTGTCAACTAAATTACTGACCAAAATGTTAATTGACGTAGGGTTTTCTGATTAAATAAAGACTAAAGGAAAAACTTAATGATGATACATAACAATTTTGGATTAAAACATACTCTTAATGAAAATATGTCAAGGAGAAAATAGCACTGCTAGATTATTGTATTAACAGTACACTAACAAAGTTTTTGAAGAAAAGTCTAGAAACAATATTACTGTTTCAAATAATCTAATCATGTCGTTGTCCTGCTTACAACTTTTCATCAAACTAAAATTAAATGTAGATTCAAATTGAGTAAAATATTGACCAAATGTACATTTACATGTTCAAAAGTTTGAGGTCAATAAGATTTTTAATGTCTCTTATTCTCGTTAAGGCTGCATTACTTAAAAAAAATGTTATATATTTTTTAAATATAATATATTCCTGTGATGGCAAAGCTGAATTTTCATTTGTCATGACTCCAGTCTTCAGTTTCACATGATCTTTTATAAATCATTCTAATATGCTGATTTGGTGCTCAAGAAACATATCTTTTTATTATAAATGCTGCTTAATATTTTTGTACCATTATAATTTTTTTCTGGATCCTTTTAAGTTCTGAAGAACATTTGTTTGAAATAGATTTATTTGAAATTTCACTTTTAACCAATTAAATAAATCTTACTCATCCCAAACTTTTGAACGGTAGTGTATTTCTGGCACAAGACAAAAAACAAATATCTTTCTCCAAATAACAGAAAATGGGGAGTCTTGAGAATTTGTTTTTGCAATTGTGTTTGGTGCTAGTAGTGATGCAGAAATTGCACAGCTCACTTCTGAAGTAATTCAGGCTTAAGTGCCATATTCATAGAGATGTGGGAACTCGCTGGTTTGTGGGTTTTGCTTTCCCATGGGTGAAAACCCACATCCTAAACCACCAGCTCATATTGTAACAGAACAGAACAAAGATTACGTCAGAGGAACTGCTGTGATTGCATATGCATTTTTTGCAAACAACATGCTCAGGTTTGTGTGAGTTGTCCAAACCAATGGTTTGAACAAGAAATGTGACTCTTTGCGGTGGCCTCATATTTCTGGCTTGGAGGAGGGAGAAGAGTCACCCTGCCACAGTACACGGCATGTAATCGATCTCTAAAAGGAATTTATTTCTTGAAACCTTTTCCTATATACTAACAAACAATAACCCCATTTCACTCTGTATTTTTCCAAGCACTTTCAATTCCAAAATCTCTAAGGATACTGCAAAGCCCCAGTATATAAGAGTGTGTATGAGGTGTATTGAAGGACATTTTTCTATTCCCCTTGAAACTTGACCAAATCTCTGAGTTTGCAGAAGCTGAAAAGGGTCAGTTGCACCATTCGTGTAACTCATGAGACATTCAGGTCTGCCCTTAAACACTTGAGCACACAAGTGTGACATATTGATCAATGGGCACGTCTCAAACAGAGACCGATCTATCCAAGTTAAAGCCACTTGCCAAACGGATGCCGTTTCAGCAATAATGCATTCCCCCTGTGGCAGGCAGCCCTAACATTTGGACCTCTCTTCCTGCTGCTAATACAGCCTACTGACATAAGTCACTCCAAAAAAAATGAGAGAGACAGCAAGATGGAGAGAGAATGTGTTCCCTCCGTGCAGAGGACAGAGGATAGCTGAACCGGATGCTCAATGAGGCATTATTGATAATACACCAATGCGATAATGCATAAGGCATTACTCATGAGACATATGAGAAGGTGGGACAAACTCACTGTAAAGAAACACTTGATTAACAAGATTACAATTTAAAAGATTTAAGCGAAAGTGCACTTAAAAAAATGTAAATCTTTTACTTACTTTTACTCATGTCATTCCAAAGCCGCATTACTTTCATTCTTCTGTGGAACAAAAAAATATATATTTTGAGAAAAATTCATGCAGGTCTTTTCAGAATCGTTAAGTCAGTGAAACTGAACTCGAGAGTTGGAGCAATAAACGAATCGTTCCTTTGAGTCAGCTCTTTCCATTGAACTTGTATACAAATCATGCCGATTCTTTCACAAATCGGGATTCAACTTACTGACGTCAATTATGGTACTCAAATTAATAGTCCACTTTCAAAAAATAACAACAAAAATTTTAGTCTGCTGACAGTACAGCTTCAGAAGATTTAGAGAATAGCGCACAACTCCTATGAACTACTCTCACGTTGTTTATTTACTTGTGTTTAAGCCCCTTATGAAGCCATACGATTTTATAGTGGTCACTATAAACTGCATTACACTGAAAAGAGCTGTATCTTTTGTGTTTCACATCAAAATAACAGACTATATGTTTCAAACGACATGAGGTTTTGTAGATAATAACATAATTTTCATTTTGGGGTCAACCATTTCTTTAAGACCCTTCATCTCCCTACAGACCCATGCAGTGATTTCAGAACAAAGAGCAGAGACTTAAATCTACTGTACATCAACTTTATTCAACTGTAACATCTCTTTCCTGCTTTCTTCTCTCCTTCCTCTTGTGGCCTCTCCTCTCTCTTGTTGAAATATGCATGCACTCTTTCCGTCCTTCCCTCTCTGATGGACACATTAGGGAGGATGGTGTACACCAACATGCCATCTGAAGTCCAGCATTTTAGATGCTGTCATTGCCTATAAAAAATTTAAGCATAGTTCTTTTCCCACAGGCACTGCAGAAAGGCTTGTAATTAAATGAACAGCTTGTCCGAAGAATTAAAAAACACACTTGTCAATCAGTGCTGTTAATTGGGTATAGAGCATCAATGTTACTGCTAGCCTGTTGTATAGATTAGTTTCCATAACAGGTTCTGATCCATAAATAATGGAAAGCTTGAGATATTTTCACCCTGAGAACTAAAGAGAAAAAAGTGATTTTGATTGAAGGTCCAGGAGTAGCTCAGTAAGAAACAAGAGCCTTGAGTCTTAGGGTCCTGTAGTGTTTCCTCAAAATGTGCGGCAGATCTAATCAAGGATGTTTATTTTAGTTTCTTCTCACCCTATTCATTTGAAGTTGTTCATATAAGCATTTATATAAGGGTTCCTCAAATCTTGCTCTGGAGGGCCAATGCCCTGCATAGTTTAGCTCCAACCCTAATCCAACACATCTCATCAAGGTCTTCAAAATCCCTAGAAAATTACAGGTTTGATCAAGGTTTGAGCTAAACTCTGCAAAGCAGTGGCCCTCCAAGACCAGATTTGAGGAACCCTGATTTATGTTGCATTATCAGCCTGTGGCATCCCAGTAGGGCAGACAATTTCAACATCCTGAATGCTGGAAGCATCAGTGACGTCTCCCTCGCTCCCCGCGCTACTCTTGGAGGACGTGCTGCGCACCAGAGAAGTCATCTTTTGTCCATAGAGGTCTCCTATGTAAAGAAAAGGCATGCTGAGATTTGGCAGTTTTTCGTCCTCTGGTTGGAACTGGTCGGACTCCACCAGGGCTTTCTGTCTCTGGTAGTACTTGGAGAACTTGTTGAAGATGATAGTGATGGGAAGGGCGACTACAAGCAGGCCGCAAATGATGCACAAGGTGCCGATGAGTTTCCCAGCCAGCGTGATGGGATACGTGTCGCCGTATCCCACCGTGGTCATGCTGATCGTCGCCCACCACCAGCCCACCGGTATGGTCTGCAGTTCTGACTCATCGTCCTCCCTCTCCACAAAATAGATGAGCACTGAGAAAATGGAGATTCCCACGGAAAGGAAGAGGATGAGGAGTCCGACCTCATGGTAGCTGTGACGGAGCGTCGCCCCAAGCGAACGCAGCCCGACCGAATGCCGCACCAGTTTGAGGATGCGAAAGATACGCATGAGGCGCAGGATCTGCACGACCCTTCCCACGTTCGCAAGCTCCTCGCTTTCCGCAGCATCCATGGTTTCGAACGCCAACGTGGCGTAAAATGGAACAATAGAGGCGAAATCAATGATGTTTAGCACATTGCTTAGGAATTTGCGCAAACATGGTGTGACAGCTAATCGTAGGATGAACTCGATAGAAAACCAGAGGACGCAAAAGTTCTCGAACACAGCCAACACCGGGTTCTCCACTTCTTTGTCATTAACGTCCACCTGGTGGAACTCAGGCATGCTATGAACACACATGGCCACGATACTCATCAGTACCACACACAGTGAAAGCACCGCTATTATTTTCGCTGAGCACGAATATCCCGGGTTTTCCAGTCGCAGCCAGAGTTCCTTACGCTTCTCGGCGCACCAGGTGCCCTCAAACTTTTCCAGGTCTTTGTCAAACGCTGACAGCTCCTCCATAGATGAATCTAAGCTGTCCTGCAGCTGGTTCTGCAGGTCATCGTCGTATCCCCAGTCGTGATCTCCAGCGTACTCTTTCTGTTCTTGAAATCTGTTGCTGCAGCAAGCGTCCAGGTGAAGCTCCTTGATGCCCCAGTATTCCAACTCCTGGCTGAAGCTAAACACACACAACTCTTCCATCAGGTGGATCTTTCCGGTATGATAGAAATTGAGCACGTAGCGGAAAAAACTTGGATTTCGGTCGAAATAATACTCGCGTTCGGCTGCTGCATAGTCGTCGCAAAGCTGGAGAATAGCAGCCTCTGAGCTGCAGTAGAGAAGTTGGGCCAGTCTCGTGTGGGGGAAGCGTTGGAGGACCACTCGTTCCACTTGCTGCTTAAAGCCGCCGACGTTGAGGTTGATGAAGCTCTCCTCGGGGCCTTGGCGGTGCAGGACCTGCCCATACACCATGATGGATGCCAGAATATGAAGGAGTAAGAGGGACTGTTGGGCTAAGCAGTTTTGGAGAGACTCAGCTATGACTGCATGCCTATAATGGAGGAAAATAAAAGCCTGATTAGCACTGACCTGTTGCTATCGAAATAACAAATTCCTGCTCATCAAAAATATGTAATCTTTTTTTTTTTCAGTACTCCTTGCCATAATTCACTGTACTGTACTCAACTGTATGACAAGACAAAAACTTAATCAGATTTAAATATGCAGACAGAAAGACAGACAGCTAATCTATTATATACTGGGATAAAAGCATTCTGGAGCCCAAATCAGCCTTTATAGCTGCAAATGGATATTGATTTTGTAGTGTCGTAAACAAAACATCAGTGATCATTATGAGCATTTTAACACTAACTCTGCCTTTCTTTCCCAGCAGTACTGCAGGGCACAAAGTCATGTCAAGATTTCAGGACATTCAGTGAACACTTGATAGTTCTGATGTGCAGTGCTTTTATAAAGTTTGAAAAATTGATATTTTTATTCTGAGATGATGAAACATTTACAATGGGGTCTAAAAGTCTGAGAGCACTAGTGAAAATAATTGTAGTTTGCTTTTTTTAATTAAATAAGTAAAAAAAGAAATGAAAACTATCTTCAAAATCAAGTGAGAGGTTGAATTGAAAATGTAGAATTGTTTTGCATTAAAAAATATTAAATATTATAATAAAGTCAGCATATGTGTTTGATTTTCAGAAAGTATTTGGTGTCCCTCTTTTGCCTTAATGGCAGCAGCATGAACTCCACAAGTTTGTGTAAAACCCGATGATCGCGTTCTCCAGCATGATTTGAGAAACCTCCAAAGAGCACCTTGTACTTTAATGGAAACGGTCTGTACATAGTGACATACTTATTTGATTGGTGACCTATAAGTGGTGCAAAAACTTAAATATTTCTTCTTAAATGTCATATAATTTCCTTTTTCTTTTTCATGTATTGTTTCAAGCTTTGATTAAGATTTTCAACCCCAGATTTTCAATATGGTTCAGACTTTTACACCTGTGTATGTAATAATTCAATTTGCAATACATAAAACGTAAATAAGATTTGATAGCAACAAAAGTAACTATAGAAAAACGATATTCCCACTAGATCTCAAAACACAAAACTGTTACATTTGGGTACATGAAATTTCTAAATGACATATTTGAGTTTCTGCAAGGTGTGTGTAAGTCCGCGCGCTCTGCCTGATGGAACTCCAGCACCAAGGACAGCACCGAAGTTAAATTCAAAAGCAACACTGCGGAACTCAAACTACACAGAAGGAAAATGTCACAGTTTACCTGTTTTCCTTTCTGTTCTGACGGCATCAGTGCACTGCAAAGACGTTCGGTGTGGATATTGCCATTTTCCAGCGCCTTCCTTGGTAGAGTCGAGCCCGGCGTGCGCTCGTTCGCAGTGTTTGCCCCATGTCCCGCAGCAGACTGTGTAGGGTGGGACACTTGGCAGACAGTGTGCCGCTAACGCACTCGCGGTGCCTCGGGGCAGCTGTGCGTCCGTGCGTCACTGGCCCGTGGCAACTGAAACGCGCTTGCGCTTTGCGTTACAGGACGCGCCACCACATGCTCCACGGAGGAACAATGATTGAGTGAAAAAGAATCGGAGGACAGAGAGAGGTGAAATCAGGGCTAGACCCCGACACTTTGACCACCCGTGAAGGCCAGTTAAAGGATTAGAAAACTAATAAAAGAGTGAGATTACAGATCCCTCGAGTTACTGCTGAGGAAGACAGCAGAGGTCGGATGGATTTTGTGAAAAAGAAAAAGAAATGAAAAGAAAAGAAAAGGCATATAAGCCTACTTAAAAGTTTGAGGGAAAAGAGTCGTCGCTGCTTTTATGAGCATCAAGTGTGTAATTTTAATAAATTGTTTCAGGACGGGCGTAGGCTACTGCAGTTACGTTTAGGCGTGTCAAGTTATTATACCAAGTAAACAGCGAGTGGTTTGTCAACACGGTCACTTTCTTGAGTGAAAGTATTTCTCCCTGGCGCAGCACCTGTCGCACGTGCAGAAAGGAATTGACAGATGATGCCCTCTAGAGGCCGTCAAGTTTTATGTAGCAAATAAATAAATAACACCTAAAGTCAGACCATTCTTTTTTTGTTTTAAATCCTGAAATTAATCTAAATCAAATAAAAAAACAACAACTGCCCGTGCAGATCGTGATTAAAATGCAGTGGTTGCCTCTAATTTCAAATGGCTAGATATTTTAGTTTGAAGCCAGTTTGTTTGTTATAAAGCAAATAGCCAATAAATAAATGTGCTTAAATATCAGTATCAGAATCAGCCAATTTGCTAGTTAAAAAAAGAAAGAAAGAAAGAAAAGAAAATCTGAATTCTAAATCAGCTATGATTGAGGCATCAGTAATTAAAATACTATGTAAAAGGCCTCAAATTTGAAGTACAATCTGGGATGTCTTTTTCTATCAATTCTTCAATAGGTAGATCTTGTCTTTCATAAAGGCCGAGGTCAGGGATCTTGGGCCTAAACAGTTTGGTGACCACTGCTTTAAAGTATGTATTTTTAAATATGTTGTTCACCCTAAAAAAGAAAACCGTAAAGAAAAAACTATTCTACTCTTGTCCAATAAAGAACAACGCCGTCACTTATGCTCAGCGAAAATACTATAAATGTATCAAGCATATGCAACATTCTGTCAGAAGCGTCAGTTCTGGAGCGCGACTGCAGAGAGCAGCATTGCGTGACATACGACAGATGCTTTCTCTAAAGTTTCACTGGACAGGTGCCTAAAATTAAATATGTAAATTCTCAATTTAAATCAGAACTGACAAAAGTGAACAGCAGCGTCTGAGAGATTTGAGACATTTTTTAAAGTCTTTTTGTGAATATAGGAACATTTATTTTAAAATAACAGAATACACTGAATCAATTTCTTTTTTTTTTTACTAAAAAACGTCACAAATACATACATACAGTTATTAGCCAGATTATTTATTCCTAATTTTGCGAAGAGTTAAACAATGTTTAACAAATTTTTATTTAAATGGTCAAATTGAGTGGAATGTGATGATTCACGTAAGAATGTCTTCACGACTGTTTTGTGCAGAATTTTGTTAAAGTAAAATAATGTAATTATATACATAAGTACATGAAAATGCCATATATATAAAAAATGTATATATATATGATCATTTGTTTAAACATCCAAATTACATATATTTTAAGCCTTCTACTCTTGTGGCAGAGTTTGTGTCCCACAGTACATCGAAAAGAATGACATTTGATGGAGCAAGAGCTGAGCTTGGGAAAGAGATGGAAAAATCTATCCCACTGAGGAGTGACAGAGAGGACAGAAGTTGTGTTGTGTGATCTCCTGCTCCACAGCACAGTGCTTACACACACTGCACATCCAGAACTGGTACTCCGATATCACTCTTCCTGTCACTATACAGGTGGGCAACTTGCCCTCCGGCCTGAGAAAGAAAGGAAATAATAAAAAGAGAGAAAAAAAAAGAAAGAATGCATCATCACACATGCTGTTTTACAAACATAATTTGGAGTTATTTCACTGACTCACATTTAAGTTTTGTGCTGATTACTAATTACCTTATTACTGGTGTAAATATTGTGGTATAATGGTAAATTATCTGGCCCTTAAAATAACTTAACTGTTATTAAAATAATATTACTCTGGAAAATTTTCCCTGTAAATGTGTGTAATGTGTATATGTCCTTTCTGGGGTCTGCAGAGAATGAATGATAATGGACATCTTCAATGAGGGAAAAAAAGATAAAATATTGCTAAAAATTTTGGGGTCAGTAAGATTTTTATTTTTTATTTTTTATTCAGCAATGATGCAGCAAGTGACAGTAAAGGCATTTATAATGTTACACAATTTTTTTTTAAATAAATGCTGTTCTTATGATCTTTCTACTCCTCAAGGAATCCTGAAAAACTAAAATATCACAGTTTGCACTTTGATAACATAATAAGAAATGTTACTTGGGCACCAAATCAGCATATTAGAATGATTTCTGAAGAATCATGTGACACTGAAGACTGGAGTAATGATTCTGAAAATCAGCTTTGCCATCCCAGGAATTTCACAATAATACTGTAATAAATGTAGCCTTGGTAAGCATAAGAAACTTCTTTCAAAAACCAAAAAATCTTACTGTCTCCAAACTTTTCAATGGTAGTGTATTCAATAATCTTCCCACTGTTTTACTACAGTTTACAGGAGGAACTGTGCTGATGTAATATTTTGAATGGTCTGGAAATTTCCAGTCGCCCGGCACCCTGCAGTGATATGGGCCTACGTCATGCATGCTAACCCTTACACCACTCATCTCACACTACTTTACACTTGCGTCACTGTGACCTCACAGCTCTGTCTACCAGCCGTAATGAAGGATCCACCTCAGTTATCGGTTAAACGGGGCCTGAGAATGTTTCCAGTGGTTGTTCACTCAGTGAGCTTGTAAAGTACATCTGGCTATTAGGTTCCTGACTTACCCATCAGTGAGACTGTCTCGCTGGCTTTGCCGGGTGTCTCGAGGGCTGTGTTTGGTGAAGATCTCCAGGGCCAGGTCTTCATAAAGCTGCCTCTGATCTGGAGTCAGTGTTTCCAGAGACTCCAGCTTAATAAAGGCACGTGAGCAAGTACCAAACGCACAGTTTGCAGATGAGCAGATGGCTAGCAGAGAGTAAATCTCCACAGCAGGGATAATATCCTCATAGTCACGGAGATGGAGAGCTGGAAATAGAGAATAAAGCAATTATTGCATTTCTTCACATTTGAAGAACAAGAGATTTTAATAAGAGACACCTTTGCTGCTCACTGAATGTTGATTTTCATACTGAACAATATAGTTGTGATGCCTAAATTCACTTGTAGCATTTTAAACAACTGCGAAATGTGTTTTTACGGTTTTATTTGAAATTACTAAGCCAAAATTATATAGATTTTTAATATTGGTCATTTATTGGTTATCTGTCATGACATGAAAATAATGTTCAATTTATTCATATATATTTTCAGAATTTTAATATCAGCGCATCCCTAACTTAAATAGCTTTTATTAGATCGTTTTAAGATTTTAGTATTTTAATATTAGTATGCAATGAAAACACGGCTAACTCAAAGACAGAAACATTAACCCACACACATACATGCATGCACACCTCTTGTCCAGGTGGTCCTGGATATGAAGTAATCTGTGGTTTAAACATCTTGTCTAGACCTTCATGTAAGCAAACCTTTTTTTGTGAGTGTGTATGTGTGGACTGAATGCTATAAAGACTTCACTTTGAGTTTGTTTTCTCAGTTCAGGTAAGCGATTTAACACTTTATGTTCACAGACAAGGCCAGACATAACATGCATGCATTCACACACACAGATTGTCACACAGAATCCTCTGAATAATTATTATATTATGGCGATAATTTTGGGTAAACCTCAACAGATTGCACCCGAAAAATACAGACAGGAAATAATTTAAAAATTCAAACCTCTTTGATTGACTAAATAATGTAGCAATATTCTAATAGTAAGTGTGCATATGCTATTGCATGGGTTTTAAGTGTTACCTGTCCTCATGGCTGCGTCCACCTTGCCTTCGTATAGCTGTCTCTGCGCAAGCAGGAAGAAATGATAGGCCTCTGCCCCACGCCAGGCGTCATCCAGGATACGGCTGTCTGAAGACGACTCATCTTCCTCTAACAACCCTGCTAATGCACTGGTAGCCTGAAATAAATCACACACACAAATTACCCACCACTAGGCTGTAAATGAGCCCTTCATCACAACTGATTTCCTGCCCCTCCGATGCTGTCGGACTCTGAGTCAGGCTGCAGCTGCAGACCACAGCACCGAGAGTTACCAACTACCACAGCTCTGTGCAAAGATCACAAATGATAATACGCCTGTATTTGGTTAGACCTGTACTAAATCTAAACTACATCCAGCACCTGGAAACAGGTAACAAGAGTTTAGAACATGTACTTTTAGAGTACCTCTGATTTCTTGCCCTTGATTTTGCTTTGCTGTGAACTTTTGATCTGGGTGTGGAAGTTCTCCACCAGCAGGGCAGCAAGCACATACAACTTCTTCACTCGCAGTGGTCGTGTTCTCTTTTTTGCCTCTTCTTCTGCGATCTGAGGTGAAATAAAAAATATTTTACAGTTACAAAATATCCTGACTTTAAACGTGAAGAGTGTACATTTTTGCAATTCCATCATCACTGGTTTCATAACTTGAGGGTCCCCACTGACAATGTTTTCTTACACAAGCTGATACTAACATACCTTAAACATGAGCTTGGCAGCATCCAGGAAGTGATGGGCTTTTCTGTAGAGCTCTACAGCCTCTAGAGTTTTGTTTTTCTCCAGCAGATGCGAGGCGTATTTGGACAGCAGAGGCCCAATTTCCTTCATACTGTGGTCTTTGGCAAGTTCAACAGCTTTGTTCCACTGAAATGTGCACACAATTAAAACCATCAAACATCTAAACATTCATCACAGACAGGTTTCATGAGCAGATGAGAGTGAAGACGTTACAGCTGCATCTGGATCTTTGAGTAGAACTGATGATGAGCACTGTGATCTCTCTGAACCTCTCATTTAAACTAATGACAGAAGCATCATTATCTCTAAATGGCCCCCAAAAAAAGCCAAAGAGAAGGCAATGAGTCAGAATGTACTCAGTGAAGAAAGGGAGAAAGAGGTCTTTTGAGAAATGCATATTAAATAGGGCTGTCAAAGTCTTTAACGCAGATAACGGATAATAATTATTTAATTCATTGTGTGATTTCTAAAGATTGATCAGAAATGTTGCAAAAGAAACAACACAAGTGTGTGTCTGTTGTTTTTCAGATCAGTACTTCTTAGAGAAAATACCTTCTTTATTGAATCATTTATTTAGAAATGATATCCAGAGAGGTTTAACAAATGTAAAACCTTATGCAGACTTTGTACAGTCTAATTAATTTATGAGACTAAAAAATATATATTAAATATCACCTGCAAGTAAAGGACAGCATCATTTGTACAAGCGTGGCTCTTAGATAAACCTCTTAGATGAAATATATGTATGAATTAATTCATAAAAATATCCAGAAAGTTAATATATTATTTAATATTACTTTATTATTTTGCGCTTAGGTGTGAGAAATATATATTCTGAGTTGTCTATCAAATGAGACAAGAAAAGAGTACTGTTGTTCTTTGTCTTTATCTTTGCTCTGTGTGATCCAGATGCTTTAACTACAATGAACAGATTAATCAGAATTACTTTTTTTAAATCAACTGACAGCCCTAATATACTGTAATATTAATATAATTCATACGATTAATATATTATTAACACGTTATACCTATAACATTCATAACATATCAAAACCATACAACAAGCTGAGTATAAACACTCACCTGGTTTAGATGCACACAGGCATCCACAGCTGCTTTGGGCTGGTTACATTTCAGAAATGCACTGACGGCCTGCTCACACATTCCCACGGTAACAAACATCTGACCAATGTCCTACATACACAATAAAGCACAGTTCAAGCCATTAAGACAACATGAACCAAACAGTACTGCTTGGTCGGTTTTGAAAGAATTGGAAAGAGGGAGAGAGAGAGAGAGAGAGAGAGAGAGAAAAAAGAGAAAGCACCCACTGGTAGCAGTTTATGGTTTTCTGGTAGAGAGTTTGCAAGTCTCTCCAGACCATCGTAGTCCTCCAGCATATAATAACATTCAGCCAGACGCTCCTGATTACGACCCTGAAGGTAATACTGCACTGCATTCAACCTGTGGAACACACACACTTCAAGTCTCTGTCAACACGCAAATAATACAATTTTTAAGTAAAAGAAAACAGTTAAATATTTGGACACACTTAAATTAATTTACTTATCTTAAAGACCTTTTGTTTTATTGGCTTATGCCTAAATAAGTGTATGACACTGAAACAGATTTTATACAACAGACATTCAGCTGTGTGGCTTTGGACACACACACACACACACACACACACAAATCATATACATATATTTATAAACACATATGCACACCCGCATTTAAACAGCCTACCATTTCTGTCTGTCTGCAAAATAGTCTCCAATGGCGTTGTAGGCCTGCTCCAGAAGAGCATCATCAGAGTCACCTGATCCGGTCTTCAACAACTGCAGAACCCTGAACCAATCACCGAGCTTTATACGCAAACCTATCGCCAAATCCCTAGAGACCAGGGGGAGAAAGATGAAAGATGAGCATTCAAAAAATATTGATTTCCGTTGCTTTTTCAATTTAGTTAATTAAAATGTTGGCCATAACTACATAAACAAAAATACAGATCCAAACCAACAGAGACACATATGGAAATTGATTTGAGTGTTTTTTTCAATCTAAAAATCATCCATCCATGTAGTTTATTTAATTTAGTACTCCATTAAATTAAAATATGGTAATTTCTTGTTGAATGCCAGAAGAAATATGAATGGCTTTGTTTGGTAAAAAGCCAAAAATTGTAAAAAAAAATAAATAAATAAAAAGTATATAATGTAGAATAAAGCAATAAGCCCCGTGAAGCCATGGTTTACAGTGAATTTATAACAGCTAAGCACGACACGAAGCGGAGTGCCTAAAACCCCCTTAGCTGTTATAAATTCAGTGTAAACCATGGCTTCACGGGGCTTATTGCTTTCATAAAACGGTTATTCCATATATGCAGCAAGGTTTCACAAAATAAAACAAAGCAAATCAAATGTAATGATATTAATAAAAACACTATTCTTCCGCCAAACAATGTAGTTCCTCAGAAATGGTTGTGGATGCAACAAAGTGGTTGCCGAGCAACACACAGACGTAAACAAAGGTGTAACAGCTTTGAACACGGCTCAACCAATCAGAATCAAGGACATTTGTAAAACAGTGTTAGAGACTTTTAGACAAAGTAGAGACTTTCACAAGCAAAGCAAGTAGTTGTAGTGAGGTGGACACTGTATGTGTTGCACGCTGGTGCATGTGAGTTTGAATCCTGCTCAGTACTATATTTTCAGTGTTATTATTTATATACTATTATATTTCTGAATATTTTAAATTAGTCTGTCATTTTTATTTTTGTTTTAGCAATGTCGTTATGTGCTTTTTTCATTTTTATTAGTTTTTTTATATATTTTATTATTTATCTTCAATTTATTTTTCAGTTTTAGCTTGAGTCAAACATAAAAACAATTGCGGAGCACGCCACGGAGGCAGCCATCAGCGTCGGCGCCATCATGTGAAGCTTGATGCATAAAATGAAGCTTTTAATTTTATACTTGTTTATTCTTTTTATTTTAGCTTCATTTAAATTCCTGAAACAGTAGTTTTAGTTAACAACAACACAATTTAATCAAATTAATTTAACAATAAAATTTTTTTTTTTTGTCCACAGAGATTTCACAGAGGATATGAAGCTCTTTGAGGTTTGTGTATGACAGCATGCATATGTGTCTGTGTGTACCTGCGGTCCATGTCCAGGTACATCCTCTCTGCCTCCTCAAACCTGCTGAAGTAAGCAGCTACCTCGGCTTGTTTCATGGCTTCACTTTGTAGATTGCTCAGTCTCTTCACAAATTCAATGCCCTGGTAGTCTCTACAGCGCACAAACGCCTGTTCAGCCATCTTCAAATCCAGCTTCTGCAGCGCTGCTTCTGCTAACAGACGCCTGGAAGTGCATGCACAGATACAACTGACTGAATTTTCAACCGTCAAATAAAACTGAAACTTCACACTAAATCTCATATTTGAGATTACATGACACCTAGTATATGATACATTAGTTCTGATGAAATTATTTGTTTGGAGTATTTGTATAATATTTGATCTTGGCAACGGCGTTCTGAATCCGCGCTGTCTGAGCTTGACGAGCGCGCCGGCTCGCTTCCCCCGTCTGCGCGTCCTGAAGCGCTTGATCAGCGCAGCAGCTCCCCCGACAACAATGTCCAGCAAAACATCCGAATAGTCGAAAACCAGTGAAATATCGGGTGGTGTGTACTTCCGAATGTCCAGCAATTCGTCTCTGGTGAAACTGATTGCAGGGATATAACTAAAGACAGGACAAGCTAACAAAAACATAAAAACAATTGCGGAGCACGCCACGGAGGCAGCCATCAGCGTCGGCGCCATCATGTGAAGCTTGATGCATAAAATGAAGCTTTTAATTTTATACTTGTTTATTCTTTTTATTTTAGCTTCATTTAAATTCCTGAAACAGTAGTTTTAGTTAACAACAACACAATTTAATCAAATTAATTTAACAATACAATTTTTTTAAGTGAAGTGTTTTTGTCCACAGAGATTTCACAGAGGATATGAAGCTCTTCTAGGTTTGTGTATGACAGCATGCATATATGTCTGTGTGTACCTGCGGTCCATGTCCAGGTACATCCTCTCTGCCTCCTCAAACCTGCTGAAGTAAGCAGCTACCTCGGCTTGTTTCATGGCTTCACTTTGTAGATTGCTCAGTCTCTTCACAAATTCAATGCCCTGGTAGTCTCTACAGCGCACAAACGCCTGTTCAGCCATCTTCAAATCCAGCTTCTGCAGCGCTGCTTCTGCCAACAGACGCCTGGAAGTGCATGCACAGATACAACTGACTGAATTTTCAACCATCAAATAAAACTGAAACTTCACACTAAATCTCATATTTGAGATTACATGACACCTAGTATATGATACATTAGTTCTGATGAAATTATTTGTTTGGAGTATTTGTATAATATTTGATCTTTACAACGAGCAAACAGCATCATAAATCTGGACATAAACAAAATGACACTGATAATCTTTCAGCTGCATATAGCTAAATCTGTTTGACTGATGACACCCTGGACAGTTTTAGGGAACTGAGCCACAAAAAGTGGCCAAGGATAGTGAAGTGACTGTGTCCGGGATCTTTTCATGCACTCATGGAAAGCTAAGAAAACCTTTGACCTCTGACATGTTGGCATGTTAAGGATGAGTAAAATCAAACAACAGAGCCTTTGAGCTCTCACGCTCGTATTAAAGCAAACACACACAGACTGAAAGAGAGAGCTGACACAGCTCTTGTTTTCTTTATACCATATTCCTGTAGGATTCCTTCTCCAGTTCCCGTCTGACAGTATTAACAGCAACTCACTTGATAATACACTAAAAGGTGAATCTCAATTTCCTGTTTCACCCCAAAATCAAAGAAAGAAAAAAGAAACCTACATTTAAAAATGCAGATTAAAGACAACATAGCAAGTACTGATATAAAATACCTAAATATAATTAATATGATTTAGCAAGATATAGTAATTTATAGATATTTTTCTAGATTATGGGGTTAAACGTGATCTGGATGTGGTCTTAACTGGTTTTGAGAGATTCACTTCTAAATTTTTCAACAAATGGTGAAACTGTAAAGAGTCCTGTCAATGTATGTTAGATCTCTGGGTTTACCTCCCTGCTTCTGTAGCAAGAGTCCAATCTGAAATTCCTCCTTGTGCTGTGAGAACTGACAGAGCCACTAAAAATCCAGTGGTTCGTTAAATCAATAGAGCCACTCCAAGACTGCCATGCTTTACGACTACAGGTAACATCGTTCTCTCTTTCATCTCTGTCTTAGATGAAGATTTATATTTTTTAAACGAACACAACCATAAATACTTGCACAGTAAAGGGCCTGTCAACATTACAGTTTATTTTATTCCAGTTTATCCAGGTTTCCCTTTCTTAAACGGTCAGACAGGTACTGAAGGACAAAGCTCTCCAGAAGCCAGAAGTGTGCTGTCTTATTGGTTTCATCTTGTCCTGCCAGTGCCAGGATCATCATTCAGATCATAAAACTGTAGCTCAGACTTCATTCAGACTATAAAACTGACCTCATACTTTCCACTTCCAGTGCACACATTGCCATGTTGCACACTCTTAAATCTCTAAAATGTATAACAAACACAGTCCTGCTAAACACATACACAAATACACAAACCCACACAGTATGTTTTAACACTGTTCTGTACTTCCTATGCTTTCATTCATGTATTCCTCTTTCCGTGTGCAGGTATGCTTGAATAAATAACCAAACCGCCCCATTTATTGTGTGGAATGAGTGTGTGTCTCACCAGAGACGCGGATGGGGATTGTCCTCAATAAACTGAGAAGCATCTTCAATTCCAACCTTCTCAATAAGTGCCCTGCTGTCCCTCAGCGAGCGGATCTCGAAGTTTATTAAATAATCTTTATTGGGAACCTCTGGATCCTGAAAGATTATTATAATATATATATATATATATATATATATATATATATATTCAGGGTTCACAAAACTTGACAAATTAAGATAACATTTAAAATAATAATAATAATAATAATTTTATAGAAATTATAACAATTTAGCAGAGCACAGCTAATATATAGGCTTTTTTTTTAGGAATTTGTTCATTTCCATTATACTATTATGTTAATTTTTCAGCCCTGGAAATCTCAATTTTAAAATTCACTGAGATTCACAAGTTAAAAATAAATTCATATTCAACTACGAATTGATTCAATCCAATATATTCCAACCAACCCTCATAATCTCATCCAAAAGAACAGATTTGATCTCCAGATCCTCAAAGTGGCAGATGAAGCCAGACGTTTGAATTGGTTCCTGTGTTCAAAACACAACAAAAATAAAAGCTTGTCAGGAGAATACTCACACTAATACTGCTGCAAATTAAAACAACTGAAGTTTTTTTTTTTTAAAGTTCAAACTGATTAATTATGAATGTACATATATATATATATATATCATTTGTGTGAATATTGCTTATAAATAATAATGTGTGAACTGGACCTGTAAACTACCTGCTGTCTTTCTGTGCATGAAGAAAAAAGCTCTGCTGAATCTCTACAGTGGGTGGTCTGATCTACAGGCCATGTGCTCTGTGATTTACTGAAGCTGGCATGTGTGTGTGCATGTGTGTTTGTTTGAAAACGGCAGCACTTCCTGAACCCTGTATACTTAAGAGGGGATTAGCTCTGACAAAACTGTCATCCTTTCTTTCCATTTATGTGCTTTTTCAGTAATTTTCTCATGCCACAACACTCAACATATATGTGCATATGAATACATACGTAACTCTTTCTCTATGCCTCACCTCAGGGTCCAGGTTTCTAAAGACATACATTCTGGTTTTCTCCATCATGGAGAACAGATCTGGGTTGTCATTAGCCCATTTCATATCCCAGACATCCTTGCGCTCAAATTTAGATGGGTCTCCAGCTGTGGAACCGCCCTCTGCATCCCCTGACGAAGCCCGTGTCTCTACGTCCAAAAACGTCAACACGCCCGTAATGTCTATAATAGCCAGTCGGCTAGAAAAATACAATTATTTTAAAACAATCTCTCACTATACAAGCAGGAAAAATTTGTGATTAGTCTAACACTGATAGTGCCAAAATGGCATAAAATTACAATTGGACAAGAACAGAGAGAAAAAAAGGAGAGAGAATTCAGACCTGGAGTTACAATTGAGGGACAGCTGATACGGTCTGGAGGTAAGGGAATATTTCTGCAGGAGGGTGATGTTGGGCAGGCTGTATCTCTGTAGGATACCAGACTCACGGCCCTGCGGACATCACAACCACATATCAATAACGCAGAAACTTTGAGATGAAAAAGCATGTGTCCTTGTGTAAATCAGACGTACCACTATAAGCATTCTGTCTGATGCTGTAATGCAGCAGATCTGATCTCTGGTGGCCTAAAGAAAAGAAAAAAGAAAAAAGAAAAACATCTCACTGTCATGACCCTTTTCTCAGGGCTGTCATATGAAAAAGTGGACTGCAGCCTCCATACTTCTTGTAAACACAAGTTTAGATGACATTTGGATAACTCAGAAGCGTCTTATGTGACCGATGTCACATAAAGATGTGTGGATCAAGGAAAACATAGCACAAATATAAAATAATTCATAAACAGACTATCTGAGCCGTGTTCTATGACAGCTTTTCCCACTAATCCTCTCACGAGAGGCTGAGAGAGCCACAGGTAAGTGTCTGTGCTGAGTGTACTCACTGTGAAGGCTTTGGCAAAGTTCAGTGTCCCATCTGATGTTCCGCTTGGACTGTCATCGATGTGATAAACCCTAGAGAAAAGAGTCAGCAAGACGAGACTGAAAAGAGATAGTGTGCAGGTAAAGTGAGCAAGAATAAGCAAGAGAGGCAATGTATTTCTATCATGTGGAAGGCAAACAGAACACTGGGTCCGTTCCAGTGTGTGGGTCGCAGGATTTCATCACACAGCCATGAACCAAACTTTTCCAAAGTGCTGCCGTCAGCGAGCACACCCTCACACTATCCCGATAGACAGACCGGCAGACAGGCCTGCCCACAGACTGTACGCCTCAATAAGGAACATCACTTCATCTGATGAAAGCTTACATATTACACAGAGCTGCTTCTTTCATTTAGCCACTGAGTCTGAGACATGGGACAAAGCATGCACAATAAATTCAAATGCAGTTAGTTTTTGAAGAAGCTATATTTCCACTCTGAAATAAATCTTAATGTTAATTAATATGTTCTTAAAACAAAAGTACCATTTAATTCATTTTTTTCATTTTATTAAAATTATGACATGATCACTATGTCCGTGTCACTATGATTACTGCATTTAATACTTGTGTATTTGTTAAATTTTAGAAAAATATGAAAGAAATTAATACATTCATTGAGCAAGCATTTATACAAAAGTGAAAAAACATGTATAATTATATGTTTTTATAGAGCCATTATATGTTTATAGCTAAATTTACATCTATTCACCAAAAATTCCTGGAAAAAATGAATCAGTCTCCACAAAAATACTGTATTAAGCAGCACAAGAAACATTTCTTATTATTATCAATGTTAAAAACAATCTAACATTGATAATAATAAGAAATGTTCCTTGAGCACCAATTCCGCACACAAGAATGATTTCTGAAGAATCATATGAGTCAAGACTAGAGTAATGGTGCAGAACACTCACAGGAATAAAAAAAGATATATTTAAATATAAAAGAGTTGTTATAAATTGCAATAATACATCACAATATTACTGTTTTACTGTATTTCTGATCAAATAAATCCAGCCTTTGTGAGCACAAGAGATTCAAATGCATGAAAAATATTACCGACACCAAACTTTTAAATGGTAAATGATGGTAAAAAAGCTCTCGGATTTCATCAAAAATATCTTAACTTAAGGTCTTACAGGTTTGGAGTAATTAATGACAGAATTTTTATTTTTGGGTGAACTATCCCTTTAAATCCATCTTTAAGCACTGGTGACCCACTACTGGTGACTTTTGACCCTCACCTCTCTCGACCTTCCTTTCTTGTCTTGGCGACCTGGTTGATTTCAAGAGCAGTGAGTTTCTTGGCCACACGATACTGCCAAACATAAAACGCTTCCTTAGATGCAGCAATCACGTGAGTCTTCGTCATAGTGACAAACAGGGGCTCTGTGGCAGAAAACAGAGAGCAAAAAAATAGTGAATGAACAACTAGAATGTCTTAATTTCACTTTGTGGAAAGTGAAGGATGAGAAATTCCTTTAACCAGTTACATCCTTATTTTAAAAAATCAGGTGAGATTAGCTTATCTATACATCAAAGCTACACTCTAAAAAATGCTGGGTTGTTTCAACCCAATGTTGGGTCAAATATGGACTAACCCAACTGTTGGGTTAAAAAGCTAATTTAAAAATTTAACCAAAATTTAACCCAGCATTTTTTAGAATGTATCTGTTGAAGGTTTGTGCGATTTCAAAGGCTGTTGAAAATCACACAAACCTTTATTCAGAGCAGGATTCAAGGACAGATTTCACCTAAAAATATGTTTTTCTATGAGTAACTACAGATTCTCTTGTGTGTTGCTGTTCCGGCTCTGAAATCTGTCCAGAGAGATCAGGCTGAATGTCTGGAACAGATCTGCTCTCCCAACCAGGGGAGGAATTTAGCGGGATGCCTATGGGAGTGACAGGACAGGAGCTGGGATTCCCACCGCAGCTTTCACACTGTGTATGTTGGTGTTACATCATTACAAAAACAAGCAGTCTGCTTGCTTATCATCAAAGAAACTGTTCTAAATTACATATATGTCAAATAAGCCTGAAGCCTAGGGCTAATAAGACCATTCGTGCCTTATTTAAACCAAAAATGACAAAATGAGAAATAATCAAAAAAATGTTACTAATACACATCTCTCTGGAATGCTTGATTCTATAACAGACTGTTGTCCCAGGAAACATTAGCTCAAATAATAAAATAATTTCAACAAAAATGTGCATTTATTTATTTATTTGCTTCTGGGTATTCATAACCCTTGCTTACGAGTTTATTTTGCAATAATGACCTGCTGAATCTGCATGATCCCTTACATATCGAGACAGTGAAAAATGTTTTACCCACCGATGTCAATATATTTAGAATCCTGTGGGGTTCCAATGGAGTTACACAACACCAGAGCATACTGTGGACAAAGGACAGACAGGCATCTCTTTACTGCATGGATACACTTCACAAAACAGCATTACGGAAATATCTGAGAGGCTTTTTTTTGCTGATGTTCATAATACCTTTCTCCTCTTAGACCGATCCTTTGAGGTGTTTTGATTGGACAGCTCATTAAATGCCTGTGGTAAAGCGGTTGCATCTGGTGCTTAAGAACAGCTTTCTCAGTTTTAACATAATTAAATTCTACATTACATTGTCTTTCCACTGTCCTCTGTCCTACTGAACGTAGACCTGGTTCAGAGTTGCTATTAGTTGTTTAGTTCTTACTTTGTAAAATGTCATGATACAGTCACATCTGTATGTTTGATCAGGTTTCTCATGGTCAATGAAAACAGCTACAGTCATGTATTATTGTTAAATCTCTCCTGTCTGTAACTTTCTGGTGTCTGTGACCAAAGTGCATATGGAAATATTTCATAGCTTTTTACTACATTGGGATATAAGAGGTGTCTTTACCATAGCTGATCCAGCCTCAGTGTCAGTGTCCTCCTGGGGGAAAAAACATAGAATTTGATCAAATCACAGATATGACTTTTGATTTGATTTAAAACAATATTATAACTTACAATATCCCTCTTCATCAGAAAAAAAGCTGAACAGATCCCTGGTTTAGTACCTGTGGATGTGTGTCGTCTGCTTTGGTGGCCAAAATGCAAAAATCTCCACAGGTGGTGATGGACATGAGACTCTTGACATATTTTACAAACTTCTCATTATTCTTAGTGTCCCAGAACACCACACTGTACTCCAGCCTATCAGGCCGTGTGTATGCATACACCACTGTGTTACTGCAGTAACCCCACTACAGAGACAGAGTAAGATGTTATCTCAGAGAGGGAAAAAAAAATATTTTATAGCCATTATTTACAGCTAAATTACCTTGTAATCTGGCCGAATGTTAGCAAAATAAATGTAAGAGTCTACAGCTAGGCCAATTCGGAGTCCTCCACCTTCCCATGATACAGCAGTCATCTGCTTGCCCGGAACCTTCAGAGTCCGCAAGTGCTAAGACACGTGATGACATCAGACGTAAGTGCATCAACAGTACGTTTACATGGACATCAGTAATCTAATTATTTACCTTATTTTAATAAGACAATATTACGATTAAGGTGTTTACATGAGTTGCTTTCATGTTCCCATTTTACATGTTATAGTACATAGTTCGATTAACGGCACACGTCATTACGTCACCACACGACGCCATCCGACGTCCCCTCCAGAATTTCACATATAAACATATAGTTTGTCTTCGTTATGATGCCATATACAGTTTTGGGTGTTTCATTTTTAATTTACTGAAAGCTTCAAGTGCAGTTAATTATTTGTCATGCTATACGTGCAAACAGATGACGGCGGTGTTGAAGCCATGCTCTTTTGTTTGCCGTCAAACGGTTGACCACTGATGTGTGTGTATCCTCCTGTCGCAAAATGTGGCAAAAAGTCCTACATGACGGTAATAATGTGATTAAGGTGTGTACATGTCTATACTGCACTTCAATAATGCGACTAAAATAGGAATACTCCACATGTCTTAATTCGATTTGTGTTTACTTCGAATATGACTTTAGCCGGATTAAGGCAATCTCTGTTTACATGGTGGATTCTTAATGAGAGTATTGTCTTAATCGTGTTAAAATCGGAATATTGATGTCCATGTAAACGTACTCAGCAAAAATATTGTGGAAATTGTTTTAACATTGCTAATAATAAAAAAATTTCTTGAGCAACAAATCAGCATATTAAAATGTTTTCTGAAGGATCATGTGACACTGAAGACTGGAGCAACGGCTTCCGAAAATTCAGCTTTGCCACGACAGGAATACATTTCATTGTAAAATAAATTAAAATAGAAAACAGGTTATTCATATTTTTAATAATCTTTCAAAATATTGCTGTTTTTACTGTACTTTTAAGAGACTTTTTCAAAAATATTACAAAAGTCTTACCGACCCCAAACTTGCGAAACAATTGTGTATGACAAGATATATTATCTTTGTAGAACCTGAAATGTGTCTGTATGAAGCATGTGTGTACTCACCTCTCCAAACGGTGTGTAGAATTGAACAACATTTACGTCTTTCTCTGCTCCGCTGTTTCTGAGTGATCCTGCTATAGCTAGAACACTGCCACAGTGATTCCATTGGATACTGGCCACATGCCACATACCCGTCTCGATGATCACAGGACCTGCACACATACGCACACACAATCTTACTCAGATCTGTACTAGAATGTATGTCACTTAGCATGCACAAAGAGAGATAAAGAAATGGATAAACTCACTGTCATCACTCTCGTGCCTCATCACTTGGCAGTGCCCGTTAGTGAAGCAAACAGCTAGGCAGGGGCAGTCTGGTTCCAGATATCCCTCTGTTCCAGGGTACCAGTGAATACCTGATATACTGAGGGAACCTGCTGCATTCGCCAAACCACTCATGGTCATCTTCATCTGGGCATAAACACACACAATAAGAGCAAATTTGTGTTTTTAATAGCAGTACTACTCAAACTGACTGGATTAAAGTGAAAAACATCCTCAGGACCCCAGAGGAAAACTAGTAGAAGTAGCTGACTAAAGACACAATGATGAACAGAGAGTGTTTCCAGCATCTCAGCACTCACAATGAAGTTTCCCTGGTTGTCGTAGATGTGGATCTCTCCATTGGCCATCCCAAACAGCAGGATCTTACTGTCTGGAGACCAGGCCACATGTGCCAGCTGGGTCCCCTTAAGTTCTTTACCCCAGATCCTGTTCCCTGCAAGATCACAAAACAAAGCAAACACACACATTTATATTCACACAAACCAAATGTACAAGCATGAAAAGTCAAAACTATATAATAAAACAACAAACACCTATATCTTGATGGATTTGTTGCTTTTTAATAAATAATAAAATAATTTAATATTATAATAAAATACTTTAAAAATGTTTTTATTTAAAACACACCAGGTGAATAGGGTAAAAAAATGAATTGATATCACCACACTTCACCGGGTCTATGACGAAAAAGGGTTTAAGCATAAAAACAATAGGTGTAATACTGCTTTAAATTGTTGTTGTTTTCCCACCAAACAATTACATTTTTTCTGTTTAATTTAATTGCAATTTTTGTTTTTCTGAGAAAAGACCCACTAAAATGTCATTCAGTGTAACAATCTTGTCAGGCATATTTACAACAAAAATCAATTTATGACATATTAAAAGACTAATTACTTTCACCCCAAATACTAATTAGTTGTAATTTTACATTTTTTTAATTTGCCACTATCCTAGGTTTTGCCCATTTGTCAGTAAGAATTTTTTACTCATTTAAAACAAAATAAAATTTAATATGCTCCCTTATTCTTTTATATATTTTAGTATCTACACGTCAGAATAAGCATGTTGTTTGAATTTTTACATAAATATTGTAATATTTAAAATTATTGTAACATAATTTTAACCAGATTTTGACATTTTATCCTCCAAAAACTTATTTGAAACCTTAAAAGTAGTCACTTTACTTACATTTCATGTGCTTTCTATGGACATAAAACCACTTTTGTAAATATCTTTTGATGCTGACATTTTAACGTCTTTGACCCTTGTATATGCAAATGATAAATTGTCTATTTACATTTCCAGAACAGAAATCTTAACATTGGACAAGCCAGGTTTAAAATTCTTGTTTGATATTGTTGACATGTTAGAGTTTAAAAAAAAAAAAATTTTACAGAGGGGATTTTGTATATCTCTTTTTATCATTCCTTAATTTAAAAAAATACTGTCAACCGCCAGAAAAATAATTCAGGAATAAATGTATTTAAGAATAAAATGTTGCATAAAAAAATTATATATGAACAAACCGCTCTTTAAAAAACTTCAGAATATAATCTAGTGTATGTGAGTGCTACTGAAGTGGAGATTTCTGGCTCAGTGCAGGAGAAAAAAACTAATTTTGAGACAATGGCCTTTAAAGATATGTAGTGTAATTTAAATCTACAGACACAAATAAATAAAGTGCATGTAAATCTGATTTAACTAAAAACTCTTTTATTGTGCTAAGTGTATTTTGGATGTTTTCTTTCCACTAGTCTTAAACAACGTTATGAAACCCAAAATCACAAATGTGCCCAGTGTATTAAAAAAAGGGTTTGCCTGTAGTGCTTTGACTTAAAAATAAGAAAATAAATAATAATTATAATAAAATCAGTCCTGTGCTCACCATCCACCGAGCCCACAATCACAGCACCGTCCTCGTACACAATACAGATCTTCAGACCATCAGCATTCCAGCTCATGCTCCTCACCACAGACTTATTCCTGTTATTAATCATTTCTTCATACCATGAACCTGTTTGACAACACACAAAATCACAAAAAAAGTGTCACACACGGTTGCACATGCACACATAAAAACAGAGCATAATCAGTGTATTTTCTATATGGTTTGTTAAGGGACTGTGTACCTTTGTAAAGCATCCAGACAATGCACCGTCCTCGTACACAATACAGATCTTCAGACCATCAGCATTCCAGCTCATGCTCCTCACCACAGACTTATTCCTGTTATTAATCATTTCTTCATACCATGAACCTGTTTGACAACACACAAAATCACAAAAAAAAGTGTCACACACGGTTGCACATGCACACATAAAAACAGAGCATAATCAGTGTATTTTCTATATGGTTTGTTAAGGGACTGTGTACCTTTGTAAAGCATCCAGACAATAATGAGCCCATTCTGGTCACTGGTGGTCAGTTTCTGGTATTGTTCATTCCAAGTCACAACCTGCACTGCACCTGCATAGCAAAATTAAAACTCAAGAGTCAGAACACACAAACACTAAAACAAAACGCATAGACACTGAGCTGACACATCTCCTCTATCGTTCTTACCACTGTGTCCTTCCAGTGTCTGATTCATAGAGAGGTTGCTGGGCGCTGCCAAGCCTTTCAGTTTGGCATCATCTAAGATAAATAAATGTACTCAACTATTGGTTGATTAATGGATTTCGTTCAAAGTCCTATGTTGAATATATAGAAGTAAACCATTCACATTGGTGTTCATATTTTGTCTGTCCATATAGAAATACTGGCAGTTCAGGTTCCCACCTGTATAAGTCTCAAGTTTGAGAACTTTTAAAAGCCCATCCTCTCCTCCACAGGCGATGAAACCTTGGTCTTTATTCCAAGACACACACTTTAAAACGGTATTGTTTGGAATCGCAATCTGAAGACACACAACAAAGCCAACGTCCCTGATAAACAAGTTGTATACGCAGAAACAGCTGTCATTATCATTAAAACGACTTTTTAAGAAAAGCTATTGAAAATTACTATCAGCAAACCTGATAAACAAAACCGCGTTCAATCAGAGACAAATATTCATATAAGTTAGCAGCAATATTGTTATAATGCTAGCAGTAATACAGTTATAACGCAATGTTTCACAATTACCTTCTTACTGAGATAAATAAACATCTTTGCTTTAGCTTAGCTTGCTAGCCTGCCTCAGCGTTATGAACCAATTTTCTCTCGGTTTTTAGGGGGGGTGCTAAAAGTTTTTTAGTCCCGATGACTTTTTTGGATTTCAGCGTTGTCTTCTTTTAAATGAAATGTTTAATAAATCCGTTCTTCAAGGCACTTGAATTTTCGGTGTACGTCCCATACATGTACGCTGCTGTAAAACGGTTTGCTTGGTTTCTAGGTAACCAAAACCCGGAAATGATGTTTTATTAAGGCATTCATGGTATTTGTAGTTCTAATTATCTACTCATCACTTTATAGGACACATTTTTTTAACGGAATCCTTGCAATAATATTATTTCAAATGAATTCCTAATTAATTATAAAATAATCTGAATGATTTTTTTAGGCATAATTATGATTATGGGTAACTGACATAAAATAGATTATGGAAAGTTGCCATTTCCTGCACAATGGCATGTTAAACTCCATCTCAAAGTAATTTAAACAGCATTTTGGTATTTATTCAATAGTATTCATTAGCTAGTTACAGAGAGCAGGCTACGGCAAAAACCTTTGCAATAGTTTACAGTCACTGACACACCAAGCACTACTATTATATTGTATAGCCTTCAGCTAACCCATTACATAATACAAAGATAACACAAAACAGAAAATAACATCAAAGAATATTTTTATTTGTTCATATATTTATATGTGTGTGTGTGTACAATTATTTAAAATAGACAACATAAAATGGTGTGCACATTCTTTACATTTTACAATTTTTTCCCAAAATAAAAGGAAATTTAAAAAAAAAATATCTTTACTATATGCATCAAATTTTTCAAATGATTTGATGCATATTTTTATGACAAACCATTGGTCTGCTTAGAGCACGTTTTCTTGTCAGAGTTGATAACATATCCCTCTCTGCACTCGCAGAAATAAGAGGCGTTGTTGTTGACACAAATATGTTGGCAGTTGTGTCCAAGCGCACAAGCATCGAAACCTGCAAAATCAGCTGAATGAGCAAAAATAATTTCACTAATGATAAACCAAAACCAAATAAATTTAATATTACATATGAAATAATAATATTAATTATATGAAACATTATTGATGAGTCAGTGAGGCATTCAATTAATTTCAAATTAATTGTATTTATAGAAATACAATTTATATATATTTTTTAATAATTACATTTGCGATATTTTTATAATACATTTTTTTTATTAAATTCAAATATGATCTAATTGATTATAAACTGTTTTCCCCAACACAATAGGATCTTTATTCTCTTACCACAGAGTGTCTCCCTGAACTTAGATGTTAGTTTCTCGATCACTCCGTATGTCTCCACATAGAACACATGGTCATCCAGAGGCTGACTGGCCATCTGTTTGAGAGACCGCATATCTGCTCTGTCCACTCCGACAGCATATATTTCAATTCCAAAAGCCCTTGCTGCTGCTGCCACCTCTTCAACTTTATCTTGCGGCCTTCCATCAGTCACAATGATGGCCACCTTACCGATGTTCTTTTTTAGTGGCCGGGCCCCAGCGCTCTCTGTAAAAACCTGCTCCATGGCGGTTTTGATAGCCAGGCCAGTCATAGTTCCTGTTGAGAGCGGATCAATACGGGAGAAGGCCTGCTTGACCTCGGCCTTACTGAAGTACTTTTTCAGAAGGAACTCAATGTTGACAGTGCTGGCGTAGTTGACCAGGGCGACTCGTGTGGCATCGGATCCGATATCAAGAGAATCAACCATTTCAGAGAGGAATATTTTGACCTTTTCGAACTCTGCAGGTCGGACGCTACGAGAACTGTCAATGATAAAAACCAGGTCTAGAGGACGACTCTTGCAGAGCTCTGCTGGAGCTGTAAGACATAAATAATTCATTGAAAATTAGTGTCACATTATCATTAAAATTATTAAAAAGTGCAAAGTGTGATGTTGAAAGAGATTAATATGTAAAAAAAGTGTTTGTTTATGAAAAAAGAGGCTCCTCAGTTAGCAGTGCAGAGCTGTGACTAAAAAAAAGAAAGAAACTGAGTCAGTTAATCCCATTTGTGCTAAACAATTGCATTTCTGTAGACAATGAGCTTGGCATTAGCAAAAATGGCCTCATTAATGCTATTTGTCCTGCTTGTTTAATGCTAAATGACCAGAGGTATAACAATATTTTGTATCACAATATATCGCAATACAAAAGCGCAACAATATGTATGATGGATAGTGACAATATTGTGTATAATAAAGAACAATTACGCAATAGAAGACGGCACCCATTCATTGCGGTGGATCCATTGGTGAGCAAGTAATGTAATGATACATTTCTCCCAATATGTGACCCTGGACCACAAAACCAGTCATAAGGGTAAATTTTTCGAAATTTATATTAAATAAGCTTTCCATTGGTTCCATATGGTTTGTTAAGATAGGATAATATTTGGCCGAGATACAACTATTTGAAAATCTGGAATCTGAGGGTGCAAAAAAAATCGAAATATTGAGAAAATCACCTTTAAAGTTGTCCAAATGAAGTTCTTAGCAATGCATATTACTAATCAAAAATAAAGTTTTGATAGATATTTATGGTAGGAAATTTACAAAATGTCTTCATGGAACATGATCTTTACTTAATATCCTAATGATTTTGGCATAAAAGAAAAATCTATAATTTTGACCCATACAATGTATTTTTGGCTTCAAAGATACCCCAGCGACTTAAGACTGGTTTTGTGGTCCAGGGTCACCAGGGGATGGTCTGAGGATGAGTAATTTTTAGCAAATCTTGAACTATTCCTTTTATCATACGTCTTAGAAGTAATAATTAAAAACTGTAAAATTGTCTCTGATTGTGATACTACAAGTATTGATAGAGCATTGTATTGTAAAATCAGTATTGTGTATCAAACCGAATTGTGGAATGAATATATTGTTATACCCCTATAAATGACAATTCAGTTTTTTATGATTTCCCCTTGAAAAGAGAGAGAGAAAGAAAAGAAGAGAACGATTATTAAGAGGGACATAAGAGGACCAGACTGGTCGTCTGCACCCGGTGGGGTGGGATTGATCTACCTGGGTCAGTGGAAGGTTCGGCAGGGGCAGGTGTGCCATGAGGGGTACTGACTGGCTCTGGAGTGGTTGTCGTGGTTGTTGTGATTGCTGTGGTTGTTGTGGTTGCTGTGGTTGTAGTGGTTGAAGTCTGTGTTGGAGGTGGCGGGGGTAGGGTGGCTACCTTGGTGAGTGGCATGGGCACTGTAGGGACAGGTAGCACCACCAGAATTTTGGGAGGTGTGGGCACAACTGACCGGACAGGATGGACAGGTGAGATGGGCTGGACAGGTAAGGCAGGACGGTGGTAGATAAAGGGCGGCCCTTTCCAGGGCGGCCGCTGGTGATGGTGCTGATGAGGGTTGCGATGATGATAGCTGTAAAACCTGTGATTAAAGCCATGAGCTTTGTTTGGTTATAGTGAGAGAGAGAAAGAGAGGGTAAACAGAAACATAGAAATACAAAGACAGAAAGAGAGGAAAAATGCCAAGAATCCATAGACAGATGAAAAGGAAAAAACAAAGGAGAAAGACAAGGTGGGAGCATGAAAAAGAGATTTAGAACAAGAAAAGGAGGGAGAGAAGCATTAAAGTAAGCCATTACTCGATTGGTTTAAAGCAATATTATATTGATGTGGGTTTAAGGTGACACTTTTTGTTTGTTAGCAAAAGCATGAGCTAAAGGTCTCCATTTTCAAGCAGTGAGGCAAAGTCAGTTGCCTGTTCAGAGGTTCTCTGTGAATGACTGCAACAATTAACATGTCAACCTTAAGGAAAAACATGTTGTAGCCCCAGATCCACTTCTCATAAAAAATATAAATTAAAAAAAAGATCATTTAGGAGGCCGAAGTATATAGCATTGCTACATTAATGATTTCAGTTAAAAGATGACACAAATTTCCTTTAAAAAAGGAAAAATTAAATGTAGTACAATTTTGAAAGATATGTTTTAAAGCTCACAAATCATGTAGAGCCTTCATTTTGCAAATGTAATATAAATAAGTAAAAAAAATTACATTTTTAATGAACAATAGAAAAAAAGATTTTTATGCTTCAATTATTCCTGTAATGTAGAAGCTACTAGAACCACTGCTCCCAAGGTTTTAGAAGTCTAAAGGTCTCTGATCCATCACTAAGCACTTGTTGAGAAAGACTATGCTAATAATAAGCCTACTGTAAAATAGAAAGTCCAGCTGTGTGTAGATTACATAATTTTACGGGACTATAGGCTAGGTTAGGTTCCTGAAGAGCACTAATGCCATTTTAAAAACAAACAAAAAGAACTTCTGTATTTCACTCAAGTAGTTAAAAAAAATAAAAATACTCAGTGTTAACATATTTTAAATATTAATTTCAATCAAGGCTTGAAAAGAATTACAAGTGTAGATTTCACATGATTTTAATAATAATAATAATAATAAAGTTACAAATAAAATAAAATAATAATAATAATAATAAAAAAGTATTACCTCCAAAGTTGATGGAGTTGCCGTGTCCAGGACCAGGCATATTAGGGGTGAAGTGAGATCTCTGCCGGTCTCCGTAGAGCTGGTTATGGTTCCGTAAGTAAGGGCCATACGTACCCTGCGCCTCCATTAAAAATGCAGACAAACAAAAGACAGAAATGCAAATAAAGCATGTCATGTTGATGAAGATGGATGCAGGAATCTCTGTTCTTGTGTTTATTCCGACCCACTGTGAGAGTTTCGACAGGAGGAGGCGCTCACATGATGTTTTAAAGCCGCTGGCCCCCAGACGTCCAACGCGAGCCACCAATCCAGAGAAACAAGTGCGTTTGACTGGGCGGGCGATTAGTCTTCTACAGATGTAGTGCAGAATACCACTAGAACTGCAATGCATAGATAGTAGCCTACACAGTGCCCAAAGCATTCTGGAAATTCTGGGAAAAATAGTCATGTTTATTAGCTTATATATAATCAACTTTATGATATCGCTAAAACCCTAATGATAAAATATAATTAAATATATATTATAACGCAGAAACATAATTCTGCATTGTGTATAATTCATCCCGACTCTAGAGGGCGCTGTAAAATTGCACTACTACAGCAGCAGCAGCGACTGCTGGTTTGTTTTTATTGTGCCCGTTGGTCAGCTCGAGATTAGAGAATCAAGGGGAGATCTCTCAACTCAGTTAGGTAACATTATTATCTTTTTAAGTCGTTGTTAAACAAACAAGTGTTGTTTTTGCATTTGTTGATGGTGAAGCATCCTGAAGTTTTAAACCGTGAGCAGTGGTTTGTGGTACAAAACACATTATGAGTTGCTATGCAACTTCGTCATGAGAATATGTCAGATATTCATAAATTATATCATGCTTTTCCTTATGTCTGTACTTAAATAGCATTTACATTTCCCCTCCTCAAATCAGTTATTTGGAAAAGGATACACACTGTTGGTTTAGAAGATTTCCAGAGCGTTTAGTGCTGAATCTAGGCATTTGGAAGAATGTAAAGTGTGCATGCACGTTACCTCTTTTCTCTTGTGTCTGTGTTCAGTGTTACAGTATGCAGAGTCTGTCCGTGCAGGCGCTGGCCCTGCGGCAGCTAGGCCGACTGAACTCCCTGCAGCTGCTCACACCGTGCCATGCCTCTGGTCTCAGCATGTGGTGCCCGCGAACATTACACGCGCGTCAGTTGTGGGGTTCAGGCACACCCCAGACACACCGGCCAGCTATGTGGCCGAAATCATGGGACACTCGGCAGAGCTGGTTGCGCCATCAGACCCGGCTCAAGAGCACGAGAAAGAAAGGGAAGCAAAAAGCAGTGCAGCAGGAAGAGGAGGAGGAGGAGGAACAGGAAGATGCAGAGGCTAGTGATTATGAGGATGAGCTTCCAGATGACCCAGGCCTGCCAAAAGACTATAAAGACCACGAGAAAACTGTCCAGTCTCTACGTTTTGATCTGGTTTTGAAGACCGGATTGGACATTGCACGAAAGTAAGTCGGAGAAACTGTCCATCATGTTCAGTGATTAATTCTGCCTGCCACACTGGTGAGTTCCAAACTAGTGTTTTCAGTTCCATTTGCAGATGTAACTCCTAGATTTTACCTCAGAGAATGGACTGGTGACGTTCGTATTTAATCTTTGCTCATATTGCTCTCCTTGTACATTTAGTTTGTGGTGTTTTGGCCAGTGGCAGTTACTAACACATGTATCTCATTTACAGTGGTGTGGAGGATGCTTTCTATAACCTCAAATTGAGACTGAATGGTCAGAAACTCACCAAGAAGAGCAAAATGGTGAGTCAGCACCCTCTAGTGGAATAATCAGAAAGAACTTTCCTCAAAAATATCTAAGACTAGCTGAAAAAATTATGGATGTAATAAAAAAAACTACTCTGCTTGTGGTAGTCTTCCCAATACTGAATTAATCTGAGTACTGATTAGTATAAGCACCTTAATTTAACATTACATTTTGCCTCCTACAGGTTAAAGTGGGGGATACACTGGATCTGATCCTAAATGAGGACAAGGAAATGGACACAGTCTTGCTGAAGAGAGTGATTTTAAAAAAGGTGGTCGGAGAGACAAAAGATGCCGAAAAGCAGAGAGTCATTCTAAGAACCTGGAAACACCTACAACTTCCCAGAAAGGATGTGCACAAGCAGTAAAGACTAATTCTGTGATGTGTTTGAGAGGTGAAAGATCAGAAAATAGGACAAAACTGCTATTTCTTATTCCACTCCCCAACCATTTGATTCTGAAATTGCAGATTGAGAATTTAATGATGTTTTCTATGTCCAACAAAGACTGAAGGTCTTTCTCACATCGATTCACTTAACAGTAGTCAAGTTTCATACTACTTAAAGGTGTTTTTTTTTTTTTACTTTACAGGTCACAAATGGAACACAAACGCATCTTATTATTTAGCGGTGGTTTTGGTTATATGCTATATTTTTAATTATTTTTCTAATATTTACTAGATTCACAAAATAACATTGTGGGATTAATCAGATCGTGTTTGGGATATTGGTAGTTTTCTGATCCCTTGTTTCTGATACCTTATTTAGTTTTCACCATTTTCACAGATTTTCAGTGAGCAATTTTCAGAAAGGATACAGAGTGCCTTTGTATACAACTGCACTAAGATTACCAGACAAAAAAAAGGAAATATTAAAAGGTTTTTGCAGAGCATTTATGCAGGAAAAAAATTTTCAAAACCCAAACAAATACCATTTCCAAACTGTATTTCTTTCTTCATTATAATGGGCAGTGGTGGATTATACAAGGAACACACATTTATTCTTGAAAAACAACAAAGATAATATTTTTATGATTTTCTCTGACTGTAAAATGCTCCTATTGACCCTCACTTGTGTATCTGAAGTAAAATAAAAAGAACATGAAACACATCTTGGCTAGGAAGTGAATTTTTATTTAAAAATATATAACATATAACCTGGTGCTATAGTTAAGTACAGATGAATAAGATTTACTTCCTGGAAGGCAGGACATACTTCAATATGTTGATAATTAGAAAAAGCCAGTGCTGCAACATTGCTACAACTTAAAACAATATATATATATATATATATTTATATATC
This sequence comes from Sinocyclocheilus grahami, assembly GCF_001515645.1. Lineage (NCBI taxonomy): Eukaryota > Metazoa > Chordata > Actinopteri > Cypriniformes > Cyprinidae > Sinocyclocheilus > Sinocyclocheilus grahami. The sequence goes on along the minus strand of NW_015505285.1, from coordinate 607,806 downwards.
GTCTCTGCCCTCACCTGAAACTAAAGTGACCTATTTTTTTTAAAAACTAAATGTTTACATTTAAATTGATTAAGGCTAACTTTATCTTATCTATTAATTAGACATTAGAGTAACATCAATAATATTTTGGCATATAAATAGTAACACTAATATTTCACTGTCATGTGATAGTGGCTTCAATCACCAACTTTGTCACCTACGAAACCATCCTGTTTAAGGCCATGGATGTGAACTCGACCAGCCGAACTAGACCTTAAACAAGAACAAGTTTCAGTATGCTTCAGCTTATAGACTTGTGCAAATAACAGGTATGTTGTGTAAAATATAGGAAAACAGGTCTGCGCTTTGCAGGAACATTGTCTAAGAATAAGTCACAGTGTTGTTTGATCTCTTTGCCTTCTTTAGAATGTCACATTTCTTGCGATTGGGGCGCCTACAGCGCTCGTCAATGCTTGGCACACATTCATAGTGCCACACTTCCTCCATTTTGTCAACTGGATAGACAGCCTCCACGTAATGACGAATAAGTCGGAGACGCACAGGGTCCAGCTGTTTCTTGTTGCAGGCCCCAGAGTGGTTGTACTGCAGCCGTAAATTTTCCTGCGTGAAAAGTTCCGGGAAGAGACGGACGAGAAGGCGAGCAGCAAAATTTCCCACAGACAGACTCTGTTGGACAATTTCCCTCACTTCAGCATCCGTGAGCAGGTACTCAGAAGGCACTGGGAAGTTTGGGGTGGACACTGAAAGGTCCTCGAGAGGAATTTTGCAGAAGTCCTTGCTGCTTTTCTCCAGGGGTGAAGACAGGACTTCAAAGTCCTCTTTCAGACGATCCGAACTGAGAACATTTATTTGCCCAGCAGTTAGCAGCGAGTCTTTTGGGTCAGGCTCTTGGTCAGGTGAACAGACCTTCCGTTGTTGCTGGTATGAACGTCGTTGGTCGGTATCCCGTCGCCTACAACGCTCATCAAGTTTGCCGACAAACTCAAGGGTCCACACACGGTCGTTCTTAGCTTGTGGGTAAAGCAGCTGGACGTAATGCCGGATGAGACTGATTCGTAGGGGATCCAGCTGTTTCTTTCCTAGAGAGCCACTGCAGTTGTAGTATTTTCGAGCATTCTCGTAAGTAAAGAGCTCAGGGAACATGAGAACCAGGAGTCGAGAGGCAAAGTTCCCAATTGATAAACTGCTTTCATAGTTATTCTTTAGCTGTTCCTTAGTAAGTAAATACTCCCGAGGAACTTCAAAGTCCGGAGGAGGAATCTCCAGTTTGTCAAAATCCACAGGCTCCAGCCATGATTTCGTAGACCTGCGATTTGGTTTTTCGTAACCACACAGATCACTGATCTTAACAATGGAGATGTTATCAGGCAGACGAGTGGTGTCATACATCTCTCGGTTGTCACGACTGCTGCCATTGACCGAAGCATTCTCCAGTGCTTCCTCCATTCGTTGTACGCACAGCTGCAGCCAGGTTTCTTCTGGGATATCAGGGAAATTGGCCTCCATGTATTTTCGTATAATTTCTAGTCTGTCTGAGTCAATGATCAACTGTCCAATGCTGTTGTGGCCCTCCGGCAACTTGCCCTCCTCAAACACCTCCGGAAAGAGTCTGTTCATCAAAAACACAACAAGCTCCTCTGGTGAAGTTAAGTCTTCAGAGTCTGCCTCATGTTGGTCAAACACTACATCTGAACTGACATTGAGATGAACATCATTGTTCTCTCCAGAGTTAAGGGAAAGACTCTCGTCCTGGGCATCTTCACTGATGAAATGACAAGCATGATTGGGTTCCATGTCAAACCCGACAAGCACTGGAGCCTGTTTGTCACACATATGACCACTCTCCATGTCCTTCTGAGCCCAGAAACGGTTCAAGAAATCATTGATCTGCAGCAAGCACTCCGTCTGCCAGACATTTTCATTTTTCACCAGCGGGTAGCAGACTTCCACATAGTTACGTATTAGCTGAAGGTGCAATGAATCTAATGTCCGTTTGGTTGTAAGGCTGCATGTGCTGCAGCCATGCGTGCATTCTTTTGCTGTGAAAAGTTCTGGGAACAGTTGAACGAGGAGTCTGCAGCCAAGATCTCCCGCAGTGGACGTTTGCTCCATCAACTGGGTGAGTTCTTCGCTGGTCAGCTGGTATTCAGGAGGAGGTTGAAATTCCATGACTATCTCAGAGGGCTTCATCTGCTTTTTGATGCGCGTCACTTCAAGCGAGAGCAAATCCACCTTACTGTGCAGCTGGGTCATGCTGGAATTCAGCGTGTTGAGGAGGAAGAACATCTTCTCGATGAGTGGGTAGAGGGGAGAATCCAAGGCAGCAGGAGACCCTGTGACCCCCACATTAGTGGAGGCCTTAAACATGTGATGCTTTCTAGAGTTGCCCAGTTTTTGTAAGTGAACACCATTATGGCTTGCTCTGACTCCATTGTGGGCTCCGTGCTGGTCCAGATTGGATGCAGCTTTACGCTCAGAAATGCGATGTGTGATGCTGTAGAGTGGTTTCCTGTATGAAGAGATGGGAATCTGTTCCTGTGGAGATAATCTGTGACTGTGAGAACATGACCTGCTTCCATTATCTGAACTGCTGTCAAGGAGATGTTCTCCTGCCTGGAAAGTAAGTGTGAGATGTTGCTGTTAATAGCTTGTACCAAAAGAAAAATCAGACCGGACATAGCCTGCTCTTCAGCAAATTATGTCCCAAATGCAATGTTGAACCAGTAGAAAAATAAAGTTTTGATTGATACAAATGTTCCTTTTCATTATAGGCACTTCATCTTACCTGTGTTGTCACCTTGACCCTCTTCCCGCTAGTAGGCCCTTCCACCTCAGGGACTGCGTGTGTTGCTGATCGTTTTGTAATGCGTTTAAAGAAACTCTCCATCTTTCCCTCTGTGTTTTCAATAATATCCTCTGCATCTTTCTCGACTTTAACTTCTAGAGAAAAGCCAAGCGTTCAAAACTATTCAAGAATGCTGAGAAACACTGAAAGACATCATCTCACAAATCTGTATAGCTGCAATGAGACAGAAAACTCTGACCTAATTTTTATCTGGTATCTGTCTCAGTTGATCTGATCACAAATGATCAGCCAAGACATTTACAACTGGTAGTAACGTGCATCTTTAATCAGGCATACCAAACAAGTTCCTTGAGGTGTTGTAAATGTATACAAATGCGCTTTTCATGCTTTTTCACTATTGTCAGCATGAAATGGAAATTGTGATTGCCTTATCTTCCTATCGATATATATATAGGGTGGTACTTGATTTTGTCCACAATTTAAGGGGGTCTGAATACTTTCCGTACCCACTGTATATAGGGTGGTACTTGATTTTGTCCATAGATAATTGTTTGGAACATTGTCGCTCGTTAATTGCTGTGGATTGATGTGGAGTCACAGGCTGCTGGAAAGTGCACTGATTAGAACTTAGAAGTGCATCATTATTAAAGAGATGTCATGGCAAGGGAGGAAGTAGTTAATGTTTTCGATGTAAAGATTATGTGGGCACACCATTAAAAAAATTATGTGTGCTGATAAATTATTTACAATAAATATGGCAACATTCCATAAAAATAAGAATGGTTTATTTAATAAAAGTCATTTTTAAAAAAAACTTCATGAAATGGTTGATTTCTTTCTAATGTTACCAGCAGCAATTTGTTTTAGGGCAGTGGTTGATTTTACAGGTAGGCATTTACACTAAAAATGCAATGTCATGCCATTTTGACAAGATCTGAGGTCTTGGACGATCTTTTTGTCTCTCCTAAAAGGAGGAAGAACATCTTCTCGATGAGTGGGTAGAGGGGAGAATCCAAGGCAGCAGGAGACCCTGTGACCCCCACATTAGTGGAGGCCTTAAACATGTGATGCTTTCTAGAGTTGCCCAGTTTTTGTAAGTGAACACCATTATGGCTTGCTCTGACTCCATTGTGGGCTCCGTGCTGGTCCAGATTGGATGCAGCTTTACGCTCAGAAATGCGATGTGTGATGCTGTAGAGTGGTTTCCTGTATGAAGAGATGGGAATCTGTTCCTGTGGAGATAATCTGTGACTGTGAGAACATGACCTGCTTCCATTATCTGAACTGCTGTCAAGGAGATGTTCTCCTGCCTGGAAAGTAAGTGTGAGATGTTGCTGTTAATAGCTTGTACCAAAAGAAAAATCAGACCGGACATAGCCTGCTCTTCAGCAAATTATGTCCCAAATGCAATGTTGAACCAGTAGAAAAATAAAGTTTTGATTGATACAAATGTTCCTTTTCATTATAGGCACTTCATCTTACCTGTGTTGTCACCTTGACCCTCTTCCCGCTAGTAGGCCCTTCCACCTCAGGGACTGCGTGTGTTGCTGATCGTTTTGTAATGCGTTTAAAGAAACTCTCCATCTTTCCCTCTGTGTTTTCAATAATATCCTCTGCATCTTTCTCGACTTTAACTTCTAGAGAAAAGCCAAGCGTTCAAAACTATTCAAGAATGCTGAGAAACACTGAAAGACATCATCTCACAAATCTGTATAGCTGCAATGAGACAGAAAACTCTGACCTAATTTTTATCTGGTATCTGTCTCAGTTGATCTGATCACAAATGATCAGCCAAGACATTTACAACTGGTAGTAACGTGCATCTTTAATCAGGCATACCAAACAAGTTCCTTGAGGTGTTGTAAATGTATACAAATGCGCTTTTCATGCTTTTTCACTATTGTCAGCATGAAATGGAAATTGTGATTGCCTTATCTTCCTATCGATATATATATAGGGTGGTACTTGATTTTGTCCACAGATAATTGTTTGGAACATTGTCGCTCGTTAATTGCTGTGGATTGATGTGGAGTCACAGGCTGCTGGAAAGTGCACTGATTAGAACTTAGAAGTGCATCATTATTAAAGAGATGTCATGGCAAGGGAGGAAGTAGTTAATGTTTTCGATGTAAAGATTATGTGGGCACACCATTAAAAAAATTATGTGTGCTGATCAATTATTTACAATAAATATGGCAACATTCCATAAAAATAAGAATGGTTTATTTAATAAAAGTCATTAAAAAAAAAACTTCATGAAATGGTTGATTTCTTTCTAATGTTACCAGCAGCAATTTGTTTTAGGGCAGTGGTTGATTTTACAGGTAGGCATTTACACTAAAAATGCAATGTCATGCCATTTTGACAAGATCTGAGGTCTTGGACGATCTTTTTGTCTCTCCTAAATGTTATTTATACCTGTATTTAGAGCTGATATCAGTTTCATGTGATCCAATCAGTTGATTTGGACTGTGTTTGTTTCGATGTGATGCATGTTACTAAACAAAGATGTTGTGATGTTTAATGAAAGTTCAAAAGGGCAAAGAAAGGTGAGAATGATTTTAGTGTGAATCATTATTTACATACTTTTATCAGGCACTTGTCCGTCTGCATTAACCATGCACACAGAAGAGCTCATGTCCTGGGAAGAGACACACAAGACTGCTATTATCTGATAGTCACACATCTAATCTGACCACATATATTTCTTATACACTTCTCTCTTACACTTGTCAGCTATAGCAGCTGTTTGGGTAATATAAGTTTAGAAATATCTGACTGTCATATTGACAAAATCATAATAATTAGTTTAAAAAAAGGAAGCATTTGTCCTGTTAATGACAGTGAAGTCAGTTTCACAAACGGCTTGACACAAATGTCATGGCAAGCGTGTGAAAATTGTGATGCGTGTAAAACTTTATTCTCAGAGTTCTCCAAGGTTAAGTTCAGTGAGATTGTTTTCCTATTTGTTTTTCATGTCTTGCACCGTGAAGTCTCGCCAGAGCACCGGAGCGGCGCTGCTTCACCGTACCGACCCCCGTCTACCGGCTCCACTTCCTCATTCTTACAGTGGAAACCCCACGGATCGGTACAACCGCGGAGACAGACGGACAAGCGGCTCCCTACTGCGTTCCTTCTGTGGACTGCATATGTCTTAAGAAAATTACGTAGGCTACTGTTTATGTTTTTTGCTGTAATACTGAGTGCTGCCCTTCTCTCTCGTATTTCCCCTCCCTCCGTGCCCCGTGCGCAACTCTCCCTCTTGCGTGACGCGGCAAGAAAAACATCCACCGATGAGTTTTCGCCCGTCTCCCGCACCACGGCGCGCATAAACTACCTGCGCGGCTGAAATCAAACTCACCTTTGCGACTCCGGGCAGCCGTGTGCAGTAGGTTAGGAGGCATTAGCCATGGTCGCGTCTTCAAATCCAGTGGATTTGTCCACGGTTTACTGTTCGTGTTTCTCTCCGCTGCTTTTTTTTTCTCTAGTCAGTGCCCTCTCGCGTGACGTGACGGTACTGTGTCATTTCCGCACAGCTGTGGGTTTGTTGTGGGTTTTTGCCAGCCCACCCCACGTGAATCCCTGAGCTGCTGCGCCGTGGCAGTGAAACACGCGGAGTGCGCTCTGTGGCGTGGGACTTCTCGTGACACACTAGTCATTTCGAGAGGCCCCTCGAGTCGCGCGCCTGAGTTCCACGAGTGTAAAATCACCCGTGTCATAGACGCTTGTGACCATACAAACCTACATCAGCCTACAATTACATTTGTTTTTAGAAAACTTGTAATAACATGCTTTATGTGGGGGTGGGGGTGGGATTATAATAATGCATAAATATGAGATTTTAAATGTATTACGCTAATATTGTTTTTATTTTTTAAACGTTTTATTGTGCATTCTGTTTTTTTATTCTAAAACGTTATTGATTTGAAGGTGGTACAGTTAAATAAATGACGCTCAGCAAATTCTGAGTAATGACACTGGAAATGTAAGCAACACCAAGAAAACCAAACGATAGGCTACCACGAATTGTTTGGATGTACTTTGTTCTCACAGAAGCTTTTGCATTTGATAATATTTGGTTTTCAGTTTTTGAATATTTATTTACCAAGTATTCGCTGATTAGTGACTGATTTTTTTCCTTCCCTTCTTTCTTTCTGAAACCAAATGTTTTTAATCTCATCTGTATAATTTAGGACTAAAATGTATGATTCTCATTATCAAATTGAAACAAAAAAGAAAAAGTGATAAATCATGAGTATAGCCTACATTTAGCATACTAATCACCAAAGCATTGTTAAAGGCATGGTTCTGTATAGTTTTCCACCAGCTACAAAGTAATTTGGATTAAGGTTAGCACTTTTCAAGGAAAACTGCGGGTTGTTTGAGTGTGTGCTTACTTTTAATTTAGGCTACGTATAGGTCCAAATAGCTGTCTGTAATCTTGCATGGGCTATACCATCATGTTATCTTGATAGCCTAAGCCATTAGTCAAATTTATAAGAACATTATCAGCACATAAATAGGCTAAACTGCTTATTCCCTTACATAAAGTGACTTACATTTTAGGAATACTGTTGTCTTATTGTGCTCTATTGTCAACCAAACTAGTTCCAAACACAGCCGCTGCGCATCTCCATTTAAAGGGGGCATATGATGTTGCTAAAAATAACATTATTT
>NW_015505285.1:598723-599945 GCF_001515645.1 Sinocyclocheilus grahami | reverse complement strand
TGACGTAGACATGTGGGGGCGTGTTAGAACGAGCCGTTTTAGGTAGGCGTGGTTGACTCAACTTTTATAAAGAATATCTCTTTGGATTTGAGACTTTAGTCTTTGCAACTTTACAGATCTTCTTTATGCACCAAGAGCTTGTAACACTCCAAAGAGAAAGGAAAAACTGAAATCGCATCATATGACCCCTTTAAACACAGCGGTGTTTCGTTTATGAATGAATCTGTGTTTTTGAACAGATCTAGTGAGTCAATGATTCAATGACCCATTCATAAAGAGAGTCACTTGCTTCATTCCTAAATGAATCAGCTGTTTGAACGAATCGATTGAATAAATGAATCAGTAACTAATACTTTGACTTGCTGCCACCTACTGGCGGTTTCAGTTTCATTTTTAAAGTATAAATTGAGTTATTTAAATCTTTAACATTTTTATATTCAAAACTTTAGACTATATTTAAAACATTAATATCATAACATTGACATTATGAAATTATGACATTATGCATTAATGCCATCTCTGAGTCTTGTCAAAAAGTCTGTAAATATTCCACATTTGTGCTCTTTTGTGTCGTGCAAAGATGAATTGTTGATGTTTAATTTGACTGGTAACTTATTCTTTGTGATTGTATCTTATCATTTTAGTTGAATTTATTGTTTAATTAAAATTTTTGATAAACATTAGTGAATCTAATTTTTTGGCACAAAAGATGACATACTTTTAATAAAGTTAGAAAAATGGCATTGTAAGCGTAAGCGAGTCCTTAAGAATGTCATGTTACCTTTTAAAAACTAATTTCAAACGTTCTGGCAAACTGTAAACTATTAAATATAATCTACAAATCATGCAGTACTGTACCACTAAATAAAAAGTGTTTTGATGGCTTTGCTAAACAGGCCAATTAGAGACAATAATCATTCTCATTTTTTATTAAATCATTCTTTCATTTCACTAATTAATCCGTTTTTTTATTTTTATTTATAAAAACAGGGGGTCATTAATGATGCTTACATTATAACGTGCAAATTCACACACAGCGTATCTTAAATTTGGCCAGAATTGCAGGTGCAGAATTGCAGTAGCCTATGAAATAAGTTTAATGTTACTATAGATTATATAAGGGTTTTATAATTCAATACATCTGAACCCCCCCCCCCCCTCCCTTTTTTTTTTTTCTATTTTCCCCCTGAAATTTTTTCCTTTTCTCCCCCGTGGCTCAATA
>NW_015505285.1:582600-598557 GCF_001515645.1 Sinocyclocheilus grahami | reverse complement strand
ACCCCCCCCCCCCCTCCCTTTTTTTAATCTATAGTCACCCCAGTGAATTTTGGCCATTTCCACCACTGGTTACAACTAGCCAACAACCAAATAATATAGTTTAACTATAATTACACTATAACTGCCCCAGTGTCAGCGCTTTTATGTTTACTGCCAGCAGGGGCGTCGCTAGTTGGGGGAAAAGGGTGACAGAGTGCATAGGGAACATGCACTCTTGCAGAGGTACTTACTAATACTAGTCAGTTAAACTCAAGAACTTATTTCTCTTTAAATGTTTAGTTCTAATGAATTTAATTGAAGTAAAATGTTGATTCAATAAGAGCCTGATTAAAGATAAATATCAGTGTCTTATATAAATTAGGTGTTTACTATTTACAAATAATAAAGTTCTTAAAGGAAGATTCACCCAAAAATTAAAATTATCCTCATTTACTCAACATCATGTCATTCCAAACCTGTATAAATGTCTTCTGTAGAACATACATTTCTTGAATTTCTCAAATGATCTTTTTTGTCCATACAGTAGAAATCAAGGGTAACCAATATGGTTTGGTAAAATACAAAATATATTCTTTCATGTTCCACAGAAGGGTGAGGAACTGATCACATAATTTATAAGCAGTAAATTTCCTGCAATTCTAGCTCAAAATCAATGCTTTACTGTCAAGTGCATTTCTATGTGACAAAAATGCATTATTATATTGCATTTGTTGCATTTGCCTTGAATTCAGTAATATCTATAATTTTTTGGGTTCTGTCCTGTTTTATTTATTCATTTTTTTATTCCAATTGAAGGCCCTATAACCCACCAAAACATTCACAGGGGACTTTGTGGGCTGGGTGGGCTTGATTTTAACCCCCACCCCCCAAGGTGACCGAACGTGATTTTGAGGGGGCCCTATAGCAAATTCAGTGCACAGGGCCCAGAATTCCTAGCGACGGCCCTGACTGCCAATTTACCAATGAACTGCCGTCTAGTGGATATGACAAGTACTGCAGGGCAAAGATGCGTTGTTGTATTGTGACACGTTTTGCTGTGAAATAAATATTTACTTTTATTCAAATTGATATATTGTCATTATTTTTTATTAACATTTTTTTTTATTAACAACGTATATTTACTGTTGGTTTGTTTATTTATTTTATTGTTGGAAGCAAAACAATCACGCCAATAAAGTACTTTGAAATTGAAAAATAAAATCATTCATATCCATATACAGTTCAGACACACTCTCTCTGTTTAAATCTAGATTAAAGACACATCTCTTTGGCCAAGCATTCAAATAATGCATCTCATAATCTTTTACTGCAGTCATAATCTTTTACTGCAGTTATATCTAATCAAATGCACATTATTATTCGTTAGTTTGGGTTAAACAAATCATTTTTGCTTGGTTGGAACAGCAGCTACGCTAATTATGTTTGTATTTGTTTCTCTGTCTTTTGCCACGGGATTAACATCCCGTGGTAACTAGGATTCACACAAGCTTCAGTCTGGATCCAGAACACCTGAGAAGAGAAGATGCAACCCCTCAGAGGACCTCAGATGATGCCAACCCTGAAACAACATACAGAACTACCACATTTTGCTATAAATTTGATTGCATCATATAATAATTGCTGTTAATATTATTCATCGTCTGTTTTATTACGTCTTATATTGATTTTTCCGTTCTGCTGGTTCGTCTGGTCAGAGGAAAACTGGCCCCCCGACTGAGCCTGGTTTCTCCCAAGGTTTTTTCTCCATTCTGTCACCGATGGAGTTTTGGTTCCTTGCCGCTGTCGCCTCTGGCTTGCTTAGTTGGGGACACTTCATTTCCAGCGATATCGTTGACATGATTGCAAAGATATTATTTAAACTGAGCTGGATGTTGACATCACTGAATTCAATGATGAACTGTCTTTAACTGAAAAATGAGTGTTTACTATTGTCATTTTGCATTATTGACACTATTTTCCTAATTAATGCTGTTCAGTTGCTTTGTCACAATCTGTATTGTTAAAAGCGCTATATAAATAAAGGTGACTTGACTTGACTTGACATATACGCATCAAGGTCTAATTCAACTTTATACAATAGGCTATATAAATATGTGATGATCTATTTATGGGTGATGTGCATTGTTGCAAACTCAAACCATAACACAACATACGCAGCATAAAGCAAATAGGTGAAATATATTCACTGCTGCCCTCGATCTCGCGCGCAAACGCACACCTCTGACTATGTTCTCAGACACTCATCAGCGGCACCCGATGTGGCCAATGTCCGTAACGCGCATTATGTCTGCATTAGTGATGTCTGCATTAAGTCACGGAGCCGTGGCTCTTTGAGACGTGGGTGTGATGAGGCACCGGTCATTATTCAGGTAATGTGGGCTGTTTGATCCATCAAGCGCTCATGCGATGACGCTCGCGCGCGCAGTGACCGGGGAGTCTCGCGCTGCTCGTTAAAGACTCATTTCAACATGCGCTCATCATTTTTTATCTCATGAGAGAAAGAATTGCATCCGTCAAATGGAGAAAGGATAGCTATTTTAGTGCCAAAATAAAAGGGCATTTCAAACGCCTGCAGTACTTCAAAAGACTCTTAAACCCATTTTCATGTATGCTGTCCTCCAAGATAAAACGCCAATATAGTCATACTTGTTTTAATAATATACTTGGATAAAACACACACGGAAAATAAAATCAAACTGACAGCCATAAGTCAACTGTTGTCCAGTTGTTTTGCTTTTCATATCAATTAAAAATGGTGAAAGTCTATAAGCACACGTGACAAAATGCATGAGTCACACCAAAAACAAGAGCGCTTCTAATTAATTTTATTATAGCCTAACAAAGACCTAAAACCCCGACATTAAACATTTAGTTTCAATGCATGCACACCAAATCTAGGTGACTGATCTCGGACCAGCCTCCTCCAGTCCTAAAATAACTCAACACAGACCAAAACACATAAAGGAGGCGGAGAGTTGCCTGTCTGTATGGAATAAATGAGTTTTGTAATAGTTTTGAGCTTTGCTGAAGTGGAGCTGCTATCATACACACACTCTCTCGCTTGCTCTACCTGCGCAAATCCAGCCACCATTTCATCAGGGGATCGGATTGCCACGGCCTATGGAAAGTCAGACACATCTACACATAGACTTGAGTTTATGGCCGTCAGTATCATCACCCTGTTTTTGCGCATGGAAAGGATTTTTACGGTTTAGCGAGTCTGACCCCCATAACATACACACACAAATATATATATATACCTGAATATATATTTAGCCTATATATCTTAATCAATAAACAGATGCAGAGACTTAAATGGTAAACACTGGAGTTATCAAAACGGCCTGTTTGAGCATTCTGACCAGTAACAGTGGCTGAACCAGTGAGTTTGGGGCGGGACTATTGGTTTGTGTGACCAATGACAGATGGGAAGTGTTTGGGGAAACCTGCTTGGAAACAATCAGTATTTGTATGCTCCTTCTCAGCTTTGCAATGTCCGTGGTTTTCCCGCGGAATTGGGCTACACTGTTACTGTGGGTTAAAGGTTTGACATATTTCATAGATTTTATTTGATGGAAATACTTGTTTGAATGAATTAGCTCTCACTAGTTTATATTTTACTAATGATAAAACTGATATATAACTGTTAGGGAGCCAGTGAGCAGAATTGTATGACAAGGACCAAGAAGAAGAAGGTATGCATCAGAACAAGAACTTAAAACTCTAAATATCTGTCAATCTTAGGGTAAGATGATTTTATGAAAACTGACATCATATGTTTAGGTGTGTGTGTATATATATATCTCACTACTATATGTGTGAAGTTGACATTTTCATGTAATGCATACCAGTGGCTGTAAAATATGTGATTTAGGTATGGGAGTGGCATATTTTGTGTTTTGATATTGCTCTAGTTTTGGGCTGGTTTTTATGCAGATAGCAGCCCTGCTAGTTGAGTAAAAATTTCACCTCAGCTTTAAAAAAATAAGAAAAAAAACATTTGAGGAATCTGAGGAGTGTCTACCAGTTCAACAAAACAAGGCCAGCAGTGTTGCCAAATCTGCTTAAGTGACTTTGAGCTTGTTTTTTCCCCCAGAAGTTGCTTTTGCTTAGATTTGAGCAGTCATGGGTTGCGTTCTTGGGCATATTTCTATAATACAATTACTTATTTGGGCATATTAGTGGTTGCCTCTCATAGAACAAAACATATGACGACTTAATCATTATTTTGTGTGTGACAATGTTTCTCTGTCTGTTCCCACATACTGACTGGAACTTCTTTTACCAGTCTATTTTGATATTTAAATAATTTGATTGCAGCGTCTTTATGTCATTACAAGCTGCTTTTGATGAAACAATAAGACTTTTCTTAAATAATACAACCAGGGGTCATCTGTTTTGGGCTTAGTTTTTCAGACTGGGTTGCTTATTTTGGACTTGTCTTTCAGGCCAGGTCACTGAAAGACAGGTAACAAACTAAGCTGGCAATGATCAACTAACGAAAATTGCCAGAAAATTCAATAATACATTGATTTCTTCCAGTCTGTGAAATGTTAGCTATGACTGATTAAATGCAGCAAGCTTCCACACGACTAATTAAATAGTGATTCGAACAATCTCAAGAGGTATAGAGACCCCAAACCCACAATCTCCTTAAAACAAAAGATCAAAAGACCTCTCATGACCTTTCATACTGTTCTTCTGTGCTTAGTTTGATATTTGGATCTGTGATAAGGAATTCAGCTCACAGTGACACTAATAATAAAGTCTGAACAAAAGTCTGATCAGGGCAAGACAGCTCAAAAGTTTGCCTCTGACAGGTGTTGTGTCTTCATAGGTTTTCATGGGGACTTTTCTCAGGTCTGCTTGAGGCCAAAATGAATTTTTCATGTATGACCAGAGGGCTGTCCCGCTTCTACCAAGCAAACTTAGTGTAATATCCTGCCTACATATCCGAGGCCAGAGAGAGACATGAGAGGAACTCTGAGCTACTGATGTTCCTGCATGCATGTTCTTCCCTTTCTGTCCTTCAAGCAATTCAAGTGTGTGTGTGTGTGTGTGTGTGGCCCGGCGGCTGTCGGCGGTGACTGTCACTCACCTACGCCCCACTTCACACCCTAGTCGCCCCCCCAGTGGTCACCCGGGAAACCGCAGGCTGCCCAGGCTGGCGCCAGTCCTCTCGCTGAGCTGATCAATACTGCAGCATTTCCTGCCCATTCACTCAGGTCACACACTCACCTCATTAATTATTACTGCCAACACTGCTGCTGGAGCACCCCGGGCACCCACAACACACACACACACACACACACACACACACAAAAACACACTCTCAAATTGTCATTGGTTTTCGGACAAACATTTTGGTTAATGCCACCCCCTATAATACCAATACGTTTCTCTATGGTCACGAATCAACTTACAGTGATATCAGTAATGTTTGTTTGTCTTCTTTAAAGTGGTGTATAGAAATACTGACTTCTGTTAAATACTTCAGGGAATCGTAGAAATTTTAGAATAAAGAGAGACATTGATTTTTTTCAAAAAGACATCTCATTTTATTTTAAAAGATAAAGCTGATTTGTTGGCTAAATGCATAAAGTGTGTATGAGTTCGGTAAACTCGACTGTGTGCGACACAATCAGTTCCACATAAAAATCATCATCTGTAGAGCAGGTGGGGACCGCAAACACTCCAAAGCAAGTCCTCTTAAAACAGCACCCAAAAAAATCATGATCAACCTCCAGCATTAATCAACTGCATCAAACGAAACTGGATTCATATATACATCCAGATTGAAACCATCTTCAGAACTTGGTGACCGTGCATGCCATGTTTTCCAGTGCCGACCGAGCTTCTGAAGGTGGGAAGCACTTCATGGCCTCTAAGGCCTTGTTGCCGTGGTAACTGCACAGGTCAAGTGCCTGGCTCACGCCTCTTTCCGTCTTTATCAGGCCCCGGAGCTGGAGAACACGCAAGAATGAGGAAACATTTTAATATCACTCCATCAAACTGATGTAGGAAATGTAATATTCTTTTAACCAAATTTTGAGGCAAGGAACCATTTGAAACAGGCAATTTCTACAGATTAACAGGGTTTGCTTGCAAAACAAATGAGAGTAACACTATAATAAGGTATAATAATGTGATTGGCATCAATAACAAACAATAAATACTTCTACAGCATCTTGGTTAAATGTTAATTTGTACATACAGTAAAACATTTTTAATATTTCTAAATATATAAATTAAAATGAGTTAATGTAGTATGTGTGAACAAATTAACTGAGCAATAAAACATTTATAAATTAAGATTAACTTAAATTAATAAACAGTGTAAAAATGTTGTTCAGTGTCAGTTCATGATACCTTTTGCATAAACTAATGTTACCAAATATAATCTATTATTTAAAAGAATACACTAATATTCAAAAGTTTGGGGTCAGTAAGATATTTTGATGTTTTTAATTCTGCTTAATGTTTTTGTGTAAATTGTGATGTTTTTTTAAAGATTCTATTATGAAAAGTTAGTTAAAAGAAGATTTGTGTCTTCAAAGTCACTTTTGATCAATTTATGCATCCTTATTGAATAAAAGTATTAATTTCTTTCAATAAAATCTTATGGGCCATAAACTTTTGAACAGCAGTGTATATTATCAATATATTATTAAAAATATATGATCAATATGTCATAAGTAACATACCAAAATATCACAATAATAAAAAATATACATAATATATTTTTAAACATATAAATTATTATTAAATGAAAACCCAGAGTATTCCACACTCTTCCTCACTCAAATTGTCACAAACAAACATGTTTTGCTGGAGGCCATTTTGCCAAATGAATTCTGGGATGTGTTGTGCTAAGAAGCCCTTGGGGGCCTCGAGTTAAAAACAGCAGAAGAGACCTGCTTTCACTAATGTGCGTGAGAGAAAGCCAAAAACGGAGACGGAGAGAGACGTGGATGTGGGAAAGGTAGATGATGACATCAACTGATTTCTCTTGTTTCTATAGCCACAGTTTTCTTTGACTTCAATATGATCAACAGCTTTGCAGAATATTTTCAGGTTGACAGACAGAGATATGACCTCATGACCCCACCCCCCGAGACACATTTACACCAAAAAACAAACCAGACAGCGAATACTGGAGAGATTAATGTCGCATTTATGTGCTGATAACAGAGATATGTGATGTGTGTGTGTGGGGGGGGGGGGGGATGTGTCTGTCTGTGCCCTGTTGAAGGAGAATCTTGTGTGATGTTGCTGTCAAACTGTCTCTCTGTCTCCTCTACAAATAAACCTGACACTCTATCCCCTAATATCCTGTTTCTACGGCGACCCGAGCTGCTTGTGCCCTCCTCCTCTTCCTGCCCCCTCCCCACCGCCTCTAACTGTCTCCCTTCTTTCTTTCTGTCTTTCTTCTCCTTCTGACTTTGGAAATCTAATTTCTGAACTTGCTATCAGTTACAGAGAACAAACACCTCCTATCGGCTCACTCAGGGCTGATACCACCAATATTCACAGCACTAGTCGATCAATGTGGGGTTTTCAGTGACCGATTCTTAAATTTTTATTTAGTATGCCTCAGATTCACACTTGATTACATTAACTTACGCACATAAATTTCGTTTTTTTTATATGCTATATGCAGACTTTTCATTTCCTTCTACTGTTTTTATACTGAGCAGAGTTTTTATAGTTAACTAAAACTGAAACTAAAATTAAAACCATTAAAAAACCTTGTTACTCGAAATAAAACTTTAATTTTTAATTTCAGCTAATTGTTAAGGCAATATTTCTCATTTTAATTTAGTTTAACTTGATGTATTAAAAAATCATTAAAAACAAACAAAATATATATATAGACATATATTAAAAAAATTATACAAATTACAAAAACACAACAAAATTACGCAAACTTTAACTAAAATGAAAATGAAAACAGAAAATATAAAAATAAATAAAACTGATACTAAGCTAATGATATTTTCTATTCCCTAACCCTTTTTTTGTTTGCTTGTTTGCTTTTTTAGACTTTCATCCACATATTATTTTATATGTTTATGAAGTTATTTTCCTGGAGACTGTTTTTTGTCATATTAATAGGCGATTTAAGGTTTATCTTAAATCTTATAAAAATATATATTTAAATAAGCATGAACAACTTCAAATTCATTTCTTTTTTATTAATCATACATGAATTAACTTCTATTTCTGTTTGTTTGTAAACATCCACATTCACACTGGGACCCTAGGAATGATTTCATGACTCCTGGGGAATCAATTTGTATCATAAATGTAAGAATGTTTCATCAGAAGGATTGTGGCTGAAATCATTGATTAGTGGTTTGACCAGGAGGATTGATTTCTCTTGAATTCGATAGGCAATCTCACTTTTTCATTGGCTAAATGAAAATCATCAATTGATTTAGTCACTTTTACAGTGAAACACAAGTTGTCTGAATAAGTAGACACTAAAATGAGGCAGTCGTTACTTTGTTTTCCCTCTCCCTTAATCAAAAAACAGGAGTCGCTTACCTTTGTGTAATCAATCTGTCTAGCCATATTCTGAACCTGAAATGAAGAGAGAAAATTGTGAATCCAGAGAACGTCATGCTGACACAATGAAATCTGAACCGTAATGGTGTTTTGCTACCAGTCTAGAGGCTAAAATCTTACTGAATCACTTCAATTAATGATAAATACTGAAATATCAAACATAATACAGTAAAACTGGCTTAACTGTCTGCTAGCTGCCTTGAGACATCACATAGCTCACATATATGACTTTTTTTATGTGAAAAAATATATTAAAATTGGAAAATATTTATCCACCATGGTACTACACACTACAGTTCAAAAAGTTTGGGTTGGTTATGTTTTTGAAAGCCAAACCAAGTCTGTATTTATTTGATCAAAAATGCCGTAAAAGCAGTAATTTTGTGAAATATTGCTACAATTTAAAATAACTCTTTTCTATTTAATATATTCTATTCTATTTTAAATATTTATTATAATGTAATGTATTCTTGAGATGGCAAAGCTGTGTTTTCAGCATCAATTTAATGATTTTTTTTTTAAATACAGTAGGTGAGATTCACCAGGTTATTTTACAGATCACACAGCTGCAAGTGTTCTGATATGGATGTCTGGTACCTGTTTTAGCTGGTGCCGCCATCGCTCAGGTCCAACGATCTGTCTGTGGAAGACTACAGGAGCCGAGTCCAAACTAAACACAGACGGTTCTGACCCGCTCTTCACGAACGGCTCTAGATCAGAGTTCAGCTACAAAACACACATATCACACACATTTTTTGAAATGAGCTTTCTACACAAAAGAATGCAACTTGATAAGACAGCATACAGACAAACAGCTTGTGCCCACAATGCACTTTGTGTGACTATTTTACAGATCACACAGCTGCAAGTGTTCTGATATGGATGTCTGGTACCTGTTTTAGCTGGTGCCGCCATCGCTCAGGTCCAACGATCTGTCTGTGGAAGACTACAGGAGCCGAGTCCAAACTAAACACAGACGGTTCTGACCCGCTCTTCACGAACGGCTCTAGATCAGAGTTCAGCTACAAAACACACATATCACACACATTTTTTTAAATGAGCTTTCTACACAAAAGAATGCAACTTGATAAGACAGCATACAGACAAACAGCTTGTGCCCACAATGCACTTTGTGTGACTGCATACACACCTTGTGTCCCAGAGCGAGGTGTTTTCCGTACTGAAAAGCCAAATTCTGAGCCTCATTACCATGTCTGGCCAGCTTCATCGCTGCCTGACAACTCTTGGCAAGCAAAGCACCATGGGACAGGAATGTCTGGTCTTCCCAGGATGCAACTGTTAGACTGCCCTCCTTCAGAATACAGAAAAACTCAATTAAATAAGCATTAGTGTATTATAAATACTGGGATGTACATTATTCTTTAAAACCCTGGGACATTAAGTTTTTTTTTTTTTAAATAAATGTTTACTTATTAGACAAAGATGCATTAAATTGATCAAAATCGATCAGTGACAGTAAGATACTTAAAAAAGATTTATATTCCAAATAAATTATTTTGTTTCCACAAATATACTAAGCAGTACAACTGTTTTCAACATTGATAATAATAAGAAATGTCTTCTGAGTAATGAAAATTCAGCTTTGCCATCAAATAAATTAAAAACATCATAAAATATATTAAACTAGAAAAGAGTTATTTAAAATGGCAATATTTCACAATATTACTGTTTTTGTTGTATTTTTATCAAATAAATGTTGTCTTGTGAGCATAAAAGAATACACTCAAAAACATTAAAAAACAAGTCTTACCAACCTCAGTTTTTTGAAAGGTGTTGTTTTTCGAGATTATTTGGGGAGCTAAAATAGATCATAAACACACCTCAAAAGCACAGAAAATGTATAGAAAACATTGAGACTGTTCAATTCCCAAGCAAGCTGAATGTTTCTAGAAAATTGAAGGATGCCACTTTAAACCAAACAAGAGAACAAAAAAGAAAAATGAAATGGTGGTATGGCGGTAGGGGGTTGGTGAAACTGAAGAAGGGAAGGTGATGCAAATATCTGCTCGGAAACGTCTCCTCTAAAAAGGGTAAAAGAAACTTGAATCTCTCTCTCTCTCTCTCCCTTTTTCTCTCACATAAACGTGGCCTTCTCCATCACTTTTCCTCCTCCTCCTCTCCTCACACAGGAAACTTTGTCATTCATTATTTACTGTGAGCAGTTTGCAGATGTTTTAAGTCAGTCTGTGTTTCGCTTGTTTGGAGATGTTTTGCTTGTCCAGTCTTAGCTCTGTTTTGAAAGCTTAATCTTAGCAATGACACATTTTACGTCTCATAGATGGCACGTGTTTATTAAAGCAATAAACCAGAGAGGTTGTGCTTTACAGTAATTTACATGACTTTGAGCTGTTGCTTTTATAAAATAGGTGACATAATGGGAATATAATAAAAGACAATGTTTCATAAACAGACAATTTTCTGTTCTATAATGTTTTTGAAGGAAGTCTGTAATGCTCTCCAAGGCTGCATTTATTTGAATAAAAATACAGTAAAATATTGTGAAATATTACTACAGCTTTTATATATTTTAAAATATAATTTATTCATGTGATGGCAAAGCTGAATTTTCAGGAGCGTTTGCTCCAGTCTTCAGTGTCACATGATCCTTCAGAAATTGTAATATGCTGATTTAGTGCTCAAGAAAAAAAATTTTTTTTTTGTCAATACAGTTTGTTTCCCACAGAATGCCACTTGTGGCTATATGTGGTAAATGAAGTGGGCTGAACGTCTCTTACCTCTGCAGAAGTGGAGCTCTCGTGATAGATTCCTTGCACCACATCTCCTATTGCACTGGAGATCAGCTCCACCACCTAGAACAAACATAACATTATAACACTTAGGCTAGCAAAATATTTTCCACATAAACGAAGACCCTCAGAATAAGAGTGTTGATAACGAATCAGCCCCATCGGTTCTGAAATTAGTATTTTTTATGACTCGGGCTGTTTGGGAATATGGGAAGACTTTTTTCCAGTCCACTCATTCTAAAAGAGCATCTGAGGGACAGATAGAATAACCCACACTTCAGTTATTAAATAGATGGCCGGTCAAAACAATGCAATGTCCAGAGGATACAGACCTTAATGAGGACTCTGACGTCTGCACAAGCTTATTGATTCAGTTTCTCTCTTTAATACACACAACCACAGAAGTCTACTCCCAGCACAAAAAATACTCAACACCTACAGTACAGAAAATTATCTGATAGTTGAGTGTTGATTGGACTGTTCTCTTGAACTACAAATATGTACATGCAAAATAAACATAAATATAGCCAGTTATATCCCTTGTCAAAAAACTATTTATTCAACCTCATGATAATCCAATGTATGACTTAATTTACGTCTGTGGAACACAAAACTAGTCATTTTAAAATGGCACTGATCAACTATAAAATAATGGCCTACAGTGAACAGTAATCTAAAGAATAAAAAGTCCAATCCTAAAGGATCTCAAAAACGTTTTCATATACTGTAATTCCAACATAAAGCGAAAAACGTGATCTTTTATAATGCAGTTTTTCAAACAGGACTTCTAATTAAAGTAGTCATTTTAGGAAAATTGCATTTTAAAAGATAAAAATGTTGTGTTGGAATTACATCAATTGTTTGCTTTAAACAAGGGCTGTCCAAACTCGGTCCTGGAGGGCCGGTGTCCTGCAGAGTTTAGCTCCAACCCTAATCAAACACACCTGAACCAGCTAATCAAGCTCTTACTAGGCATAGAAACTTCCAGTCAGGTGTGTTGAGGCAAGTTGGAGCTAAACTCTGCAGGACACCAGCCCTCCAGGACCGAGTTTGGACAGCCCTGCTTTAAAGTATCCTTTAGATCATGTAGTAACTATAATGCTCCTGAGGGGGGCGCTACCCCGTTACATCTACTCCACAACAGTCAGCTGGACTAAGTCACTGACAGCTCTTTCTATCATTCAACATGCTTTCTATCATCACATGCTTTCCTATCCCTTCCATCCATCGCCCTAGGCTACATTCTCCACCTATTTTTCACCCTTCGTCGTTCTTTTTCTCTTGTCCCGAAAGTCCTGCCTGTTGAATCATAAGACCACAGGCAGAATCTCCAGGGAACTAGAATAGCAGAGGCCTTCCATCCAGACACTCAGCTATTCCTCATATTTAATATTATGTTACTCCTCTCTATGTATGTGTGTGTGCGCGTGTGTGTGAAGTGGGGGGGCTTTTTTTGGAAAGTATCAGATAAGCTGCCCTCCCTCCGTCTCGTCTCATTCCCAAATCCAGCTGGAGTTATGTTTCGCCGACAGGTCTGTGAGGAGAAGAAAGAGGAGACAGCCTCTCATGGATCCCTTTACCGTTTATACTAGTGTTGAGCCAGAATCCCACTCTCTCTCACTCAAACACACACACAGTCTACTAAGTCAGGATCCCACTCAAGGCCGCGATACATAATACAGATCAATCAGGGGGAAAAAGCGCTTTGCTGCTGAGGGAACGTCTGATTTCCACCGCTAATACTCTCACGCTAACTGAACCGCTAATGCAAAGGGGCCTCGCCCTCATTTACATAGACAGAAGCTTTAAGAGGAAGATGCATTCAGGCGGTTCTGGCTGGGTGAACGTCAGTTACATCAAGGGACTATTAAAAACTGAGCACTTAAAATATATTTTTAATCACTTTTGCTAATTGTAAATTCATCTGTGGAAGTTTGACTTGCAGCTAAAGAGTCAGATCTCTGATTGGCTAGACATCCTGTCATTCATTCACTACTTCAGTGGGTCAGAACAGAGCGTGTGTGGCTTTAATCACGCTTCGCTGAACAACAGCTTCAGTTTCACACAAAAAAGGATTTTTACTCACACTCTCTTCAGTATGTGTGTGTGTGTGTTCACTAAAAACGAGGCTCAAAATGACCTTCTGTCCACAGCTGCTAATGGCGACTGAATTTTGAAAATATATCAATATATATATATTTCTAACCAACCATGAAACTACATTTTGCATATTATTTCTTTTTAATTCAATGTATAGAATTTTTACTTAGTATTAGTGTTAGTGCATATATAAATACTGTGTGAAAGTTTAGGGGTTGGTAAGAACACTTTAGAGTAGGGAACATTTCTCAATATTAACTAGTTGCTTATTAGCATGCCTATTAATAACATATTGGCTGTTTATTAGTATTTATAAAGCACATATTCTGCATTACCATTAATAACTATTAACAACTATTAATAAGCAGCAAATTAGTAGTTTGAGGCAAAAGTCATAGTTAATGTTTTGTTAATAGCGAGAATTGGACCTTAAAATAAAGTGTGACTGATTTTTATTTCATCAAATATAGCAAAAACAGCAATATTACGAAATATGATTACAATTTAAAATGACTGTTTTTTATTTAAAATTTTTTTTTATGTAATTTATTCCTGTGATGCTAAAGCTGAATTTTCATCAGTCTTCAGTGTCACATGATCCTTTAGAAATCATTCTGATATGCTGATTTGCTGCTCAAGAAACATTTCTTATTATCAACTTTGAAAACAGCTGTGCTGCCTAATATTTTTGTGGAAACTGTGATATTTTTTTGTCAGGTTTCTTTGATGAATAGTAAGTTCAAAAGAACAGCATTTATTTGAATGAGAAATATTTTGTTACATTGTAAATATAATCCTTGTAGAATAATTTTTTTTTCTTTAAAAAAAACAAACACACACACACAATTACTGATTACAAACTTTTGAACTGTAGTGTACATGTCTTCATCTGTCTGTTAAAAAAGTTTACATTAGCTAAGTTCAAATATTATTGTTACAGTGTACATCTGTGACAATTTGAGCCAAAATTAGACAGAACCAGACAAAAAAGGTAAAGATTAAAATAATAATAATAATAATAATAATAAATACAACTTTCTTAAATCCTTAAACTAGATTTGAGTCTGCCATTGAGGCATCAAAATTTAGTAAACGGATGAGAGATTTCCACTGTCATCCAGCAGGAGGTGCTATAGAACACGACAATACTTACTCCTAAACCCACTATATTACACTACACAATCTATCTAAAGGGAGTGTGTATTAAATACTCAGACAAAATCAGGTGTGAGTCCCAACTAAGATGTCTGGCTGTCTGAATGCTGAGCTCCTCTTCAGAAACCCCCCCCACAGAATCTGTTATTTATATTAGTCGCCACAATGTGCAGATCATCTAAATGCCCTGCAGTCATTTCCATGTCCGCTCATGCACGCATTAAAGTGGGCTCAAGTGTGCGTGTGTATGTCTGAGGCTATGCAGAAGGAAAAGAGTTTGTTTTCCTCCACGGGGAGAGCTGCATTCTAGAGCCGCACTTGGTGACAGATCCTGTCAGCATACTCCCGCTTAGTGCATCTGTGTGTGTTACCCAGACACAGAGAGATGAAATGTTAGGGTTTGTAGTGCAAATCCCTTTTTACTTAGTCTGTTAATATTATGATATGACAAGTGATTTCCTCTAAAACTGTGAATCCCAGTTTAGGTGTATTTAAAGCAGCACTATGTAACTTTTGGCGCTCTAGCGGTTAATAAACAGAACTGCACACATCCTGCGGAAGAACATTCCAACCAGAGCTACTTCTCTAAGTTTGCTCAACTTCGAACTGCGTCCTCTAGGGGTCCTTTAAGATCTCGCTTTGTGAAGACAGATTTGTGAACAATATTTGAGAGAAATAGGCCTTTTGTGTACATAGAAAAAGTCTTCAATCTTTGAGTTCAGCTCGGGTGCTCGACTTGCAGTGTTTACTTCACTCGTCGATATGATGTCCAGCCGGTATGATAGCCTGGTTTTGGCTTCATGCTTTCTGGATCATGCGGCCAGGTCACAGGCTTCGGCGGGAGCCTTCCTGATCATCAGGCCCCCGGCACGGCACTGCAGAATTTCCTGGGCGTCCGGGCTGGGCTTATGCTTTCAGGCTGCCCTGTCTGGTATACCGTATCTAGGTCACCCTGAGGGGCCTCCTAGTAACTAGGATAACCCCTCTTGCTGAGGCATCGGGCAGGAAGTATAGGTGGCATTTGCGAGAACGTTCTTGTGTAATGCTGTCTCAGGCAGTGCTCCCCTCGCCTTAGAGGGTTGTATTTGAGCTTGCCTCTCCCGTTTGGCTCAGTACTTCCGGGTATCTGTGAACAGATGCTTGGAAAACTCTTAAATCCATACTATGGTAGGTTCACACGTTAAGCTTTGCGCACTTTCTAAAATCCACATAGTGGTAAGTGCACACGTTAAGCTTTGCGCACTTTCTAAAATCCACATAGTGGTAAGTGCACACGTTAAGCTTTGCGCACTTTCTAAAATCCACATAGTGGTAAGTGCACACGTTAAGCTTTGCGCACTTTCTAAAATCCACATAGTGGTAAGTG
>NW_015505285.1:576221-581691 GCF_001515645.1 Sinocyclocheilus grahami | reverse complement strand
GCTTTGCGCACTTTCTAAAATCCACATAGTGGTAAGTGTGCACGTTATGCTTTGCCCACTTTTCTGAAATCCTGTATGGTAAGGGTTACACGTTATTAGCCTCGTTCCCTTTCTCTGAGTTGGTTTAGATCCCGGTACTTTGGGTTCCACTCAACTAGTGTGTCTCTGTTGACACACTTTGGAAGCATCGCTCCTCTCACCATTGAGGGTTATTGTGAGCATGGTGCTTTCTTTCGAGCGTTTTAATTCTCTCCCTTCTGAGGAGTTGGATCTGTCGCTCCGTGGGCTGTCCTCGTGGTAGTGTTGAGCAGTGTTCCCCTTTTATCAAAGGGTTACCTATGAGCACGCTACTCCTTTGTGAATTCGGAGTTCTCCTCTCACGTGAGAGTTGAGTTCTCTGTTTTCCCAGAGCACCTGGAACCAGCAGCATCAGGCGAACTATGCCCTTTCTCTGCCTCTCTCATGCACCAAGTTTTTTGGCTAGCTTGCAGTACGCTTACCCTTCTGATTTCTAACGATCGTGCTATAGGTCGAGCCCCCTCTCGTTGAGAGCTGGGTGTTGTGCTCCCTCAGCTAAGGTAAATTACTGCTAGCCGTTCCAGCATTGGAACATGCTGTAGGTCGAGCCCCCCTCTCGATTGAGAACTGGGTGTGTTACTCCCTCAGCTAAGTAACTGCTAGCTGTTCCACCATTGGAACATGCTGTAGGTTGAGCCCCCTCTCGATTGAGAGCTGGGTGTTTGCTCCCTCAGCTAGAGATTTACTGCTAGCCACTCCAGCATTATAACTTACAGCACCAAACATAGTGTTTTGGGATGCACCATTTCCATCTATGGGCTGCTCTTTTAGAGTACCACGAGGGCCCCTTAGAACGCTTCCTTTTAAAAAAAAATCCATATTATGGTAAGTGTGCACGTAAGTATTTGTACACTTTCTAAAATCCACACTGTGGTAAGTTCGTACGCTAGTACCCTGCGTTCTTTTCTAAAATCCTGTATGGTAAGAGCTACGCACGGCAGCCTCATGCTCTTTCTTGATTTAAAGGCACAATATGTAAGATTTTTTTATTAAAATATCCAAAAACCACTAGAACAGTGTTATATATTTTGCTGACTTGTGTACTTACATTATCCCAAATGTTTTGAAAAAATTTTATATCCAGAGAAATAAGCAATTTTAACTAGTGACACGGAGCGTGTCCATAGTGTCATTGTGTCACCTGCCAATGACGTCATAACCCCTCGATTTTTTTTTTTTTTTTTTAGAAAAAATGGAAACACCAAAGACGCTTTAATATGTTGTGCGTTTTATTAGACCGGTGACGACCGCACAAAGTAGCATTATAACAGAACTTTCAAATGTACCTAGTATGATAAAACAGCGCTGCTTTTTTTCCCCACATACGCACGACCGGAAGGAGCAGAAGCGGTCGACTGTGGCATAATAAAAGCTCCGCTGCTTTCGAGCCGTGTGTCACGCTCGTTCAGCGGCCTCGTTTCGCTTCGATGGCTTTCAACCTCACCCTGCTTCATTCTACTATTTGTTTGTCTATTTGTTTATTTTGAATACGCGCCCTCTAGTGGCGAAAATTACATATTGTGCCTCTAAGCAAGTCTTGGAAAGATTTTGCTTTGGCTTGGTAAATCTATAAAATGTGAGAATCAAATGATGTGAGAATGTTGATTAATTACACTAATGTTCAAAATGTAGGGGTCAATACATTTTCTTTAACAAAACTCATAATTTTACTCTGCAAGAATGCATTACATTAATCAAATGTGTTCCAAAAAGTTCTATTTCAAATAAATGCTGTTCTTTCTTTCAAAAATAATGTAGTTTTTAAAATAAAAAATGTTTAGGCCTATATGTTTTGAAAATAATCACAACTGTTTTATATGGAAGCCCGTTTCCGCCACTGAATAAAAAATTTGAAAAAGGTTATTGCGACTTTTTATTTCACAATTCTGACTTTTTTTCTCGGGATTGCATGATACAAATTCGCAATTTTGACTTTTTTTCTCAGAATTGTGAGATATAAACAATTGAGAGAAATAAAGTCAGAATTGTGAGAAAAAAGGAGAGAAAAACTCGCAATTTTGTGAGAAAAACAGAAAAATTGTGAGAAAAATTCAAAATTTCTCGAAGAAATTAAAATTCTGACTTTTTTCTCGCAAATGCAAGTTTGTATCTGCCAATTTTGACTCTTTTTCTTGTAATTCTGACATTTTTTTCTCAGAATTGTGAGATATAAACTCACAATTGCAAGTTCTAAAGTCCTAATTTTGAGGGGGAAAAAGACTGATATGTTCTTAGAATTGCAAGTTTATATCTCACAATTCTGACTTAACTCGTAATTGCATGTTATAAAGTCACAATTGAGAGATATAAACTCACAATTCTGAGAAAAAAAGTCAGAATTGCGAGATGTAAACTTGCAATTGCGAGAAAAAAAGTCCGAATTGTGAGATAAAAAGTTGCAACTACCCTTTTAATTTTTTTCAGTTATTCAGTTATTATTTTGTCTTGTGGAGTATATGTAAACATCTGTTATGTGAAATAGTTTATTCAGGACAGTACTAAATAAAAAATAGCATGCAATTTTCATGATTTTGTTTCAATTAAGATTTTGCACATTCTGCAAGGGGTATGTAAACTTATGAGCACAACTGTATATTAAAATAGAATACTGTCATTAATATTGTGATAATATCGTTACTGTACTATTTTAATCAAATAAATGCAGTCTGGGTGAACGTAAAACTTTCAAAACACTAAAAAATATTACAGATCACAAACCTTTGAACAGTAACGTACACTTTTAATCATGCTATACTGAAATGTATGTAGTTTAAAACAATCAAAAATATATATGCACCCAATATTTTGTGAGCTATGTATTTTTATGCATTTATCCCTTAATTAAGTCAAAGCTCTTGTGCCATTTGTATGATGCATGGTGTTGCTGCCTATGTAGTGCATTTCAATTCAGTAACCTATGATGGTCTATTTCATTTTGAGCCCAGCCTAAGTAGCAGCTAGAACAGCACCAACGAGTTAAAAGTAACAACCTTTCAGAGGTATTTGACAAAAATCAATAGGACTCTAGGGGTGCATAACACAAAATAGGCTGGGAAACACTGCTCTAAAATGTCCTGATATTGTACTGGCCATTCATAACACTGTAAGATATTCAAAAAGATGCTCTAGTGAGAGGCTGTAACCCTGAGCGGAGCGAGGCAGTGGGGCTGCTGGCCGCATGCAGTTAGACGGTGCTTTGACTGCGACTCTAATTAGAGCTGGAGGAGAACACTGACACTTAATGAGGGGTGTAGGAGACATATGCTCACTCACTCGTGCACACACATATAAAGAGCGCAAGAGAATGAGGGAGAATGCAAGTGTATGGAAATTAGCAAGACAGGACACACACTGCGTACAGCGTGGAGAACAAAGTCTTTGAGCCGGAAATTATTCTTTTTTTTTTTCAGTGTTTTGCATAAAAACACAAATGTGATGGAAAAAAGTGGCTCACACCTCCAGCATGAAGAGATGTGTTTGTTTATTTAACTATATTTTTGGTACAAAAATATAAGTAGTAAGCTAAATCTGACAAAACCTCTATTTGGGGATTACTGGGATGTTCTCAGTTGTATTTCTTAATCCTTAAAATGCTAAATAAATCAATTAAAATACACAATAAAAACACTTCCCTTGTCCTTTAGAAATAATGGACAGTCCATATTTATAATTTTTTTTTTAATATTGTTAAAAAAACGACTGAAATCTATGTCCTCATCTTCACTACAATTGAATAAAAATTTTTTAAATGTTTTTTTTTTAAGAAAACATGCTCACTTATTATGTTCACTAACTTTGAATTGACTTGATCAAACATACAGTAACAATATTTTGCAATATTTTGAAATATTATTACAATTTAGAATAAATGTTTTCTATTTTTAATAACTATTTTAATACATATTCAAATGCAATTTATTCCTTTGAGTGCAAAGCTGAAATTTCCTGTCACACGATCCTTCAGAAATCATTTTAATTCGCCAATTTGGTGCTCAAGAAAACTCTTATTATCATCTATGTAGAAAAATGTTAAAACTCTTTTTCTAGAAAACTTGATGCATTGTTTCAAGATTCTTGATGAATTGAAAGTTCAAAAGCACAGCATTTATTTGAAATAGAAATATTTTATAACATTATAAATGTCTTCAAATTATCAATTTAATGCTATCCTGCTGAATAAAAGCATTAATTTCTTTAAAAAAAAAAATCTTACTGTTCTCAAACCTTTGAATGGTAGTGTGAATACTGTAGCTAGGAAAATGTGTACTGATTATTATTTGGGCTCAAATTTTACAACAGCAAACTCAAAGCAGGGTTTCTTTCATGACTGAGCATGGAGCAAGCGAAAAATGGAAATGGAAAA
This sequence comes from Sinocyclocheilus grahami, assembly GCF_001515645.1. Taxonomy (NCBI): domain Eukaryota; kingdom Metazoa; phylum Chordata; class Actinopteri; order Cypriniformes; family Cyprinidae; genus Sinocyclocheilus; species Sinocyclocheilus grahami. The sequence continues at coordinate 577,250 of NW_015505285.1, read as the reverse complement.
ACCTTGAGGCTTTTTACAGCATTCATTTAGTACCTTGGTGTCATTGAGCTGGGCCAATCCCGTGCAGGCGTTCGCCAACAGGAAATCGCCACTCAGAACAGCCATCTTGTTCCCAAACTGCATGTCTTTGAGGGGGCCATCAGAGTTCGTCCACTCCTTAAGATTCACAATCCCACGATGCACCAGGAAGGCCGTGTGAATCAGCTCTGTGATCTCAGCCAAGTTCCTCTGACTGACAAAGAGACAGAAAGAGAGAAATATTGTGATTCTGAGAGGGTATTAGATCTATAAACAGTCCCAGATGCTACAGCACACTTTATACGGAAAGGGAGTGATTTTATCCCAAACGTTCTTCTGCAGAACAAATAAACCAGAGAGAGTGTCAAGTGTCCTGGTGACCATAATGCACTTCACAAAATACCAACTGCCACTGATTATCAGATGAGCCCGATTATCACAACGCTATCACACAGACGTTATAATCAAATGTTGATTTGCCGGGTTCAGGACCATAATCAGCTCGGACCATTGAGGTCTCAGCGATAACCACCTTCCAGACACAAGAGAGAGAAGTTAGCACTGATGACCACTTACCCCTCCTTCAGAGCGAGAGACATGGAAAGAAAAGAGGGTGAGAGACTGAAGAAAAAGCGTCTTTGATGAAGGGATTCTCTTCAGTCTGGCAATGTGAGAGAATAGCTGTGGCCGTTTCTGCTCTCTCACACACACACACAGTCAATGCTTGGGTAATTACAAAGCACTGCAATAATTCTTGTTGTCATTAAATGCTGTTCTGTAATGGACCATCTCCTGGGCTCAATCATCCCTATTGTGCAGAGCTCTCTTGTCCACGCAGCCACCGATCCCGGTCAGTTTCACTTCAGCTGACACAGGTAAAAACAGATCTGAGATGTTGATGTGGCTTACAATGGATGAGGATTACTGGGGAAACTCAAACATACTTTAAAGAAGTGTAATTGTATGAATCTATAATCTCAGGTCAAGAGTTGTAGGGTTTACTTGTCTTTT
>NW_015505285.1:574174-576084 GCF_001515645.1 Sinocyclocheilus grahami | reverse complement strand
AAAAGTTGTTTTCTAGAACAGGTGTGTGATCTCAGACCCTGACAAAGTCTTCAGGGCTATGTTCACACTTGACACGGGTTTGTTTTTTAGATGATACTATGAACAGCCCAAATCATATGTGACATTTTTAATTAAAATAAAAAAGGACTAAAAAATATATAATTAAAAAAATACTGCCCTGAAGTGCTTTAAATGTAAAAAACAATTTTATTGAAAAATGAACTAAATTGAAAAAGAATAAATAAAAATAAATACATTTAAAATACAACATGAACAGCACAAAATGCATGACATTTTAATTCAGTTTTATAAAATAGCAAATTGATCAATTAATTACAAATACATTACAAATGCAAAACTAAAATTGAATCACAAAATTAAGAATAAATGTAAAAAAAATTCAATAAATACAGTGTGAACAGTCTAATATAATGCGGGTTTTATCATTCATAATCATTCACCATCATTGACATGCTTCATTTCCATTAGTGTGGAAGACAATGAGTCCACAGAATGCCAATAATACAATTTAGGCCCTTTTCCGCCTCCTTGCCCTTGTTCTTAATTGATGTGTAATTTCACGGCAGCCTCCACGGAAGATCAGGTTCATAATAACTGCCTCCATTTATTTAATTCAGATTAGCATGCCAAGTTTGACTATTTTAATGCCACATTTAAAAGTTCTCATCAGTCCCTTAAAAAAACATTTGGGCCACATTTAGCTGCAGTGTGAATGTGGCCAAGGTGTGTGTGTGTGTCCTTCTCAACACCTTGCAGCTGCCAGTATTGAGTTGCTGATTTGACCACTCATTAGTAATAGTGGTGATATTTGTAACTAGTGTTGTTGAATGAATAGTTTTCTATCCTGAAATGATTTTTTTATAGTCTTTGTCTCCTTCATCCTTGGACTGACTGCAGTGTTTTGGCTGTGTGAATCGAAATCTAATTTTCCCCCAAATCTGCAGCTATGCCATCTACGTTTTTTTTAAGTCAGTGGGAGGGGCAGCACAGGGAGTATAAATAGCCTCCGAACTCAGTTGCATAGCAACCGATGCCATGGCGCAGAGGGGTTCCGCCCCCTGACACGCCCCCTTTCTCTGTCTGCTCCATTTTCTCTGCCAATTTAACCCTGAAGCTCAGTGGAGTGTGTGCCTGCAAGCTCACAGCAGATCACCTTAGAGGTCAAGATGTCAGTTGACCAAAAGCATCACTAAAGCTGTCACACTGTCACTTTCTCAGCCAATTGATGTTTTAATGACAGATCAGAGATGGCTTTGCTTCTAAACTCGTTATGATGTGAGTTCAACTCTTAACACAAGACACACACACACACACACACACACACAGAAACCACCTATATAACTACCAGTACTAAATAAGACTCTTTCTTCTGTTTAGTCTGCTCTATACAGTATGTCATATATATTAAAAATGAATACCATTCAAAATGCTGGGGTCAGTAAGATTTTTTTATGTTTTTGAAAGAAGTCTCTAAATGTCCTTGCACACGGAGTTCAAAATTCTCGTCCAATATTTTTGCACGTTAAAAAATAAATACGACCTCACGTTGTGTCAATCACGTTCACACACTGCCTCCAAAACTTTTGTCCGTCATAACAAAAATCGGACCGGGTTAAATTTTCTGTGTTTTTCACATATGTAGCAAGCATTTTGAGAGGTATTTGTGCGTGCCGAATTTTTAGGAAGACAAATACGAAAAAACGCATACGAAAATTGTCTGTGTGCCAGGACCTTTACGCTCACCAAGGCTGCATTTATTTGATCAAAACACAGTAGAAAAAATAGTATTGTGAAATAGTATTACAATTTAAAATAACTGTTTTCTATTTATATATATTTTCAAATGAATTTTCAGCAGTCATTACTCCAGTCTTCAGTGTCACATGATT
>NW_015505285.1:562270-573826 GCF_001515645.1 Sinocyclocheilus grahami | reverse complement strand
TTGCAAAAACAATTTGCGTATAAAGCAGCAATTCCATCTCTTTCAGGAAAATTGGTGCAAAATAAAAAAATGCAATTATTCTGTCACATGACTTGAGCAAATCTTGGATTTTTTGTTTTTCCATCATAGTATTCAAGTAGTACATTAATCAATGTAACCATCTTAAGTGAGTGTATACATTTTTCATGCACTTTTTATGTTGGCCTTTCCATTCAGTAATTTTTTTTTTCTTTTTTGCGAAATCCTAATATTTGCATTAAGATATGTGAATGGAAACCCAGATAATGACTAAACAGGTAGTATTTTGCATGTACCACCTTTAGAACGAGACCGGCTTCCAGGATGCCATAATGTCTAAAGATCTAAAACAAATTCAAGGGGACTTTAGGACATAACCGAGCAAACATGGACACTGTACAATGCTTATTTTCAGCTTTCGGACACAGCCAAAGTATGCTGAATGTCACACTCGTGTTCCACACATCCCTTAAAAGAACTGTCGAGCAATCATTCAAACAGACGTCTCTCTCAGCGAGATGCACTCGTGCATGTATGCGATCATACACACACCCCCAAACCATGAGCATTTCTGTCAGAGGTGAACACACACACTTACCATCCACCTCACATGCACACACAACCACACTCTGTCTGTGTGTGTGTGTGTGTGTGTGTGTGTGTGTGTGTGTGTGTGTGTGTGAGTGTGTGTGTGTGAGAGAGAGAGAGAGAGAGAGAGAGAGAGAGAGAGAGAGAGAAAGTGACTCGAAGGGACATTTTACAAATGCTGCATGTCAAGGAGGAGGAGAGCAGCACAGCAATTCATCCATCACCACCATCAAACACACCTCTAACCAGGAACGAGAGAGCGAAAGGTGTCATCGGAGCTGGGAGGGAAGGGGGAAGTTGAAAGGAAAGAGAGAGGACCGACAAAGAAAGAGAAAAATACAGACAGGGAGGAAGAAAAAAGCTCTATATGTTAGAAAGAGATAACTACAACAGACATGTTTATTCTTTACTCATCCTCATGTCATTCCAAATCAGAACTTCCTTTTTTTCTGCTGAACACACAAGGAGAAACTTTAAAATTTCTTCTGGTCGAAAGCACAATAATAGAATCATAAAGGGGTCCAGATAATGTGTGTTTCATATTTAAATTCCCCTCTAGTAAACTGTTAACAGGATCATTGAGTTTAACAGTTCAGTCCAATTGTAATAATTCATTGTGAACCGGGTGAACCGGGTCAACTGACTCACTGGCAAAATAAGATTGGGAAGAATGTCGGATTCTTTATATATTTATCAGTGAATGAAATAGTTCAATCTGAATGTAAATGAATCATTCACTGTGAACCAAATCAACTGAATCAAATGATTTGATTCAGAAGAATGTCTGGTTCATGAACTAATCCTTGCTACTTCTCTTTTGAAATTTTTATCTATTTGTCAGTTAGTCGAACAGTTTAGTCAGGCTGCAAATGTATCATTCATTGTAAACCAAATCAACTGATGCATTAAAAAGATCTGATTCAGAAGAGCATCTGATTCATGAACAAAGAGTTGCTACTTCTCTCTTAAATCTTTATCTATTAATCAGTGAGCTGAACAGCTCAGTCAGATCGTAAATGAATCATTCAGAATTATTCATTCATAAACTAGATCAAGTGATTCATTGAAAAGGATCAGATTCAGAAGAATGTCTTATTAATTCAGATGTATGTTTGACATCATTCTCTTCTCTTTTAAATTTGGGAGTATTTAGAAGATTTAGAATATAGCACGTAAATCATATGAACCACCTGTTATGCTTTTTAGTGGAATTTCTAAAGCTTCACAGGTTCAGTTCTAATTGATGTTGATTATATTAAAAAGAATAGCCAGGATATTTTTCACAAATTCCCTTTTTCCACTGAAGAGTAAAGTCATACAGGAGTAAATAATGACATTTTTGGGTAAAATATCCCTTTAAATGGGGGTAATTGTGTGTGTGCATGTTTCACCATCATTCACCTCACACTTTTTTAACACACACACACCCACAATGGGTCAGCCTTGACTCTTACAAGTCTCAGGGCAACTACATCACCATCTTGTTTCCATGACACCCACTTTCCAGCTGTGGAACTATGAGGTCACTTCCTGTTTAGAGGGAAACGTGGGGATGTAGAAGCAAGAAAACGAGGGGGAAAAAACAGAGAAGTATAGCGATGAGTGCCGGTCCCTCCTCTCACTTGCTTTGACATTCTCTTTCCCCGCTCAGCGAGAGAGAAAGAGTTCATTCAGACAGCTTGTGCACACACACACACATGCTGCCAAGTACAACAGCCGCTTCTGGTAACTCCCTGGCACAGCAGCCAAAGAACTCGCACACACACACACACCAGCCTGTTTAGAGCAAGAGTCCTTCTGAGGCACAGCAGTGGAAGTGGATGCACAAGTGTGTGTGCTGCGTGTGTGTCAATTTCTTGTCCTTAACTGGACATAATTTACCCTACACACTTTCATATCCTGTTTCCGATGATCTGTCTATGCAACACGGTTACCATAGATCTTGCTTTCCAATAAACCTTGTTCTCTCCGAATTCAATGCCACATTTTAAAAACAAATGTCATGCTCTTTTTTCACTTTCACTTATGGAAAGAGAAAAAGGCTACATTTCTAATTGGCCTCAGATGAAATGTGAACCTCTTCTTCTCCGAAATAAAATCTTCAGCAGTCTGTAGCTTTCAAGGTGTCCAAATGAAAAATGTCTCTAAACCTGATGCCCAGACACCGGCCAAATATATATTTTTAATTCTATAAAATAAAAAATACATTTTTATTCATCTCTCTCCACTTTTCCCACCTACGAACACACACAAGCAAGCACTTATATGCTGACACTGAATACTTTTGGGAAGTTGACATGTCCTGCGATGTAACATGCTATACTCCTAAAACTGACATGCTATACTATATCTAAAACTGACGGCGATCTGTAAAACAAAATAATTGAGGTATGATATTAAAACGGCTATATTAAAATACAGCTACAACTTTAAAAACCACAACTAACGCATTGTGGCTTGAAGATCCTTCATCGGGGTGTGGATTTCAGCAGGCAAACTTTATTTAAAGAGTTGAAGACAACTTTAACAAACAGTGTCCGCTGTAATATAATACCTCACAAGTGTATTAGATTTGTTTCATAGACTGCAAATCCTTCTCCACATTAGCAGAGAAGGTAATGGTATATTTTTTGGATTGCTTAAACAACATTTTGCCAATTCCTTTGCAATTACTATGACTTTCTATGACCTTGAGAGACTGCATGAAATATTTGTACTTTTAAAAATGCATTTGTCACCAGACCAGATCATTTAAAATTATCTACTGAGGGAAAAATGAACCCTGTAAAGCCTGAAACAGTTCACTGAATCTTTAGACAAAATACAGTTAGGTCCATATACAGTGGGGAAAAAAAGTATTTAGTCAGCCACCAATTTACTGAATCTTTAGACAAAATACAGTTAGGTCCATATACAGTATATTTGGACACAGGTACAATTTTTATTATTTTAGCTGCTGACCAAAACATATTCAAGTTACAGTTATATAATGAATATGGGATTAAAGTGTGCACTCTGAGCTTTAATTTGAGGAAAGGTTAAGGAATTACAGCTCTTTAACATGTACCACCCCCCTTTTTCAAGGGACAATAAAGAATTGGACAATTGACTCCAAAGCTGTTTCATGGACAGTCGTGGGCTATTCTTTCATTATTTCCACATCAGTTAACCCGGTAAAAGTTCTGGAGTTGATTCTAAGTGTACCATTTGCATTTGGAAACTGTTGCTGTGAACCCACATCATGCAGTCAAAGGTGAAACAAACAAATGTTAGGCTTCAAAATCAAAACAAATCCATTAGAGAGATAGCAGGAACATTAGGAGTGGCCAAATCAACAGTTTGGTACATTCTGAGAAAAAAAAGAATGCACTGGTGAGCTCAGCAACATAAAAAGGCCTGGACGTCCATGGAGGACAACAGTGGTGGATGATCGGAGGATCCTCTCCATGGTAAAGAAAAACCCTTTCACAACATCCAGCCAAGTGAAGAACACTCTCCAGGAGGTAGGCATGTCACTATCAAAGTCTACAATCAAGAGAAGACTTCACGAGAGCAAGTACAGAGGGTTCACCACAAGGTGCAAACAAGGCCAGATTAGACTTTGCCAAAAAACATCTAAAAAAAAAAAGCCTGACCACTTCTGGAAAAGCATTTTTTGGACGGCTGAAATTAAGATCAACCTGTAAAAGAATGACAGGAAGAAAAAAGTATGGAGAAGGCTTGGAACAGCTCATGATCCAAAGCATACAACATCATCTGTGAAACATGGTGGAGCAGTGTGATGGCATGAGCATGCATGGCTTCCAGTGGCACTGGGTTACTGGTGTTTAGTGATGATGTGACAGAAGACAGAAGCAGCTGGAAGAATTCTGAAGTGTATAGGGATATACTCAATCTGATATGCCCAGATTCAGCCAAATGCACAAAGTTGATTGGACGGCGCTTCATAGTACAAATGGACGATGACCCAAAACATACAGCAAAAGCAACCCAGGAGTTTTGCAGGTAAAAAAAAAGGAATATTCTGCAATGGCCAAGTCAATCTCCTAAATGCAACCAGACTGAGCATGCATTTCACTTGCCGAAGACAAAACTAAAGGCAGAAAGACCAATAAAAAACAACTGATGTCAGCTGCAGTAAAGGGCTGGCAAAGCATCACAAAGGAGGAAACCCAGTCTCTGGTGATGTCCATGATTTCCAGACTTAAGGCAGTCATTGCTTGCAAAGGATTCTCAACAATATTTAAAAATGAACATTTTATTTATGATTATATTTATATGTCCAATTACATTTGAGCCCCTGAAAATGGGGGGACTGTGTATAAAAATGATTGTAATTCCCAAGCATTTTGTTATATTTTTGTTCAACCCCTTGAATTAAAGCTTAAAGTCTGCACTTCAATTTCACCTCGATTGTTTTATTTTTAATTCTGTTCTGGTGGCATACAGAGATCAAATTATGAAAATTGTGTCAGTGTCCAAATATATATGGACATAATTGTATATATATATATATATATATATATATATATATAAAAAAAATGTTTTATATCATATTTGAGAGGTTTATCTTCAGAACACAAATTAAGCTATTTTTGATCAAATCTGATGGCTCAGAAAGGCCTCCATTGACAGCAACGCCACCCAAACTCTCAAGATCCATAAAGGTACTAAAGACATCGGTAAAACGGTCAACGTGACTACAGTGGTTCTACAATAATTTTATGAAGCGACGAGAATACTTTTTCTGCACAAAAACAAAACAAAAATAACGACTTTATTCAACAACCTCTTCTCTTCTGTGTCATTCTCATATGTTGTTTACGTCCAGTGCTTCCAAGTTCTACGTTAGAACGCCGGCTCATTATTGGACGGCTCCTGCATCAGCATCACACGCTGCTCACATGTGCAGCTTTGGCCAATAATGAGCCGGCGTTTGGACGTAACACGGAAGCCTTCACTGTGCTTACTGCGTTAACTGCGTAAGGATAATGACAGGGAAGAGAAGAGATTGCTGAATAAAGTTATTATTTGTTTTGTTTTTGCGTACAAAAAGTATTTTCGTCACTTCATAAAATTATTGTAGAACCACTGTAGTCACGTCGACTGTTTTAACAACGTCTTTAGTACCTTTATGGATCTTGACAGTTTGGGTGGCGTTGCTGTCAATGGAGGCCTCTCTGAGCCATCGGATTTGATCAAAAATATCTTAATTTGTGTTCTGAAGATGAACGAAGGTCTTAGGGGTGTGGAACGACATGAAGGTGAGTAATTAATGACAGAATTTTCATTTTAGGGTGAACTAACCCTTTAGATCATTACAACTAGTTAAAAGTAGATCTACGCGTTTCAGCAAAACAGCCTTCTTCAGGACACACATCAATTGCTCGAACAGGTAATTTGTTTTCTCAGGAAACATTTTTAATTATCAATGTTGAAAACAGCTGAGCTGTTTAATATGCAGCATTTACTTGAAATCTTTTGTACCATTAAACATGTCTTTCACTTATGATCAATTTAAAGCATCCTTGCTGAATAAGTGTTATTTATCTTAAACTTACTGACCCCAAACTTTTGAACAGTAATGCGTTAACGTATAAATGTATTTTTATTATCATTATTATTATAAGTTAGTACTTGTTCCTAAGTGCAGAGGCAATATTTCAAAAAAGAACAAATCAACAAAACAACTTCCTGTAGTTTTTCCAAAATACATGTAAGTGCTCCAAGAAAACAACATCAACGGCACATTTTCACTGAGTCACATGTGAAATCCATTAATGAGTCAGGCTAACTATTGGTCAGTACTCTGTGCTGATGGCCATGACTCCCCCATCAGACCCTTCAGAATAAGAAATAATAGTGCTATGAAGAGCAGAAATGTGATTCATCAGCTAATTAAAGAGCTATAATGATCAAAAGCAGCTAGAGATTGTAGAGTTATACCAGGATCTGCTTTAAAGCAGTGTTCTGCTCACTGCTGATGAGACACACTGAATTCCTGAAATGATACGCGCACTTAAGGCATATAAGAACAGCCACTATAAAAAAGTAACTATTTTTTAATTTATATGTTGTTCTATAACAAGACCATATATTTCTTATCAAATATCTTCAACTGCCTAAAAATTCAAGAAAACTTCACTGAACTCCAAATTTCTTGTAGAAGGTCAACATGGGTCTGGATCTGAACCTCTTGATAAAAAAGACTTAAAAATAGACTTTAAATAAATAGACTTGCATTGAAGGAGGGACTCAAGATGCATCTAAGGACCAGAGTATAGGCTATTCACACAGTTTAGAATTGACAACAGTATTTACTAGCAGGTGTGACTCTCAAAATATCCTGTTCCTGGCCAGGAACAGCTTGAATACTGTCTGTGTGAAAGAGTCAGTAAAGTGTATCCCCGTAGCCATTAATACCACCTGTAACCATTGTGACAGTGATGAAATACATTTTCAAAACCAAATTTTGATGGAATGTGGTGGAACCTTTTATATTTAGAAGTCACTTCAGTTAGCATATTAAATGTGTGATTGGATTGACAACTGTATTATGCCATTAGAATGCAACCACAGAGGATCACATGGACTGCTAAGCAACTACAGAGAAGGCCCTAGCAAATGTATAGTAGTGCCCTAAAAACACTTGGATGGAATTAAAGGGTTAGTTCACCCAAAAATGAAAATTCTGTCATTAATTACTCACCCTCATGTCGTTTCAAACCCGTAAGACCTTCGTTCATCTTCAGAACACAAATTAAGATATTTTTGAGGGAATCTAAGAGCTGTCTGACCCTGCATAGACAGCAACGCAACTGAAATGTTCCCAAGTCCAGAGACGTAGCAAGGAGATCTGTAAAATAATTAGAGATCGACCGATATATCGATTTACCAATATTTTTCCCGATATTTAAGCATTTTACAATAATCGGATATCGGTTTTGTAATATCGGATTCACTGATAAACGCCATTGCACCACGATGTCTGAGGGGAGAGGAGACAACAACAATGGCGTGCACAGGTACTTGATTTACTGTAGTTAGTAAACTTTATTTAACATAGCCATTAATGCACAAATTAGATGTATTACATAAATGCCTGATATGCAGTTTATGCAGCTTGGCTCGAAGAAATAGAGACGAACTCACGGAGTCACGTAAGATAATCCGTCAAGTCCTGTCCCAATAAAGATGTAACTTTGCGTGAATTAAATAATATGCAGCCATGAATGGGCGCATGTTGGAAATAAAAGTGCTGAATTTAATTCGCTCTCTGTTGTCTATATGCTCATCGTCTCATGAAAGCAGAGTCACGTAGGCTAAAATCCATCAAGTTCTCTCCCAATAAAGACGTAACTTTGCATTAATTAACTAATACAGCCATGAATGAGCGCACGTTGGAAATAAAAACGCTAAATTTACTTCTCTCTCTGTTGTATATTTGCTCATCATTAGTCTCGTGAAGCCGCTTTCATATTGCTGTTCACTCACCGGGTTGATGCTCAGGAAATGCTCCAGCACGGCCACGAATTAACATTATCCAGTGAATTATTCTTCACTCTTTAGCCTATTAAACCGCTTATAAACCTACTAAAACTGTAGTTTAAAAGTTGATATGACTCCTTTCATTTATTTATTTTCTCCATTTGAAAACATTAGACCTACATTTATTTTGCTTATTGTTAATATTAGTGTTGCTGCTGATGCTTTAAATAAAATGTGTTTTTATTGTAATATGAAGATTCAATTTAACATGAAAGACTGGAAATTTTATTTTTTTATTTTTTAAGATGGCTGAAAGGAAGAAAAACCAAAGTGAAGTATGGACTTACTTCACTCAGTCATTTATTTACTTTATAACAGTAAATAAATATTGGTTCTGCATATCAGTTATCGGGCACATAAACACGCAAATAATTGGTATCGGTTATAAAATATCACTATCGGTCGATCAGTAAAAAGAATCCATGTGACATCAGTGATTTATCCGCAATTTTACGAAGCTACGAGAATACTTTTTGTGCGCAAAATAAAATAACGACTTTATTCAACAATTCGTCTCCTCCGCATCACCCTGGTGCCATTTTGGAGAGTATCTGCTGGACGTAAAACAACGTATGCTGTTCTGTGTCAGCTCCGTCACGCCGGTTCTGTTTCCTACATTGTTGTGATTTGATCTGAACGGAAACAGCGTATCCGCGTGGCGCAGCTGACACAGAACAGCATACGTTGTTTTATGTCCAGCAGATAGCAGTTCTCAGAGTCCATCAAAAATATCTTAATTTGTGTTCCGAAGATGAACAAGGTTTGAAACGACATGAGGGTGAGTAATTAATGACAGAATTTTCATTTTTGGGTAAACTAACCCTTTAATATGAGATTGTACATAGAAACACACACACAACAAAAACACTCAGAACACCTTAGCAACCACATGGCAATGCCCTAGCAAGCACCTACAACACCTAGTGAGTTCCGCACAAGCAAGAACCAAAAATCACTAACATTTCTTCACAAAGTAAAGATTGTTCAAAAAATCTAGTTCAATTAGAGGTTATTCACACAGAACACATTTTTGCAGGTAGTGAAATGAAAAAATTACAAGGTCTAAAGTTGATCTTTTAACTTGCATGTTTTTAACTTGTATGTTTTTAAAATGCCATGTCATGCACAAGACGAGAATGCAACAGTCAAAGACATTCATCTAGCACATTTTTACATAGAGAAACAAAAAAAGCAGTGCAGTGGAATGCAAAAACGTATTCTGTTTGAACGCCCTCTAAAACAAAAATTTCACTAATACTGTCATCTGGCAACTTTATGAAAATAAAAGTTTCTAGTATGTGTGTGTGATTGAGTGTGTGACCGTCCGGCCTCACCATATCCTAATTGTGTTTAAATGAAATGCACAATGTCATATTAATGAGCCAGCATGTCGTTCCAATACAATCTCGCCCTCTTTTCACCTCCCATCTCTCCATCTTTCACTGTCTCTCTCTCTCTACGGAGGAGGAAACAGACACACAAAGACACTCGCGGGCTTGTTAATCACAGTTCCACGAGGGGGTCCTGGAGGCAGAGGTCATCGCTGTTATGAGCTAGTCTACCTTTCAACATCATGATTAATTTGCATCTGCATGACAGTTGGTGGCTGGTTCTGTGCAAAGGCGTCCAACCCCACAGACCCTTTCCTCGGCTATATTATCGGTTTAAAATATACATATAATACAAATAACTTTCTTATAATTGCCTCCTAAAGACACAGTAGCAAAAATGGCCAAAGGTTTCTTTCCTCTAAAACAGATATTCTGCATTTTGATCATTTTAGAGGCACTTTTTAGAGGAAACTCTGTTGCAGATATACTACATTTTACAACAAGGTGTAATATCAAAAACAGTGACCTTGAAACTAACCATTTTAACATTACTATCAAAAAGAACACAGTAAGGGGCCATTCACGCAGAACCCGTTTTACATCAGGGGAAAGAAAAAAAAACTTTTTTTATGACACTCCAGGGCCAAAAAGCTTTAAAAGTAAAATTTTCAGCATGATCTGTCTCAGCAACTTAACAGCGCTCGTCAATATCAAAATAACCGAGATAGCTAATCAAATCAAAGTAGGCAGGGTTTAATGTTCACAGAAGCAGAGCGCGAATTCCAACACGAAGCATCAGTTTAAAGTTGAAAGAGAGCTGAAAGTTGCAAATAATTTAATACTAGTCAACTGTTTTATGACAGAAATGTTAAATGACCGACAGCTATATCCAGTGATGCAAACTGCTCAAAATTTTTTTCAAATATGGCCATTTTGAGAGAGAGAGAGTGTGCCGAGTGGGGGCGGTGTCTCGAGACCGGTGAGTGGTGCAGGTGTCGCTCATTATCAATTACTCCACCGGCCTCGCTCCGTTCCCACGGCTCTCGGCCCCGCCCCCACTCGTCACAGAGAGTGTGTTAATTTCTTCTATCTGTGCATCTCTCTCTGCAAACAATGAAGCTGTGACTTTAGTTACTTCAAAAACAATGATTTTACCACCTCGTTAAAGAGAAGTATGATGTAGCAATTCAGTATCAAATCTATTTTATCAATAAAAGTCACAGGGCAGCGTTGACAACAAGTTTCCTGAATGTTTCTGTGTGTGCGCGCAGCACGGTTGGTTATAAATATATAAAGTTAGTACAGTCCAATCCGTCTGTTTATATCTAAGATAAAAAAGATGATTTAAAAATCTCACGTAAACATGTTTTTCCATGTGTTGTTGCGGTTTTTTTTTTTATAATGAGCTGATTTTTGAATTCTCGCACTCAGTGTAAATGCAGTGCTCATATGTAGCATACGAAGGACCATCCCCTTGAACAATCAGGTTTTTAACATCCTCCTGTCCACCAGCCCCAATGGCTTTAGCAAACATAAAAAAAAAACATACTGACACAAAGGTCAAACTACAGTGATCTGAAATAATCTGGTCACATCCACCACCCAGAAACACACACACCATTACTCAATCAGACAGAAACTGCATCTCAAAACATGCACATAAACACACACATCATTAAATCACAAACTCACTCTACTGCAAAGGGAGGAGCAGAGAGTCATTAAAACAAGACGAGTGGTGATAAGAAATGATTGGAAAGAGGGAACGAAAGAGTGATGGAACATTACAGACCAGCTGGAAAGTGTTTATGACCCTCACGAATAAGGAGTGTGCAGTGAAGTACACTTAATATGTGTGAAACATTTAAAAGGGGCTGTTCACACACACAACACTGTTTTTTTGGTTAGCTAATGAAAACATGTACTAGATGGATGACTTTGTCCCTTACAGGACCTCTCTCTTTTTTCCCCTGCATCTTCCACTGTGAGCAGTGCTTTTCTAAGTTGCTATGTGAGGTTAAAACTTTTTTTTTTTTTACACTAGATACAGGTGGATGAATGTCTGTGCATA
>NW_015505285.1:561880-562260 GCF_001515645.1 Sinocyclocheilus grahami | reverse complement strand
GAGAGAGAGAGAGATGGGCAGAACGTATCATGACAGAATGAAAGAATAAAGGAGAGACTGGAGACATTTAAGGTACAAACGAGGAATATATCCGAGAGAGAGCTGGAAATACATAAAAGTGGCTGATAACTGGAGAATCAATGAGTGTGGTTACATATATCATCTTACATAGACTATGCTTAATAATAACCCAATACTGTGTAGGTCATGTAAATGCCTTAAAATGTATTCTTATCAGGTAAAGGTCATAAATGGTTTAAGCAAAACCCCGTTACTCAGATTTCAGTTTTCTTGTGGCCAGTATATTTATATACTATTCTAGTATTTATTCTAGTATTTTTAGCTTCTGTGTGTGTGTGTATCAATTTTCCTTTTTTTGC
>NW_015505285.1:558957-560244 GCF_001515645.1 Sinocyclocheilus grahami | reverse complement strand
GGCTGAATCTGCACTGACGCTGAGGGGAGAAGACAGGGTCCCCTCCCAAATGGATTGTCATATCAGATTTAGGTGTATAGGTTATTACACCCTTGGGCTACTGTTTCCAGCACTGTCGTCTGGATGGGCCGGATTGGGTTCCCGAACTCTTCTCTCTCTCTAAAACCAAACGCACACACACAAACACTCAGTCTTTATTTCCTCTTAAAACTTTCTGTATGTCATTCAGTTGGACAGCGCTCAGGTGAAAAAAGGGTTAGTTCAACCAAAAATGAAAATTCTGTCAACATTTACTCACCCTCATGTTGTTCCAAACCTGCATGACCTTATTTTTCTATAGAGCATAAAAGAATATCTTTATGTGTTTTTGTCCATACAATGGAAGTTAACGGTCACCAAAACTGTTTGGTTACCAACTTCAAAATATCATCTTTTGTGTTCCACATAAGAAATAAAGTCATATGAGTTTGGAACGACATAAACGTGAGTAAATGATGACAGAATTTTAAATTTGGATGAACTTGTTTTTATTTTGTAAACCCTATTTTGTGTTTGTAGGTAAATTCTGGTTCAGAAAAAAAAATCAATTTATGCCCCTTGAGTTCTGACAGTTAAAAACTGTAATGTCACTGAAAACTGATCAGAAAATGATTAGGTTATTACACAAAAACACCTAAAGCTAATACCACACACATCATAGACTAAATGTATGGGCTTTATTTATAGCAACAAAGTAAAGCTCACAGCAGTGTAAAAAAGCAGACAGAGTGCTATATAAAAGAAAAGTCCAGAAACACACTTGATCTTCAGTATGACAGAGTGGGCTGGCTGTCTGTCTCTGGAACTGCAAATGGCAGCCACTGGGGGGAGACAGCTTTGATTTGGCCATTTAATTTGGCTAGTTGAAAGTGACTTTTAAGTACTTTACTTCCAGGGTCAATCTCCTTGAAGTAACCTAGGGGTTAAGTGTCATACTCAAGTGAATTCAATAACTCCTATTTCTAATTCACCCCTAACCGGAACTGAACCTGTGATTCCTGGAGTCAGTTGTAAAACCATTAGGTTACGTTCACCTGTAGACCTAGGAGAGGACATAAGTCTCATTTATCAAGCCTTCCGAGCTCAATGAACGTTCTTTTACTGGGCTAACCTGCACAATGTGTACAAGAACTGTCATTTCAATTTAATTCTTTCACTATTCATTAACCTACTTAAAAAAGATGCATGGGGGTGTCACAAAGATGTACTGACTTGCAGTAAAGACACTTTTGCTTTACTCATTACTCA
>NW_015505285.1:554573-555847 GCF_001515645.1 Sinocyclocheilus grahami | reverse complement strand
TGTGTGATCCAAAGCAGAATTTATGTTGTTAATCGCTGAAAATATAATCCAGATAATTTTCCCGATCGACTCCGTGCGTGAACTCATGAAGGAATGCACGGTGCATCATTAGGCTTGTTTGAGATGAGCAAATTCTGCGCAGAATCGATCACCGGTGATCACCGCGAGATGCATGCCGGTTAGAAAAGTGTCCGAGTTACGTCCGACTTGCTCTGATGTCATGCTGACGTGTGCAAAAAAACTCTTGCGACGGCGAGGCGGCTGTGTCGGATTGTGCAGTCGGGCGCAGTTGCTCTCCACCAACTGCGCTGATCTAAAGCATGATGACTGACGACACAGATTAATGCTCATTGGTTCAGACAACTGTGATGCTGCGGTTCTCTTCTAAAATGTTTTATTTTTATCTGATTTCATATGATTATGTATTTAAATTATGCATGAATGTTCCCAAACACTATGACAGTGCGATCTCTGTGTGAGATAATGTGATTGTTGTCATATTTCTATAAAAATCTAAAATACATGTTTGTATTAAAGTAAAAATGGATGATAAATATACCTTTCGTATGGAATTAAATAGCAAGCACTTTGAGTGTCTTGTTCATCATATTTATTTTCATATAAAAGCAACAGAACTGAAATTATATCATGTTTATTAGCAACACAGCATTTAAGTGAGAATAACGTGATATCTGCCTTTGATCTCGTAGGTATCTGTTCACTTCTAGAGGTCAGAACTGTCCGTCTTGCCTGCGCTTATTTCACTACTCCCCTCACTGCAGCCGCCTACTCTCGCCTTCATTTCAGGCAAGACAAGGTGCATCTCAAACAAGCCTATTCAAACACACCTCACCAGAAACACAGCATGTCGTAATCTGTGACGAATGCAGGCGAGAGCCAATGAGCGTTCGATTATCCTGCCGTAAAACCTGTCGTTTGAAGCGGCAACATTTGAATTTGTAAAGAGCGCGTCAGTCAGCGTGGGCTTTGCTGCTCACGGTCACTGGACTCGCTGCTCGGGATGGAGAAGCAAGCAGATCACCGAAAAAAGGCTTGGATTTGGGTCTGTTCTTCGCAGTCCTATGGATTCGGAAGATTTGGATTACAGCGCACTAATAAAATTGTTTCATTTCGTAATTATGTTTCGTTTTTGGTGTATTTTATAGTTCTATTGTCAGTCGCAGCATGTCGGAGAAAATGCCTTTTGTGGCCCATGGCAATCAAAGTACACATTACATGACAAGTAAAGGTTAAACGATTGCAGAAATGCTATT
>NW_015505285.1:553451-553930 GCF_001515645.1 Sinocyclocheilus grahami | reverse complement strand
AAGCTACGGCGTAGGTCCGACGCAGAAGTATAAATCAGCCTTAAAGTCGTTTTTTTTATCTGAAGGCATTTTCTTATGATTAAAGGTTGTTTTAGTTAATTAAGTGTGCAGTGTTACAAAGTTATTAGTCCATGCCAGCTTTCTTATATTATAACTGGTGTTTGTAGGAACACTTTAGTAATCACAGGATGAATGGGCGATAAACAATCAGTAAAACAACGATTTCGATGCTAAACTATTGCACAGCATAATTTTAAATACGATTTGAAGTCAGTGGGTTCTAAAGTTACCATTGCGACCAGCTATAATCATAAGAAAATGCCATCAGATAAAAAAACGACTTTACTCACTCGTTGAGTGTGGCTTTCATCCTCCATGCTAAATCTCTTCGCTTGCGTGTGTTCGCTGTTTTTAATGCCTGATCAAAAGTTATTGCGAATGTGATAGCCTACTACTACTAATAACAACAGAACCCATTA
>NW_015505285.1:545855-552704 GCF_001515645.1 Sinocyclocheilus grahami | reverse complement strand
AAGCGAAACTACTTTGTTTGGTCTTCCAAAAGAGGACGATATCTGCTTCATCATGCCTAGAGCTGATCTGTGCTGGTCGCTGAGGGAATACTTCAATTTAGTGCTGTGGATCGCCAGCATATTTTATGGAGGACAGTTTACTGATCCTGGGGGAGTAACGTTAGACTAAAATGCTGGCAGTTCTGACTCACATAAGTACGTTTTCTTTTATCATTTGCCACTGATGATTCAAACGCGAGTTTTGGGCAGTGTGGAGTAGCACTTGTTGTTTGTCATTTCTCTGATCACAAATGCAGACAGGGTTTTATGTTTACGTGGCGCGATGCGATGCAATGCAATGCAACGTGTAAAAAGACAGTATAAGTCATTATAATCAGTAATTATGTCCCCACTGGATGCAACAAATGCCTCGTTTGTAATGGGTTTTAATGCTTTTGTGTCGTCGCTCTGGCTGGGACACACCATCATAGTATGGTGAGGGGCGTAACATTTCCTTCTCACGCTTGAGGTATTCGGCCAATCACAACGCACTGGATAGCTGGCCAATCACAGCACACCTCGCTTTTTCAGACCGATGAGCTTTGTAAAAATCGACGCGTTTCAAAAAGGCGGGGCATAGAGGAGAAACAATAATGTACAGTATGTGGAAAATTTACTTTAAACCGCATAAACACATTTCATTACACCAAATACACAGAACAGAACATCCTCCAAAAAAAGATATTTATGAATCTTAACCTGCCAGGATGGTCTCAAAAATACCACACACAAATTCAAAGCAGTCCACGCATGTGTGATGATTTGCAAATGCAGATTCAACGATCCATAAATACATGTAACATCATTCATAAATGTGTGATGGAAATTAATTCAAGAACTTGATATATACATATTTGTGTAAACATTTTAAATTTATTTAGGTAAGATGCTTTTGTGTGAGCATTTGGGGAAATATTTATGCTTTTACTTCTGTATTTATAAATTGTGTTTTGAATTTACGAATCGGATTTTGTAAATGTAAATTGTGCTGTGCATTTATGAATTTTGTTTTATAAATGTAATATTTTTGAGGCTGATCTGGCTCCATATGTTTCCAGTATGTTTTTTATTTGTAACAATTGTTTTATTTGTAACATTTATTTGTAATAATCAGCTATTAATGTAACGTTAACTAACATTTATTAAAGTAACTATCGGGTCTCAGTTTAATGAGTCAACTGACTTAAGAACAAGACTGGTTTTGTGAACCAGTTTGACAGATTCATTAAATAGATCCGACTACAGAAGGAATTTGTTCAAGATTCACACCTAGCTGCCTTGGCGGCCAGAAGAAGACATACTGTAAATGTAACACAGTACCTGGCGGTGCTAAGCAGAGGGTGTTTTGTTCCCACCAGCTTCCTGACATGCATGGCCACATTGCTGAGCTCGTCACTGAGTAAACAGCGTAAACTCATGAATGAAGTTGGATATCCTACGATCTTCTCAGCATCAGACACCACTTTAGTCCAGTTAGATGGAGATGGGTTGGAAAAAATACTCAAGATTCACACCTAGCTGCCTTAGCGGCCAGAAGAAGACATACTGTAAATGTAACAGTACCTGGCGGTGCTAAGCAGAGGGTGTTTTGTTCCCACCAGCTTCCTGACATGCATGGCCACATTGCTGAGCTCGTCACTGAGTAAACAGCGTAAACTCATGAATGAAGTTGGATATCCTACGATCTTCTCAGCATCAGACACCACTTTAGTCCAGTTAGATGGAGATGGGTTGGAAAAAATACTTAGATGCCTCCATCCAATGTAAGAAAGCCGTGACCTCCAAGCCATTTTAAAAACAAAAACAGAAAATAATAGCCCAGTTATTTAAATGTATGAATGTTCAATGGTACTTTCAGATTGAAGCTCACATCAGATATCTGACACGCTCTTTTAATAGTGTCAAATCCAGCAGCCTCTGTCCTCCCAATGTCACCTCCTTAGGGAAGAAAACATTCTCTTCTTTTACACAGAAGTCGCCTCCACTGAACGAGCGATGGTCCTTAGTTAATGCAAGTACATTAGTTCAAACCGATAGTCCGTGCAGGTTTCTGAGTGTCCAGTTGTACAACATTAAACTCTCACGTTTTGACAGCTGCACCGGGTCGCCATCTTTTACGAATCAGTTTACGGCTTGTCGTAAAGACTGCTCGGTTAACCCCTTCGTCACCAAAACCCAATTAAACAAACTGAAGGAAATGTGAAAAACAGTCTGTTTTAATATTCCTAAATACATTTATTTAATTTTATTAGTCGACTGGAACAGCAGATTTTTGTTCTCACCACAAACACAGGTTTTTTTTTCTTGACACAGTCACAGTCAACTTTTCCAAGCTGGTATCTGCCAAATTTGGTTTGTGTGACAAAAATGTGCATCAAAATACTTTAATTACACTCACAGTCTTTGATAAATGGAAATTATGCCTTTTCTCCTGCCTTTTAAAGGTTGATAAGCCATCCTAAATATGTGTGATTACATGGTTAGTTGGATTTTAGGATTTGCATTTACCATTGTTTCTAGTTTGTTGTGTACGACCCTATTAGAACAGACATGCGACCCATTTTTGGGTTGTGACCCCCCGTTTGAGAAACACTACTCTGTATTGCATGTCGTAGTGTGATTATTCTGGATTTGTGATAATCCCCATATGAGATCACGCCAGTCAAATGAATCCCATGGGATAACAATGTTGACTTCAGCTGTATCAACTGTTAAAAGGAGAGAATTTCACTTAAGCGCAAGAACCTTAATGATGTCCAAAGTTACTTTTTACACAGTCTGAATTGTGTAATTGATGGATAATGTTCTTATTTTGACACTGTGGCCTTTGTTGGGAAATTCACATTTTCAAACCTATCACAGATGGTGACACTGTTGTTGGCCACAATGTTACCACCCAGACAGAAGTTACTTTTCAGGGTTACTGTGTTTGAACCAGAAAGGAGTTGACACATTTCACATTTCATTTTGAAAACGTTTTTATGATTATCTACTTTACTTCAACTGAACTCAATAGTGGGCTTGCATGAGGTTAACATGTTAAGACCATTGGCCCAGTTCAGTCTGTTAAACTGATGTCTTGGGTCAAACTAGTAAATTTGTACTATCCTATTTGACTCTATTGCAGTGCATCTTTCATTACATCTCTTGAGACTGATCAAGATTCTGGAAACACGTGCACCGGAAAAAAAAGCCCCGTAATAATACAGTTAATAATTTTAACAGTAAAAGATTTACTGGAATGGTAAGGTAAAAAAACTGTTAATTTGTTAACAATAAGTTTTCTTACTAATATATGGTGAAAAACTGTAATAAATCAAAAAGGACATTTTGTGTAATTTTACAAACTTTTAGAAGTGAAAAAGAAACATGTCATCTTATTTTTAACTGAAAACCCGTAAATTGACATTGCCAGAAATCCCTTCATATTTGTTGGTTTTTAAATTACATCTTGTTAAATTATTGTTTATTGCATTATTTTAGTGCCATGAGTGTTACCATGATATTGTTTTGTAATTGTCCAAATAAAATCGGTAAGACCTAAAATGTTACTACTATATACATTTGACAGTAAAGTAAATCAGTAATATATTTTATCTGTATTAACAATGTATTTGTGGCCTTTTTTAACCTGAGATTAAGAGTATAAGTTTTTAAAATCATGGATTGCTCATTACAAGGATTAAACTGGCAATTTTTGTTAATCATAATGCCACACCACCCCATTCTGTAGACATGGAAAGAAGCTATAGGTTTGAGAATAATGAGGGAGAAACAAACTGTTGATTTCACATTCACACATGCTGCTGTGGGCACAGAGAGAGAGACTGACAGAAAGGGGAAAATCAAGGGCCACTCTGCTCTCCTCTCTCTTTGAAATTCAATAAATTCGACCTTCTATTTAAGACTGGGTTGCATTACTTTAATCAACAACACATGGCACATGAATCTCAGATTCCCCACTCACCTATTTTACAGTGAACTGTCTCAGAAGTTATTTACCAAAAGTCTATACAAAAGTCATCATCACAGATATAATGGTTTTTTACAGTGTAGGCATACATCTCATCTCTTACTTGTAACACATTTGTTTTGCCCCTGTAAAGTCTTTGTCTGTCACTCACACACACACACACCTTCAGAGTGGGTTTTAATTACCTGCCGATATCTGTCTCATAAACACTAACACCCATTATGATAATTCCACCCATTCAAAGATGTTTAATTAAAAGGAAATGATTAGGACCCCTTGGCTGTTTTATTTCCATTAACTGTCTTGTATGTCAATATCAAGCACCCCCTGCGGAGCGCTGATAACGCGCGCGGGGTGAACGATAACGCATCAGACAACGGCACCTATTCACTCCTATCGCGCGACAACCTCCGCCACGCGTGGAGTCCTGAGTGAAAACCGATCTGTGGAAAATTGGGGAGGAAATAGCCTTCCCGGGATCAGCGTGGCCGTATAGAATTACGGTGGAGGCCCCTCCCCCTGTCTGGCTCGCTCTTTTTTCTCAACCTCTCGGTTGGCTTTCCGAGAGGGCTTGATCCTGCTCACGCTCAGAGCGCTGAGAAATAGCAGGCAGAAGATGGCTGACTCTACCGGGCACGGTGAGCCCGCAGCAGCATCAACTTCACTGGGGCTTCTCATGTGCCTGCCATTCGCTGCCACTCCGCAACTCTGAAACGGCCCCGCCTCGCTCCGTGCCGTGCGCCCGCGGGGTTTTACCCCCAAATATTGACAGAGATTTAAAGAAAACATGGCTGAGATGGAGAAAGAGGGAAGACCTCCGGAAAACAAGAGGAGCAGAAAGACAGCTCACCCCGTGAAGAGGGAAATTAACGCAGAGATGAAGGTAGGTTGTGCGTGCGCTCTCTCTCTCACTGGCGCCCATAAAGGCTTGTCATTTTTGGATGCGTTGAGCGCACCGCCGCTCCGCCCTCGGATTGAATATAGAGAACCGATTCATTCAAGCGCTGTGTGTTTGGGGTTAATCAGCTAACTTTGATTTTTTTTTCTTTTCTGGGTTGCAGAACAGGTCGGCATTATTTTCCTCCCGTTTCTTTTTTGAGCTTAATTCACACACCTTCCAAACCACTCTAGTCTTGCTTTCCATTGCTTGCGATGATCTATTTTGTTTATATTGCATTATGGATTTTCTTTAAACACATTTGCATGTGCTTTTCTATGTCATGTGCGCGTAAAGTATAAAATGTCCACAGTCACATCACGAGAAGGTTTAGAATGAAATCCCCTTGCTGGCTCCACTGTAGTTGATGGAAAATCCAGTGCGTCAGACTCCGCGTCAAACTGCTGCGTTACTACTACTACTAGCGCGTTACTATCACTCTGCTAAACAACACCAAAGCATGAGAACAGAGTATAACTCAATAATGAAATAGAAAACATGTTGGAAGGGTGCAGCTGTTCTGATGGGAAGCGCTGGTCACTCCAGATGTTCATCTGTTCAACACTGACTGAGCTCTGTCTGCTCGTGACAAATGCACATTTAAAAAGCCTTTTGGGGTATTTGGTATATGCAATCATAGCTTGGTTCATTCAAGAACTTGGAGATTCTTTCACTTTTTTGTTCTGTTTGAGCAGAGCCGTGCGTTAGTATGTTTTGAAGGCGCACACAGGCGCTTTGTCTCCTGGTTTTGTGGTGCTCATTGTCTGAAGCGTTTGCATCAGCTGCCATGCAGCCTAATGTTTTGGAAACGCCAGAATTTATCTGTGCTCTTTATCTGATCAAGCTACATTCATTCTGAAAGCACCATCGTGGTATACAGGGACGCATTTAATTAGTGTTAGTAATAATTTGATAACGTGTTTCGGTCACTGTAAACGCGTGTGTGGCTTTGGTGAATTTGCTCCGTTCGCTTTCTTTCTTGTCGGTGATTATTTGACGGAACCTGCGCGAGGCTCTCCGGTCCGCCGGGGCTCTAAATTGGACAGATATTGATCGACCTGTAGCGGAGATACACGCGTGCGTCTCCCCGGTCTCCTTAAACGCCACCGATCTTTCCGTTTGACTCACTCACACACACACACACACACACATACAAGAGAGGGATGCAATGCTGCCCTTAGAAACTGACTTATTCTGGAGCTGTTACGCGTGAGATGTGAATTATTGGGGGTTTGAGGGGCCAGAAACCTCTTAATTAGTCAGTCATTGTTTAAAAATAATGTGTCAGTTGTTATGTTAGTTATGTTTAGAATTATTTATTTACGAGTATTAAACATTTTTGAATTATGAATCTTGAAGTTTCATTCAGATTTGACTTCATCTAACCTTGCATTTTCATTAAAAAAATCATCAGGGTCTATAGACTATAGAGGTCCTCACTGTGATATCATTTCCTGTTTATGTAAAATGAGAACAAAACAGCTGCATGCATGTTGGTTACATCACTGACTTTGACTTGGCTTACAATTTTTTTTAATTAATACTTAATTCAAATAAAATGACTACTGTTTTTATAAAAAATAATTTAAAAAGAATGAAAAATTAGTTTCAAGAATGTCAGCCTTTTAATGACACCTTTTTCTTTTTTGCAGTCTCCTGATCATTACACCACTTAGATGTTTTTGAATATCAAATTTTAATTTTAATTTGAAAAACATTTTCATCATCATCATCAAGTTATTTATTATCTGTGTGAATATTACTTGCAAATGTAATTAATTGTAAAAAATGTAAAATGTAATAGATTTGGACAAAAAGAAAAAAAAAAACGTTGGTCCGTGAATAAGATTTATTTTTATTTTATTAAAAAAATTTTTTTTTTGAGTGTTGAGGAGGTTTG
>NW_015505285.1:506825-545039 GCF_001515645.1 Sinocyclocheilus grahami | reverse complement strand
CACACACACACACACCTTCAGAGTGGGTTTTAATTACCTGCCGATATCTGTCTCATAAACACTAACACCCATTATGATAATTCCACCCATTCAAAGATGTTTAATTAAAAGGAAATGATTAGGACCCCTTGGCTGTTTTATTTCCATTAACTGTCTTGTATGTCAATATCAAGCACCCCCTGCGGAGCGCTGATAACGCGCGCGGGGTGAACGATAACGCATCAGACAACGGCACCTATTCACTCCTATCGCGCGACAACCTCCGCCACGCGTGGAGTCCTGAGTGAAAACCGATCTGTGGAAAATTGGGGAGGAAATAGCCTTCCCGGGATCAGCGTGGCCGTATAGAATTACGGTGGAGGCCCCTCCCCCTGTCTGGCTCGCTCTTTTTTCTCAACCTCTCGGTTGGCTTTCCGAGAGGGCTTGATCCTGCTCACGCTCAGAGCGCTGAGAAATAGCAGGCAGAAGATGGCTGACTCTACCGGGCACGGTGAGCCCGCAGCAGCATCAACTTCACTGGGGCTTCTCATGTGCCTGCCATTCGCTGCCACTCCGCAACTCTGAACCGGCCCCGCCACGTTCCGTGCCGTGCGCCCGCGGGGTTATACCCCCAAATATTGACAGAGATTTAAAGAAAACATGGCTGAGATGGAGAAAGAGGGAAGACCTCCGGAAAACAAGAGGAGCAGAAAGCCAGCTCACCCCGTGAAGAGGGAAATTAACGCAGAGATGAAGGTAGGTTGTGCGTGCGCTCTCTCTCACTGGCGCCCATAAAGGCTTGTCATTTTTGGATGCGTTGAGCGCACCGCCGCTCCGCCCTCGGATTGAATATAGAGAACCGATTCATTCAAGCGCTGTGTGTTTGGGGTTAATCAGCTAACTTTGATTTTTTTTTCTTTTCTGGGTTGCAGAACAGGTCGGCATTATTTTCCTCCCGTTTCTTTTTTGAGCTTAATTCACACACCTTCCAAACCACTCTAGTCTTGCTTTCCATTGCTTGCGATGATCTATTTTGTTTATATTGCATTATGGATTTTCTTTAAACACATTTGCATGTGCTTTTCTATGTCATGTGCGCGTAAAGTATAAAATGTCCACAGTCACATCACGAGAAGGTTTAGAATGAAATCCCCTTGCTGGCTCCACTGTAGTTGATGGAAAATCCAGTGCGTCAGACTCCGCGTCAAACTGCTGCGTTACTACTACTACTAGCGCGTTACTATCACTCTGCTAAACAACACCAAAGCATGAGAACAGAGTATAACTCAATAATGAAATAGAAAACATGTTGGAAGGGTGCAGCTGTTCTGATGGGAAGCGCTGGTCACTCCAGATGTTCATCTGTTCAACACTGACTGAGCTCTGTCTGCTCGTGACAAATGCACATTTAAAAAGCCTTTTGGGGTATTTGGTATATGCAATCATAGCTTGGTTCATTCAAGAACTTGGAGATTCTTTCACTTTTTTGTTCTGTTTGAGCAGAGCCGTGCGTTAGTATGTTTTGAAGGCGCACACAGGCGCTTTGTCTCCTGGTTTTGTGGTGCTCATTGTCTGAAGCGTTTGCATCAGCTGCCATGCAGCCTAATGTTTTGGAAACGCCAGAATTTATCTGTGCTCTTTATCTGATCAAGCTACATTCATTCTGAAAGCACCATCGTGGTATACAGGGACGCATTTAATTAGTGTTAGTAATAATTTGATAACGTGTTTCGGTCACTGTAAACGCGTGTGTGGCTTTGGTGAATTTGCTCCGTTCGCTTTCTTTCTTGTCGGTGATTATTTGACGGAACCTGCGCGAGGCTCTCCGGTCCGCCGGGGCTCTAAATTGGACAGATATTGATCGACCTGTAGCGGAGATACACGCGTGCGTCTCCCCGGTCTCCTTAAACGCCACCGATCTTTCCGTTTGACTCACTCACACACACACACACACACACATACAAGAGAGGGATGCAATGCTGCCCTTAGAAACTGACTTATTCTGGAGCTGTTACGCGTGAGATGTGAATTATTGGGGGTTTGAGGGGCCAGAAACCTCTTAATTAGTCAGTCATTGTTTAAAAATAATGTGTCAGTTGTTATGTTAGTTATGTTTAGAATTATTTATTTACGAGTATTAAACATTTTTGAATTATGAATCTTGAAGTTTCATTCAGATTTGACTTCATCTAACCTTGCATTTTCATTAAAAAAATCATCAGGGTCTATAGACTATAGAGGTCCTCACTGTGATATCATTTCCTGTTTATGTAAAATGAGAACAAAACAGCTGCATGCATGTTGGTTACATCACTGACTTTGACTTGGCTTACAATTTTTTTTAATTAATACTTAATTCAAATAAAATGACTACTGTTTTTATAAAAAATAATTTAAAAAGAATGAAAAATTAGTTTCAAGAATGTCAGCCTTTTAATGACACCTTTTTCTTTTTTGCAGTCTCCTGATCATTACACCACTTAGATGTTTTTGAATATCAAATTTTAATTTTAATTTGAAAAACATTTTCATCATCATCATCAAGTTATTTATTATCTGTGTGAATATTACTTGCAAATGTAATTAATTGTAAAAAATGTAAAATGTAATAGATTTGGACAAAAAGAAAAAAAAAAACGTTGGTCCGTGAATAAGATTTATTTTTATTTTATTAAAAAAAATTTTTTTTTGAGTGTTGAGGAGGTTTGCTGTTTCAATGAACTGAATTGAAAATACATTGCTGCCTATGTAACATGTTTACATTGTCTTTCACACGGCTGACCTTTCATTTAATAAGGAATCAATTTTTGTACAGTCAGTTTTTGTCAGAAAGGGATTGGAACAAATACCTTGCTTCTGAAATGGTGTGAATCTTCCATTTGCTGAAATCATTTTTGCTTGCAAAGCTAAATTTGATATGCGGTGTAGAGTAACCAGAGGAGGGTTTAGAGCAAGGGTCTGTTTGAGGGGTCTGAGATACATGCGCAAACAGGTGTCGGTAGCAGAGTGAAAATCACAGCAAGGTTGAATACTTCCATCCCAGCTGTATTATCAAATGCGTCTGCCGGCTTTCACTCACTTTTCATTCTTAAACTCCGTGAGTTCATGCTTTCCACTGTGAGCAAAACTGTCACTAGTACCCTTTCAATAGGTCCTAATAGGTTCATTTTAGATACTAATATGTACCTTTAAGCTACTAATATGTACCATTTAAGAGTAAATAAGGTACCTATTAGTGACAGATTTGTACCTTTTTTTCCTGAAAGTATGTATAAATTTAGGAAGTCCAATTGCTTGTTCTTTAAAGGTGAAGGACAATTCTTTTCTCACAGTCACTTCCTGTTTGAGGGTCTGTACCTATGTAAAAAAACTCCCAACATGCAGAAACAAAGCATACTGTAACACATAAAGAGCGTGTGTGTATAAATACAATCTGCATTTTACTCTGCACTTCTCTCTTATTGCCTCAGAGAGAACTTGAGACCTGAGCATTATGAATTTCTCCCTCTCACGTATCAGATTTCCACCAACACACACACACACACACCCAGCCTATGAGGAGTCCCTCGCTTTGGTGCTGTTTAAAACAAATCTTTGTTTAATTTTGCTCTTACTTACAAGAAATGAGACAAAGGAAAAATGGCAAAAAGAAAGAACCAGAGAGATGCGGTAAATTGTACACAATGTGGCCTTGTGGAGGATTATACCTCTGAGAGAGATACACAGAAGAGACGTCTGACAGTGTTGTCTTCATCTCCGTCTGCTTTCATGTGTAGCATGGTAAAATAAGCCCCGTGCTGGTGATTGCCCCGACGGAGAGGGGGGTGAGAGAGAGGGAGAGGAGAAAGGAATGTATACAGCAATAGGCAGCCTAAGCTGTAAAAACTGAAAGCTGAGAATACAGGCCGGATCGGATATCAAGGAAGGTAGATGGAAATGAAAGCAGAGCATAGTGGTGGTAGTGGGGGGAGAAAGAAAGAGAGAGTATGGAAGAGAGAAAAAGAAAGTGATATTCAGTATGAGAGAGGGACAAGTGAAAAAAGCAAGAAGGGAATGGAAAAGTGTGGGTTGGGAGGAGAGGAGAGAGAGAGAGAGCGAGCGAGATGAGGAAAGAGCAGTTGGTCATGTTGAAGGGAGGAGGGAATTTTATCATGGTGTACAGTGACCTACTCTTGTTACCATGCGCAGGGTGTCCGATTCCCCCCGCCGTCACAATCACGGCGAGCAGAGAGGGAATGAGATTTGCTGCTTCGTATCTTGTAACTTTTCTCACTGATTTTTCAGTCTAGCATGAAAAGCATTCTCTCTAAAAATTACCGATTTCATTTAGTCTCTATAAGGGAGGAAGCACAGTATTTTTCTCTCTCTATCTGTTTTTTTTGGGGGGTTTTATCAGAGCGTGTGTAATTACTGGGCGGCCTTCAGAGGGGAGGAGTGCAGGGAATTTCAGATTGCAATTATGTGTATGGAGTAACATTTAGTGCAGAATCCAGAGCCTTTGACAGAACTCAAGCTGATCTGCAGCACTAAAGACTAACTCACAGCAGTGATGCACATGAGGATGTATGTTTCAAACTGTCAGTTTTCCTCTGTGCTTTGTAACAGTGTTTTCTAAACTTGTTTTGTAATGGTTGCATGTGCATGCAGTTTGATCGGATAAAATAAAAAAACACATTCATTATAGTAAAGGATAGAACAGATTAGTGTTAAACCTTTTATTTCACTTTAATAGCTTTTTCTCCATTTTTAAAAGTGTTTAAATCGGAGATGCCTAAACTAGGGCCTGCAAGCTAAAGTTGTCCCATGATGACCTTTGAATTGGCCTGCCATGCAATATCAGGAAAAAATAAGGGGGGAAAAACATGAAGCTTGTTCATTTCATTATAATTTTTTTAAACATTCTTTGTTTTATTTTTAAATATAAACAACAATATAAACAATTTGTATAAAATAATTTGCAAAAATATATATAATTTAATACATTTTTAATATAATATAGTTAAAAATAATACAACATTTACTTTTGGCCCCTCAATCAAGTTAGATTTTTTGCCCTTTATATTTAAAAGTTTGAGCACTGGGCACCCTGTTTTTAATGAGAATATTTTCCTCCCGTTTGACAATAATTTTAACTCCCTTTCTATAATAAATGTATAAAAATAGTTAAAATAAATTTGTATTTTTTAATAATAAAGAATCATTGTCCCCAAGCCAAATGTGACCTTACCTTTGACCCTGTGCTGAGTATGTGTGACCCCTTGTTAACACTGTAAGTCAGGTGAGCACTCTTGAGGAACTGTTGAACCCCTCTAAACTCAGCTCAGCTGGTGTTCCCAGACAATCAGAACTCTAGAAGTGCCCAAAAACTCCTCAGAGCGGAGCTCAGGTGATTCTAGATTGAGGCGTGATGTGCTGATACAGTCTAGTGGGGTTTCCTGTGGACAGGGTGTGATTACTGCATTGTGACTGACCTTGTGAACTCAATCCTAAAACAGACGCCTCACCTTACAGACCAGAGGCAGGACAGACACCTGGTGGCCATACAGCAGAAGTGCAGGGAAGGAGTGGAGAAGGGCTGTTCATCAGTTTGTACTGTAAATTGTACATGTGTGCTTTTAAATATATTGCACAACGATCCAATAGCTATGAAACATTATATTCAATTATAAAATACGATATTACATTAGAGTGAATCCCTCATTTAGCCTTTTTAGATTACATGTCTGTGTGTGTTCATAAAAGCAGTGCTAGTGTACTCTGGTGAGTAAATACAAACCACATTAACTGAGTATGTATATATCGCAAAACACCTAACAACAGTATGCTGCTTGATAGTTAATGCGATTGACTGACAGTTTCTGTGTTTGATTGACAGTTGTTGACTCGTGTCTCATCAGGTCCCATCCAATCGGCCCCTCCCAGGGGCGGGGCAGGCAGGCAATCTCCATGGCAACTCGCCCTACTTGATGGTGAGAGCCTCCCTCAGACTGATTAAAACAGAAAAAAAGTGACAAAAATAAAAAATACATACAGAAATAAATATCTGAATGTTTAGATGCTCCCTTATGTCTTATGAACCCATTTTAAAACAGGTGGGAAAAATAATTAATCATAATTTAAAGGGATAGTTCACCCAAAAAAGAAAATTCTGTCATTAATTACTCGCCCTCATGTCGTTTCAAACCCGTAAGACCTTCGTTCATCTTCAAAACACAAATTAAGATATTTTTGATGGAATCTGAGAGCTGTCTGACCCTGCATAGACAGCAACGCAACTGAAATGTTCCCAAGCCCAGAGACGTAGCAAGGAGATCTGTAAAATAATCCATGTGACATCAGGGGTTCAACCGTGATTTTACAAAGCTACGAGAATACTTTTTGTGTGCAAAAGAAAAAAAAAAGACTTTATTCAACAATTCGTCCCCTGTAGCGCCATTTTGCAGAGTAACAGCTGGACGTAAACAGCGTATGCTGTTCTGTGTCAGCTGCGTCACGCCGGATCTGTTTCCCAAAAACTCCTCAGAGCGGAGCTCAGGTGATTCTAGATTGAGGCGTGATGTGCTGATACAGTCTAGTGGGGTTTCCTGTGGACAGGGTGTGATTACTGCATTGTGACTGACCTTGTGAACTCAATCCTAAAACAGACGCCTCACCTTACAGACCAGAGGCAGGACAGACACCTGGTGGCCATACAGCAGAAGTGCAGGGAAGGAGTGGAGAAGGGCTGTTCATCAGTTTGTACTGTAAATTGTACATGTGTGCTTTTAAATATATTGCACAACGATCCAATAGCTATGAAACATTATATTCAATTATAAAATACGATATTACATTAGAGTGAATCCCTCATTTAGCCTTTTTAGATTACATGTCTGTGTGTGTTCATAAAAGCAGTGCTAGTGTACTCTGGTGAGTAAATACAAACCACATTAACTGAGTATGTATATATCGCAAAACACCTAACAACAGTATGCTGCTTGATAGTTAATGCGATTGACTGACAGTTTCTGTGTTTGATTGACAGTTGTTGACTCGTGTCTCATCAGGTCCCATCCAATCGGCCCCTCCCAGGGGCGGGGCAGGCAGGCAATCTCCATGGCAACTCGCCCTACTTGATGGTGAGAGCCTCCCTCAGACTGATTAAAACAGAAAAAAAGTGACAAAAATAAAAAATACATACAGAAATAAATATCTGAATGTTTAGATGCTCCCTTATGTCTTATGAACCCATTTTAAAACAGGTGGGAAAAATAATTAATCATAATTTAAAGGGATAGTTCACCCAAAAAAGAAAATTCTGTCATTAATTACTCGCCCTCATGTCGTTTCAAACCCGTAAGACCTTCGTTCATCTTCAAAACACAAATTAAGATATTTTTGATGGAATCTGAGAGCTGTCTGACCCTCCCATAGACAACAACGCAACTGAAATGTTCCCAAGTCCAGAAAGGTAGCTTCGTAGAAATGTAGGGAGATCTGTAAAATAATTCATGTGACATCAGGGGTTCAACCGTAACTATACGAAGCTACGAGAATACTTTTTGTGCGCAAAGAAAAAAAAAAGACTTTATTCAACAATTCGTCCCCTGTAGCGCCATTTTGCAGAGTAACAGCTGGACGTAAACAGCGTATGCTGTTCTGTGTCAGCTGCGTCACGCCGGATCTGTTTCCTATGTTGTTGTGATTTGATCTGAACGGAAACATCGTATCCGTGTGATGCAGCTGACACAGAACAGCACTGTTTACGGCCTGCTGATACTCTCCAAAATGGCACCAGGGTGATGCGGAGGAGACGAATTGTTGAATAAAGTCTTTTTTTTTCTTTTGCGCACAAAAAGTATTCTCGTAGCTTCGTATAGTTACGGTTGAACCCCTGATGTCACATGAATTATTTTACAGATCTCCCTACATTTCTACGAAGCTACCTTTCTGGACTTGGGAACATTTCAGTTGCGTTGTTGTCTATGGGAGGGTCAGACAGCTCTCAGATTCCATCAAAAATATCTTAATTTGTGTTCTGAAGATGAACGAAGGTCTTACGGGTTTGAAACGACATGAGGGTGAGTAATTAATGACAGAATTTTCATTTTTGGGTGAACTAACCCTTTAATATTTATGTATTAAAAAATTTTTGAATTAATGTAACTTATTTTTTATTTAAATTTATATATTCAATATCATTTTATAATATAATTTGATTTATACTTAATCTATATATTAAACTGTGCTATATGACAAGTATAACTACTCTTTTGAGGTAATGTTTAAATATTAGTCAGCAGATGCAGGGTAAATGGGTATTAAAATCTCAAAGTATATATATGTTTTTTGTCTAGTAGGTTAAAGCTGCATGGATTCTGCTGTGGTCCGGTCAGCTCTGATTTGTTAATAATGCTTCTTCCTCTTCTATTCTCCGGTTGTCTGGCTTAGTATTGTTTGCTTAGTTAGATGTTTGTTTGATGCCCTGGGCAGTCTATAGCCTCTCCAGACTTCTTTCTTAAAGGGATATGGAGCTGAAACATTTGAAGCTATTTTCAGTCAGATTTGGTCTATCGGTGAGCTAGTGGATTTCTTGGATTAAACTACTTTTGGCCTTGGTTCACAGTAGCCATGCAAACATAAGATTCCCTGTGGAGATTTTGTTTATCTGCATTGCAAAATCTGCCACTCAAAGGTTTTTACATCGATTGTCTCAGCGCAGTACACCTCCCAAACAGACTGCAATTATTCACTCTTTCAGATTCCCTCTCTCTCTCTGTGTGTGTGTGTAGGCCTTTTCTGTAAGAACGCATTATGAAATGAATAATTCTGTAATCAAAAAATAGGTTTTAGTGAATTTAGCTGATACGTGAGCATTGTCTGTTGATTCCTTACAACTTACAATAAAAAACAACTTCTAAAAAATAAAGTTGCATTTTAAATTGTTCTCTCTTTTGCTCTCTCTCTGTAGAGTTTTGCTGAAAACACCATGAATGAGTTGCTTGGATGGTACGGATATGACAAAGTGGAGTTACGAGACTCAGATGACATAGAGATCCGCAACTACCCTGACGGAGAAATGCGGCAACACATCTCTGTCCTGAAAGGTGAGATCTGACACTAATACAGAAGTCAAAAGTGACAGTAAGGACATTTATAATGTTACAGATGATTTCTTTTTGAAACAAATGCTGTTCTTTTTCATTTTCTATCCATTAAAATAATCCTAAAAAATGTAGCATGGTTTCCACAAAAATATTAAGCATCACAAAAGTTTTCAACATTGATATTAATAGGTAGTATTTCTTGAGCACCAAAACAGCATATTAGAATGATCTTATTTCTGAAGGATCATGTGGCATTGAAGAGTGCTTAAAAATTCAGCTTTGCCATCATTAATCATTAAAATATTTAATAATTAATTATTAAAATATATTAAAATAGAAAACAGTTATTTTAAATTGTAATAATGTTTCACAGTATTTCCGTTTTTACTGTATTTTTGATCAAATAAATGCAGACCCCAAACTTTTGAGCGATAGTGTAATTTTGATTAGCTTTCGAGACAAGATTATTTGGGTACCTGAACTCTCTTATTTCTCTGCAACCCAGAGCTCTGCTCACACTTACAATTTAAATTCAGAGACAGTTTCAGTATCTAACTATACCTTCTGGACCCTCTGAACACTTGACACTAATATGCATAACTTGCATAATTTTTTTATCATCCCTTAATTCCCCATAGGTTCTTTGTAGCAGGTTAATTTCACAAACCTGTTTGCCACCAGAAAGAGCCTAGAGGGAATTCTGGCGCGGTAATAAGACACAAAATCCGAACAAGGACAGGAACGAAAACAAGGACTGTCAGATTTTAAATGTTGTTAAAAAGAGAATGCAATTCCTGAACTTCCTTCGTCGTTCCCCCAAGAGCACTCCGATAAACCCACAGCTTTATCTTTGCACCCTCCATGCTGTCTCCTGGCTGGCCTCTGTGCCAGAGCATTAGAGAGTCTTAAACTGTCAGCCATTTTTTCTGCGGCCCTGTGGGGACAGAGAAAGAGATGGCGAAACAATGAGCTGGCTAATTCCTTGCTAAGTCCATACTCCAGCCTCCATTAAAGAAAATTGTGATTTAGGCATTAGACTGTTCCCGGCTAGTGCCACATTTCTCCAACCTACCACGCCTGCCATGTGACACTCGCCGTAATTACTTTCTGCCGTCAGACAAATCCACAGCCGCAGATTACGATATTTCACTATTGTTAGTTGACGTTGCTGGAAGTGGAGAGATTAGGCGAAGGACAATCAGACTTAATTAACTCGTTTAGCAGTGATCGTCTCTAAACGAGCATGCGGTTAGAGTTACAAATGGGCTTTTCTGCTATCTACCAGTAATCTGTTTGGGTGCCCTTGTTGAATCTTGTCTTATTTGCTGCAGGTGGAGGTGTGTATGTGTAGTGTGGGAATGTCTTCTCTAGACTTTGTAAGAGCTATTTTAATCAGTTTTGTGTCATTTTACAAGACAAAACAGTGACGTGATGTGTGCGTTTGAGAGATTGCTAGAGTCTCAGGGCCCCACAGTTGTGAATGACTTATGAATTTTAAAAATAATACACCGATCCTGAAGAAAATATGTTCAGTTGTGTTTGAACAATTCCTAATGCAGTAAAAACTGAATACGCATACCGAGTCTCACAACCTATTTTACTTTCGTAATGTGGTATTTCCTAGTAAAACAGTACATTAATCAGGAAAAAGTACTACTACTACTACTACTAATAATAATAATATCACTTCTTGATTTTATCCATTATAAAATTATTGGATAGTGATAAGTGGGTGTTACATTATGAATCAGAATAGAGCCAGACCTGAATGTGAGATTGTTAAAACAGCGACCAAACAACTATATGTTTTTTATCAATGCAAAAAAAAAAGATTTCAGAGGAAGAGCAAGTTATTTTGATTAAAGTTTATGTTTTTTCTCTCATTAAATCCATTGAGAATGTAAACAGGTCAGTTATGATTTCATATTGACTACAATCGCCATGACAGTCAAACCCACCAATGACATTTCCCACAGCAAATATAGATCCCACAAACCTTATGTATTTCACACTGTGACTGATTTGTGAAACATAAACGACTTGCCATTACCTCTCTCCTCTCTAGAGAACTCTTTGCCAAAAGCATCCACAGTGGAGAACAGCAGTGGTTCTCCTCCACACGCCAACAGCTCTGGCTCTACTCCGACATCACGGAATGGAGTAATGGCTGAGGGGTCTGCAAATCCCTCCTCCTCTAAGGAGCACGGAGGCCTGCCAATCATAGTGCCCTTAATCCCGCCCCCTCTGATCAAAGCACCAGCAGGTAAGAAACACAAGCCGCACAAGCATGCATTTGAGTATCTAACTTACAAGCGCACATTTAACTGAACAAAATATATGTGTATTGTATTTATTCCTGATAGCTTACACAAACACATTTGTAATTCCAGGCTACATACTTCATCCGTCAAGTGTTGAGATTTCACACTGTAACTTTATGAACTGTGTGTTACTGTTCTTATTTGCATATTTATCAGACTGGTAACATGAATTTAATAATTGCTTGACCATTTGTAGTCACTGTAGGGTTAGGGTTCTTTTAAACCAAACAATGAAGCAGTACTCTCCCTTTGTCACTTTTAACGCAGTTGATATTTGAACCATTTCCCTCAGATGCTGAAGCTAAACTTGTGAAAGTTTCATTGAAACATTAGTGTTTATAATACCGCTTGAATTTATGCCACCGCTACTGAATCGCTAAGAGCTGAGACAAAAAAGCTGTGAATGTGAGTTTGCGGTCAAAATTAAATTTGAGATAAAAATCTGCCATATATTGCCATATGATTACAGCAACTGTCACTTTTAACGCAGTTGATATTTGAACCATTTCCCTCAGATGCTGAAGCTAAACTTGTGAAAGTTTCATTGAAACATTAGTGTTTATAATACCGCTTGAATCTATGCCACCGCTACTGAAGAGCTGAGACAAAAAAGCTGTGAATGTGAGTTTGCGGTCAAAATTAAATTTGAGATAAAAATCTGCCATATATTGCCATATGATTACAGCAAGAAAACACATATTGATATTTTTGTGCTGGTTGAGCACAAAACTAGTGCTTCACAAAAACTAAATGACTTGTGTATTCTGTGCACGCCGATTCACAAATAACTCTTATAATTCTTTAAATGAATCTTTCAAAAATACTTGGGCTGCATCTGAATATGTATACTTCCCAATAAAACAATATATGAAAAGAGAAGTATGTCCAAATTCATAGTACTCATAAAGCAAAAAAGTACCCCAAAGACCTACTACTTTTGGCAAGATTCCCATGAAGTCACAGGCGAGGATTTGTGAATCACAGTGAAGGTTACATGACAAAAGTAATGCAAAGTAATAACTTTTTTTAAAGTACCTACTCAGAGAAAATGAGATTTCAGACTTAGCCTATATTTACAGCTTGAATCAATCTGGCGAATCTTTCATTGATTAACTCACTGAATCATTCAGTCGTTACTTCAACATAACACTCACTTACAGAACCAAAAGTTATCATTACTCTCAGCGATGACTGTCTTGAAATAAAGCATATTTTGTGTACATAAGGTTTGTGAAACAAGCTTTAATAATTTTAGCTTTAATCAATTTAATAGTATACAGTATTTCAATATATTTAATATAAAAATGTCCTTAATCATAAATGTTGAGCTTGCATTTTGACACTGAGAGTCCACTCACATTGTTGTAGCGCAGCAGACCAAAGTCATGGTGTCTGATGGGACGGCACCATGGTGAGGTGCATCCCTAAACCAGTGTTCTGTGCGCTGGTGTGTTCGTGTGCATGGGTCTATGTATGTGTGCTTGTATTTATGTGTGCGTTAATGTGTGTGATGTGGTGAGAAACAGATGGTGTAGACTCGCTAACTACCACAGCAACAGAAGCCAACTCCCCCCTCCCTATCCCCGCCCCTAGCCTGTGGCCCTCTTGAATAATTCATGAGCATGCGCATAGTGACAGAGGGCTTTTGAAGTGCAGGTATGTACTGCTCTACCACCGGATGTTCCACAAACACACATACACACACTTGCACGATCCATCTTAAATTCAGGATTCGGATGGAGCAATGAGGCTGTGCTGAGGATAAACAAACAGAATTACCATGGCAACCGTTTTATATTCGAATGTTTGTATTTTGAGGGTTGTAGAGGAACACTTTGAGTCTTTGTTGCTCTGTATGATGCAGTTTGTTAGGCAAGCTCTTTTTATATCTTTATATACTTAATATTTTTATGTACTTTTTCCAGCCTGCTGAATCTAGTCATCTTTACAGGATGCAAGGCTGTTCTGTCTCTGCTCAAAATTAAGTGTAAAGACCCAATGCCACATGAAAAATGACTAAATTATGCATGCTCTGACCCACCTCAGCTCCTAGTATCAAAGTATAGAGTTGTAATTTAAGTGCAAATGCATGTGTCAGCTCTGAGCAGCATTAAACAGTCTGTGTAAAGACACCTAAATGCCACTTCTTTGCCACCTTTGTTGTGTAAACTAAGCATAAGTAAAAAAAAATAAATAAATATATATATATATATATATATATATATATTTTTTTTTTTTTACTTGAATGTGGTATGGTTTGAGAATAGTTCACACAAAAATACATATTTTATGATGTTTCAGTTCCAGGTTCCAGGTAAAAATGACTTTTTCTTTTGTGGAACACAAAAGGAGATATTTTGTAGAATGTCCTGGCAGCCCTTTTACCATACAATTAAGGTAAAAGGGGTGAGGATGACCATCAAGCTCAACCTAACCCTAACTTTTGAAAAAATTACTCTTTTTGTATTTGGTGGAAGAAAATAAATGAGTCTGGGATGACACAAGTGTACGTAAATTATCACAGAATTTTCATTTTTGAGTTTGCTGAAGTCTCAAATAGGTCTCCTCGTCCCCAGTTCATGCCATTGTTTAAGCTAATTAGGAAGCTTAACCAGATTGTACAAAACTATGCTTGATTTTGGGTTCTTTCCTCTGATCTCATCTGCTTGTTCTGATTAGTTTGATTTGATTGGTCAGAAGTGGATTTGATTATTGAAGTATGTTGTATGTTTAGCCT
The DNA here is from genome assembly GCF_001515645.1 of Sinocyclocheilus grahami. Classification (NCBI taxonomy): domain Eukaryota; kingdom Metazoa; phylum Chordata; class Actinopteri; order Cypriniformes; family Cyprinidae; genus Sinocyclocheilus; species Sinocyclocheilus grahami. Next base: position 530,916 of record NW_015505285.1, on the reverse strand, counting down.
ATGGAGACATGTTTAACATAATTCTGAATTGATTTCGATCTTAAAATATAACTTGCTCATTACAAAAGAGAGGAGAAACAGAGAGGGGGGTGTGAGAGGAAAGGTTAAGTCTAATGGCCAGACATTTTCTCTCCACACACTCAGATTTATCTGATCATTAAGCAGCTGCTAGAGGGTGAGAGTGTAAAAGATCTCTGAGAAGAAACCATTTGACATGGGCAGATGCATTAAAATGATCACATACTAAATTTGATGTAGGGAGTCCCATCTTACAAAATTCAACATTATGAAAACACTAAAAATGTTTTCTGCTTTCTGTTGTGGCAGTGTCAGTTGCATTTGAATCAATTGGCTCGGTGTGTGTCTTTGTGGCCCCTAGAAGCTCGCTCACCCCCATTCCCAAACACACTAACATATGCTCGCACTTCAAACACCCAAACCCGAACACTTGTGCCCGCAAGCTTCTAGTTGTTAGTGGAGCATGATGGGACAGATCTAATATCATGCGGCATGCGCTGTGATGTAGGCAGATTGACTGACGCACACACACAAGAAAAATACAAACGTATATAGTCTTGATGTGTGTGGGGTGATGCATGATGACAGGTTTCTCTTAACCCCTTTTGGGCTGGTGAGGGAAAGATTGTCTTTGGTGTACAAACACCCAGAGAATATGTGTTTGTGTATTGTATACTGTCTGTCTATAATATATTGGTGGTGGATGAATCAGTGTGGAAAAATAAATTGTTGAGAATATTATCTGGTATACGACATCTGGTATATGAGTATGAATTGCAAAGGCACTTTAGTCTATCCTTCTTGCTAATAACAATAAAAGAAAATAAAAGCAATGCTTGTATATGTGTGTTCACATATGTTTATGTACTTGAATTTATGGTAAATGTAGTCTCAGTAATATGAAGAAAAACAACAATGGTTTATTTTTCAAAAAGTTGACTGAATAGATCCTTCTACATTCTTTCTCTTTTTCTCTTTCTCAGAGGAGGACACCTCTAATGTTCAGATAATGTGTGCGTGGTGTCAGAAGGTGGGAGTGAAGCGTTATTCTCTCAGTATGGGCTCTGAACTGAAGAGTTTCTGTAGTGAGAAATGCTTCGCTGCCTGTCGCCGGGCCTACTTCAAACGCAACAAGGTAAATGCCCAGTCTCCGCCTCTTCCTGTCCCCTCAGCCAATCAGGCTCCTTCTGTCTGAAGTCACTTCTTCTGTTCTGCCCTAACCTTCATTGTTACTAAATTCTCTGGCTCAAAACTTTAAATGATTCTTACTCTGTTAGATAAGTTATTATAAGACATTTTTTTCTTAATTTTTTTTAAATACATTTCAGACAGAGACAGGTTTAAAAAGAAGCAGGTATATATAGTAACTCTTCAAGTCATTTCCCCATAAACAGCAGTCTATTTCTAGAGTCTTTATTAGGTTATTGTTGTGATCAACTTAAACAATTATACATTTTTAATTTTCATCCATTGTTGTTTGTACTTCACTGATATTTTTTGAACATGATCGGTTCACAGAGACAAGCTGATGGCATGAGTCATTTCTACTATGCAATACATTATAACTGGATAAAATATTAAACTCACTATTTTAAGGATGGGGTTAATGTTGGTTAGTTTTCTTTTAACATATACCACTTTACATCATTTTAGTTTTTTATACTATTCACATTATTTACAGAATATATATATATATTATTTTACTAAAATATGATAATTTAGGTAAAAATGGATTTCATGGCAGTGGATTAGATCATCTCTGAGATGTTTTGCGGCATTAGATGGTTTCTCTGTTTGATAATATTACAGAAATGATAAACTAACTCACTGAGCGATTACTAGCTTTTGCTCAATCCTTTAACTCTGTTTCCATCCTGTTTATTTTCTTGCAATTATGTAAATAATTGATTGTGCCTGAGATTTACCAGAGCATATCTCTGAAAGTCTATTAAAGAGATATTTCCTTAAAATACAATACAATTTGTTTTATTTTATTACAGCGCTCAAAAAGTACAGCACAGTACAGCATAACAGCAGTGAACCTCATTTAGATTTAGACCTCATGCCATCAGAGTGGGACAGATATTGATTGTGTGTTTTCTCTTCTATCTAAGCTTGGATATGTGAGGAATTGCAGTGTAAGTATCCTGTGTTTGGATTTCTCCTCTCCTCGTGTGTGTTAGAGACTCTCTTGCACACTTATTCACACACTGATGGAACTCATAATATCATGGACGCATGCAAACACACTCTTAGGCACATACACATGCATACAAAAGCACACACACTCGCATACACACAAATACACCATCACACATGCATTTGTTCACACACAAGAGTCTCACATGCATGCGTACACACTCCCACATGCATGCATGTTTGTTCACAGCCACCCCTTGCTTAGTGTGTGGTGTGTTTGAAGACAGAGTGGACAGCACGAACAGACCAACGAAACATGCAAACATGAGCTTTACTGGCGCTACCACACACACGCATATAAACCTAAATGCATACAGTAGTCTGTGTCACACACACAAAAAAATATGGATACACAAAACAGACGTTTGTATAAATCTCCTAAATTGTTGAGCAGTGTATGCTCAGGGGCAGAGTTCATATATCTGCATAAAATGTGTAAAAAAGACTGATTTTTTACACAAAGAAAGATTTTTTCTCTGCTGTAGAAATCATAGACCTTATCTATAAAAGGTTGTAACTTGTACAGGTCATAGATATATATTATTCACATAGCTGAATATAAAACATGGTTTTTATGGAACTAGAATAAAGAACAAGCATTTATATGTACATGTGCATATATATTTTGATACTGAAAATACCTACTTTTTAAAAGAAAGAAATTCAAGAAATAAATCAGTCAGAAAATGAAAGAGAGACATACAGTGGTTAAAAAGTGTAGGCAAAAACATGTAGTCAGAAAAATGAACCCCTCCACACAAATACAAAATAACTTTTAATTCCATGACAGTGAATTCACAATTGTTAAGAACTGGCTATATTCATATTTTTGGGTTATATTTCATCCCAAATTCAAAAATAAACAAACAAATAAAATATAGGCAATTACAAAAAAAAAAAATATATATATATATATATTTTTTTTTTGTTTGTTTTGGTTTTTTTTGGTGAAAAATGTATGGTTCTAAAAATGAATCCTATTTTATTTACTCATTAATTTTGTATTGTGACATTTCATGGCAGTTGAAATGTCACCAATTTTGATTATTACCATAGTGAAAAAATTCTCATTCTCATTTCTGTTTGGAAACCCCCCCCCCCCAATGATGCATTATTTAAAGTATACAGTATTTATACATCATTGTAATATTTATTATATCTGCTGATTTATGCTGATTAAAAAGAACCATTGTACTACAGTAATGAGAATCTAATAAAATACCTGGACATAATAGTAATGAGATTTTTGTGGGTACAATCTGCTAACATATAATGAAAAAAATCAGTATGCAAACATTTTTTATATAATATAAAATAGTATATTTATAATATAATATATAACATATATAATAATATCTGCTGATTTATGCTGATTAAAAAAACCCATTGTACTACAGTAATGAGAATCTAATAAAATACCTGGACATAATAGTAATGAGATTTTGTGGGTACAATCTGCTAACATATAATGAAAAAAATCAGTATGCAAACATTTTTTATATAATATAAAATAGTATATTTATAATATAATATATAACATATATAATAATATATAAATACTTTAGTTTTCTTTTTATCTTTTGAATTTGGGGTTGAATGTGGCCTGGACAGATTCTCTTTTTTGCAAAGTCATTTTGTGCAGTGTAGATTAAGTTATCGGAGGAATGGCCTGGACATGTTTTTGTGAGATTTACTCGAACATTGATTTAACCCTGTGAAGTTCACAAAAGAGCTTAAGGGTCTGTTGTGCATCTGCAGTCTAATTTCCATTGTCCATGTTTTTATTATAAAAATTTTATTAGAATTATGTTCAGTGAAAATTGAGCAATTCACAATTATGCTAAGTCCAGATTTTCATAATTTTTTTACTTGTGTATAATAAAGAGAACAGTGTGTGCTGAGTGACATCATCTGATATGCGGTCAGTGTAGTTTGTGATTATTATAGTGTAAACTGTGAGGCCGTTTTGGCACGTCTGTAGACGTTTGGATGCTGTATCTGGTTCTCTGAGGAGACACGTCTGTGGAATGCCAAACGAACGTCTGGCAGAAAGCATGTTCATTTAATGAACCACCAATCATAGAGCTGTTTACTTCACTCCTTTGACGATTCTCCTGGCGTTCTGCCACCACTGCGACTCCACCTTTATTTCTATAATTCATTAGGATGGGGAAACTCTATTACGCTCTAAGATTATATGAACATTTTCTCTTTCAATTTTATCATGTACACCACAAGGTCAGCTGCAAAGATAAGCAGTATTGTGTTTGTGTGTGTGAAATAAGACACTGGGAGGGGCTGTGGGGCGGTGGGTCTGGTTGCGGTCTGGTGTTACTGCAGTAAATACCTGCAGCTGCTACATCTGCAAAACTCAAAATGGAAAAAGAGAAAGCATACACACGCATACGTATCTGTATCATCCCACCGGCCCACCTTGGGTAGTAAAATATCCTCACACCAGCTGCTTCAGGTGATTATAATTCCTCCCTATTAATGGTGTGTGTGTGTGTTTGTTTGTTTGTGTGTGAATAAGGAGTGTCCTCCTCAGAGAAAATGTGGTAAACCTCTGTCAGACACGCATGCACACACACACACACAGTATTGTTACTGTATTGTGTTTATTGTGTCAGATGGTGGGCTCGTTTTACAGTGTCCAAATCCTCAGATTTGCATGTGTGTGTGTGTAGGTGCTGAGCTAATGAATTTTGACAAGATATTTTTAGCCTCATGAAACCTTAGAATAACTGAATATTTGGAATACAGAGAAGTGTGCCCATATATGGTGATTTGTTCTGGACTGAGGTGAATAGGACTGAAATGTATTTGTGATGAACAAGGCTGAATAAGTACAATGAACTGGGGTCAGTCTAACTCGGTTACAGTGAGAGTTTGTTGTAGTGTAGCTATAGTGGCAAATTGTATCATGAAAACAGTTATCAAAAGAACATATCAAAGACTATGGCATAGAAAGTGTTAATGTCAGGCATCACTATCAAAAAAGTAGTGGCATAAAGTATAAAGAAGTTCCATATTGTCGTACACTTTTGGGCATGGGAATTCTTATTACAGTTTTTCTGAGCTTTGGCTCAATTCTAGAATGAGATTTGTTTCTTAAAATGGAAAGGTCTTTGAATACTTAGTTTCTTGTTCACACTAGATTAGAATTTTTTATTCATTTATTCATTTTAAAAATGGGATGTGTGCAAAAAAAAAGTACATTAACACTGCACAATCAATTGCATTGTAAAGTTTATAGAATATGTAAACAAAAAAGTGCTTGAAGGAACACATGCTGCTGAATATTTTTATGGAAACCGTGATACATTTTTTTTCAGGATTTTTTTTGATGAATAGGCAAGGCAAGGCAAGGCAAGTTTATTTGTATAGCACATTTCATACACAATGGTAATTCAAAGTGCTTTACATAAAATAAAATAAAAACAATAATCACAGCCCCATAGCATGATGGACCCTACACCAAATTTAACAGTGGGGAGCAGGTTAGAATAGAAAGTTTAGACATCATTATATTATCACAAACAAACAATAGATACATTTTCTGATTATTATTATAAGTAATGCATTTACTTATTGAACAGTGGTGTCATGTCATTGCTACAGCCTTTATTTTATAAAAGCAATAAGCAGCTTTACCATATAAGAAATCTTTACCCTTAGTAAAATTGCAGGATGGCCTCAAGTTGCTAATTGCTTTAGTACAATAATAATGGTAATCATTAGGTAACTTGATATACATCACAATACATGGTATTATCGTTGATGCATAAATTACCAATGTTCTCAAAAGTGTCAAAATTAATTAAACAAAAATATTTGCGTGAAAGAGAGAGAGAAAGAGACATTGAAGAAAATGTGTACAAATGAACCTCAGTCTTGGACAACCCTTTTTTAACAGCCAAGCAGATGGACTCACAGACAGACAGTCAGACCGGTTTGTGCTTCATGCCATAAAAATGGAATGAAACAGAATTAAATGCAACTCTGCCAATAAGAGCAAGAAAAAAGGAGTGTAGACTGAATGGCCATATGCTGTGTGTGTGTGTGTGTGTGTGTGTGTGTGAATGTTCTTCAGTATTTTGGGGTGAGTCAGCATACAGAGTGATGTTCAGCTCAGATGAAGCGAGAACAAAACATTGGGAATATGAAAGACAGAAAGATAGTACAAGCTGAAGAAGCATAGTAAAGCCTGAAATCACTTCCAGGACATTGTGGGGACAGTCAGTGGTCAGCAACTGACTAAACATACTAAATAATGTCTTTGTGTGAGGATTAGGTCTTTAAATTTAGGGGACAGAAAATACCAAGTCATTGGAAATGTGTGTGTTGGATCTTAGTTAAACATCCTTTTCTTGACTTTTTCCATTCACTTCTTCATCTACTGGTTCATTCATGCTTCATTCTGCCCGTGCTTTTCTCCTGCACTGTGTGCCTGTGTGTGTGTGTGTGTGTGTGTCAGGAGAAATTGTAACTCTCCTATATCAATATCTATATGCTAAAAAAAACTTGGTTGCTACACATTTACTATAATAAAATCATGGTTAATTTTCGTAAGGGATGTTTTGCCATTTATTTTCTTATTGTGACATTACTGTATTATTATTAGGAATGCACTAATATTAAAATCCTGGCTAATACCAATAAACCAATAATTACTTTCATGTTATGACTGATACACAATTAAATGTTGATATTAAAATACCATAAATTAAAAATAAAATAATTAAAAACTAAAATCAGGCATTTTAAATGCCACAAATAAATATAATGATCACAACATAATATTTATAACATATACCATTACAGTATGAACATTACATTAATTATTAACATTACATTAAATTGACATTAATTTTAAGATTTATATTTGGCAGTGTTATTTAATTATGTTTTTAAAGATTAACTTTAATATTGATACCTATAAAATGCCTAATATCGTCAAATAGTTGATATGTCATACGATTATTGGCAGTATACCTAACTTTTGTGACAGTTATTAGTATTAATAAAAATGAATCGTTGTCAATATTTATTTAATTATAAATACTTAAATTTTTTATGTATTAATATAATACAACCTGATGACTTCTTATGTGGTTGTTTTATTTTGGGCTGTAATATGACCCATAAATTCCTTCGTAAATTCCTAAAGACTTAGCACTTGACACAAGACTGGCCAAATCACACATCTGCACTGTTAAACTCAAGACTAGATCATGAGGTGTTCTGCTTATCTACTTTATTAGCTGTAGAAACGGTTTGTTATTTCTTTCAGACATTCCATATTTCATGTTTTTGTTTAAACATTGTCAATCTGCATTGAATGTTACTGTTTTCCACAAGAATGGACAAGTGGGGTATGTGCATGTGTGAGTAGGTGTGTGTGTATAAAATCAGCATATGGCTGGTCGAGAACAGACACATTCTGAGGTCAGAGGGTGTGCGTGATGGGAAAAGAAAAGCATTTGCACAGAAACTTCCTCTCTAACGTTGAGTTGGCAGCCGTATGTTAGCAGGTAATTACAGTAAAAGAGCGTACAGCTACTCGCAGCATGGTCACGGACATCGGCTTAACGGCCACAGCAGAAGTAAATGACAGTAATTACCTCTCAACCATGTTAGAGAGAGAGAGCAAAGCAAAATAAGAGTGAAAGATTAAGAGAAAGAGAGAGACAGTGGAGAGAAGCGAGCGAGAGAGAAAAGAAGTCCATTAGGGTAATGTGCAGTAAAATTTCTCTTAGAGCGCCATGACTCGTTAAGTGGTCTCCATCTGTCTCGCTTTTTAAACTCAGGAAATATGAAAATCATTTATAATTGAGAATATCCAGGCATGCCCCGAGCTGGTTTGTGCATGTTAACTGGCATGGTCAGAGCTCCCACATTGCTCCCACAGAGCATCCCAAACTGAGCAAAGGCTTCATTAGAAAATCACATTGATTCATGAATGAGTGGTGTCTGTCAGCCTTATTTTTCTCCGCATCATTCTGCAGCAGCCAGCTTCTTTCATATCAAATCACTTCAAGTAATGCACTAAAGATTGAATTACTAATTCAAAATCAGATGTGCGTTTGTATGTATGTACTGTATATATTTAGTTTTGTTCTATCAGTATTTTACTATAAAAAATATCTAAACATCCTTAAAACAAGTCAAATTTAGTTGAGAAGCAAAAGTAATATAATAAGACTTTCTTCTGAGAATATATTTTGAAGTTACCCACTTGTTTTAAACATAAATCTCATTATAAAATAGTTGTGCATACAGCAAGAAACTGTGGGGTAAAAAGAAAAAAATAATTTAAGGTATATTCTCTGAAAACACATCTTATTTTATGCAGTTATCTAATGTAAATTTATCTTGTTTTAAGTATGTTTATTTTTACTGGAAAATAAGGTTAGGAAAACTGATTAAGAAACTACTTTACGTCTTGGAAGTAGACTTGTGTTACTATGCTATGTGTATATGTATGCAAGCGTGTCTACTTCCAGCGAGCCACCCTCTCTCTCTCTCTCTCTCTCTCTCTCTCTCTCTCTTTATCCGTGTGATGAATGTCCATCATTGACAGTAGTGGCATATGATAAATGCCTTCATTATCTTCAGTGGAACTCTGGCTTTGGCAGTCAATTCACTAGTCTTAAGAGAAATCTCTGTGTCTGCAGTCTGCTCAGGCAGGCCTGAGGCAAATCCTATTCTGATTCGGATTCAAAAGCGGTATTGGCATTATAATCAAAGTTTTAAAGTGCCAATGCATTAGTAAACAGTACACACATTTGGACACAACACATATCAACAGAAGCTTGCATAGGGCTTTGTAGCTATTGGATTTCCTCTGTGTTCAGCTTGTGTGTAGTTATAGCATGAGAGTGTCATTTGTTTCTACTTCATTTTGGGGCAAATTCAAGAATGTAGCACATTACCATATAGTATTTTAGCGTGAAACATGCCTGCTTTCTATGTTAATTAGGTGTATAATAGACACTAATAATAATAATTATACCACAAGCTAGCACTCAGAACCAATTCACAAAAATTTGGGTGTGTTTGCACCATTACTTCATTTGCATAAACCTTTAGTAAATTGAGAACTAAAACAACTGAAACAGTGCATGCAAATGAACAATGCAATTCATTCTTTGTGAATTCCCCATTCTGTGTGCAGTTAGTTGTGTTGCCAGGTCTGTCTTTGTCTACCTGTCTGTCTTTATGACAAGCCAATGTTTGCAAATCACTTTCTATGTACTCTACTCGCCAGGCCTGAGGCAAATTTTCTGCACTCAACTACTTTGACTGACCTCCTCTCTGGAGAGTGACAGCCTTATCAACTCCAAGACAGTTTTGTTGAGTGGTTGGACAGACAAAACTATCCTGGCAGAAAGAGTGTCAGAGAAAAGGAGTGAGACAGAGGCAGTGTTCAATCATTTAGTAGTATTTCTTTCTTATAGGATAGTTATGTCGATGTTCACCTTTCTATGGTTTGGCCTGTCTATCCCCCCTGTTAAGTTATTCTTTGTGTCAGCAGTAGACATCATATTCTTTAATTACACAGAGTTCCCCAGTTCTGTCTTACTCTCACATGTACACACAACCAACATTTTCTGTCTCACAGGTTTAAGCCCCTCGTTCCTGTCTATCTCAGTCGGTTGTCACTGTCTTTCTCAGTTAGTGTCACCTGCAGTGCCACAGATACACACTCACATACACACACTCAAAATCCACATGCATAATTGCCCCTTGAAGGGAAAACCTTTTAGTCGTGGCTGTCAGAGTTTGACCCTGCAGCTTGCCTTGGGCAGCTGACTCCTGACATCTTGTAATGAGTGTGCCTGTGTATGTGAGGATGCATGTGTCAAAAATACAGAAAGCCAATGTGTTAGGACGAGTTAGAGAACAATAATCAGAGAAATACACAATAAATACCCCTTTTAGCATTTTATATATATATTTCATTTCATTGTTACATAATTGCATATTTATTACTAACATATAGATTTATTTTAAATATTTAAATGCATTATACATATTTAATATATATGTTTATATTTTATTTTGTATTTTTATTGTACAATATTATTTCTGTATTCTGAGAGAGATGATCATCTTGATTTGATTTTAATATTTCATGACATAAACCACATTTTTCTTCACACTTGGTTTGTTATATTTAATGCCTATTCTGTAAACCCCTAATCTTACATAGATCTGACACTTCACAGAACACACACACACACTCTCTTCACACACTGTGTCATCAGACTAAGTAATATAGAAGGACAGCCATACTCTTTTAATGATGTCTTAGTCCACAGAGAGTGCTTGAGAGTGCATTAGTATGCTTTAATAGACATTGTGATGTGTTAATCTCTAGTTTAGGTTGTTCATTGTGCGGTTGTTCATGTTACAGGTCTGCGATTGGTGCAAACACATCCGCCACACTAAGGAATACCTGGATTTTGGAGCGGGTGAAAGACGGCTCCAGTTCTGCAGTGCAAAGTGTCTGAACCAGTATAAAATGGACATATTCTATAAAGAGACTCAGGCCGCACTGCCTGGGGGTTTATGTAACCCTCCTCTCCCCACGAGTGATATGAAATCAGAGAGCGCAGCGGGTGTACAACTCCTTACACCCGAGTCCTGGAGCGCACCTCTAAATGAGCTCCGCAGTCGCAAGGCACCTTCACCAGGGGGTGTCACCACTGTAGCTGGACCCTTTGGATCCACCTCAGGGTCACCATCTGAAACTGGAACTGTGTGTTCCTCCTCGTCCTCGTCATCCTCGTCATCATCATCTACGAAAATCCCCACACCGCGGCCACACGAAAGCCCCGCATTACCGCCACCTCCTCCTCTGCCACCGATAGCAGGTTTACATCCAGCTCTGGGTGTGCAACCCGGCAGCCCACCGATGGTGATGACACCGCGTGGCCCAATTCCTCTCCCTCTCTTTATGGAGCACCAGATGATGCAGCAGATTCGCCCTCCGTTCCTACGTCCCCCAGGCCCCAACAGCCCACATTCCAATCCCATGATTCCTGGCATTGGGCCACCACCTCCTCCTCGGACTTTGGGTCATCCATCAAGCCCTATGCACCGCCCGCTCCTTTCCCCCCACATACACCCATCCTCCACACCAACCCTTTCTGGGAACCCTCCGGGTATGATGCCCCCTTATCCCGGTGGCCACATGCCAGCCTTGCCTTTCCCCCCAGTTAACATGATGCCACCTGGATCCATCCCAGTTCCACCCATTATGAATATTGGCATACCTTCTCTGGCCCCCCTAGTGCCACCACCAACATTATTAGTGCCCTATCCAGTGATTGTGCCATTACCAGTCCCCATACCCATTCCAGTGCCCATACCATTCAGTCCGCAGGCTTCTGGTAACCGATCAGGAGATGATGGAACGCTTCAGAACGCTGCGAGCGAGCGGAGTGATTCAAAAGCACCGCCACCATTTTCTCAAAGAACCTCCAGAGGGGAGAGGAGGGACTTTCAGCAAGCCCCTCCCACCTCAGATACACTTTCGCCAGGATTTTCCAAACAGACGGAGCAGGGCAGGGCAAACATGGCGGAGCTGATGGTTAAAACAGAGAACTCTGGTAACGGAAGCTCTGGACACTCCCAAAAAGACACACCAGCAGATGGAGTCATTGATTTAACAACCAGTCGCCGTTCCCGGCAACAGCTAGTTATCCAGAGGGCTGTAACCTGTGTTCAGGTAAAAGCAGAGCCCGGGTTAAGCCCACCACCTGCAGTTTTGGGTGAAACTGAGGTGGATGGGTCGGCCGGTACTAGCACAGGTACAATAGAAGATAACCACAGAGACAGTAATGCTGAAAGCCCGTTGGCTAGCGTGGCTCTGCCTTGTGCCAACCCGTCCTACTGCAGCGGCACACCGCCACTTTCTCAGCCAATCGCATGCAGTGCCTCCACTGTTCCTAGCAACACCACCACAGCTAAATCTGAGCCTGGCTCCGCTACACCCTGCAATGTGATTGTTAATGGGAGCTGTAATGTGCCTCCAGCCGAGAGTTCGATCAGAACACCTCTGTTAGAGCAGCGCCCTCTAGTGGACCCCTGCCGCAGAACTGCCGCTGTGTGCGACGAGCCTGCGGGGGCCGATCTAGAAGGAGAGGACCTGAAAGAGAACAGCTGCTTAGCAACAGAAAGAGACTCAGCAGGTAAGAGAAGCTCAAATGACCAGCCTGCCATTACTGCAGTAACAGGGGAGGACAAACCTCAGAGCCCTGAAGATGCCCCATCTGATGAGGACCATGCCTACGCCCTGCCCCTAATGCCCAAACCTGGCTGTGTCATTCAGCCCGTGCCCAAACCTGCTGACAAAACCGCTGCCATTTTGCCCTGTGGCTTGACAGCCCCATTAACAGGAACCGTTCCAATGGAAATGGAGCCTCCGCTGAAGAGAAGGTGTCTGCGTATCCGCAATCAGAACAAGTGAAATAGAGGACAGGTGAGAATCACATTTTGTCCACTTCCTTAGTAGTCTTATGATTTACTGCATGTCTGCCTTCACTCTTAGATTGCTTTAAGCGCTATAATGCCGTAAAAATTATTATTTTTTTATTAAAGAAATTGTTCATACAAATATAAAAAATTATTTTCATTTACACACCCCCAGGTTGCACCAAATCTGTAATTCTTCCGTGAAACACAAAAAGTGAATTTTGAAAAATGTAGGCCTACTTTGTCTCTTTTCTATACAATTAAATGTTTAACAAGAGCTTTTTAACTTCAAAAGGAAGCAAAAGCACCATAAAATTATCATGAAAGTTCATATAAGTCTATATAACTCACTAATATATCAAACATACCCTACCATTAAACTGCATGGTGTTAAGATTTTTTGTAAAAAAAAAATTTATTTAAAGAAATCTCTGATACTCACCAATGTTACATTGAGAGTATTTGATCAAAAAATACAGTAATATTGTGAAATATTATTACAATTTAAAACAACTGTATTCTATTTGAATATATCTTAACATTTAATTCATTCCTGTGATGGCAATGCTGAATTTTCACTGTTACAGTCTTCATCCTCAGAATCCTTTATGATCCTTCAGCAATCATTCTAATATGCTGATTTGGTGCTCCAGAGACATTTATATTATCATCTATGTTGAAAACAGTTGTGCAGCTTCATGTTTTTGTGGAAGCCACAATACATTTTTCAGGAATCTTTGATGAATAGAAAGTTCAAAAGAACTGTATTTATTATAAATGTCTTTACTGTCAATTCTAATCATTTTAATGCATCCTTGCTGAAATAAATCATTTTGGAGCTTGACAGCCTCAGTCCCCATTGACATGAGGGGAGTAAATAATGACAAAACTTTGATTTTAGGATGAACTATCCCTTTAATACTCTGATAACTCTTAAATTTATCCCTGAATTGATCCTTTATTCATATAAATCATTCAAACAGATCAAAAAAGACCAACAAGGCTGTATGTGACAATTTACCCATTACTCTTTTTTCTCTTCTTTCACTCTCTTTTATTTTCCCCACCTCTCTCTTATAGAAATCACCATCTCACCAAAGGGATAAAGAGGACTGCACTGCAGCAGAGACCATCAGCTGTCCACAGACTTCATCCACAATCCAGCCAATCAAGATGTCAACCTTGTTTTCTCCACTTTTCCAAACACGCACATGAACGTTGCGACATAATATGCACACCGATCATCGGGATTGGGCAGCAGTCTGCTCTGTCTCCACCCATTTCGGCTAAACAAAGACTGACATAAAGTGTTAATCTGGGAAGTAGATCGGACGTGATGTTTGACCTTCAACTGCGATATCTTCAGGCAAAGTCTGTTCTCAGTCTACTTGTTGATGAAAGAGATACTTCTCATCCTCTCCACTCGACCCCTCCATCCACGGCTTGTTGAGAGGACTTTCCAACTACTGGTTGGAGGCGGCATTACAGTGTACATATACAGATTTCCAAAAAGGTGGAGCTTAAGCCAAACACAATAGATCTGCCAGGCTGCCAATCAAACACGCTCATGAATAACTATAATTTGGAATAGGGCCAGTCAAATCCTGCCACAGATGGATGGACCAGTTTTCTGCTTTGTGTGTGCATTCAAAGAAGCTCGGTTTGATCTGTCTGTACGTTTGGAGTCGGATGATTCTGATTCAATAGCTTCAGTCAGAAAGACTTATACAGATGCAGAGTTGCTCTAAAACTCTGAATACTCTCTCCTCTCAAATCCTTCTCCCCCTCACTTCCTCTGACTATGTGTATCAGTATCTGCAACACCAGCAAAACACTCTGTACTCTTTCTTAACCTCTTTCCCTTTCTCTCCTTTCTGAGGGAGAGGTGTTCTGGAACCGGACACCAAAAAAGACAGGAAGAGAGAAACGCACACACACCCTGGAGGGAGTACAAAAACAGAAGGATGGAGTGAACTTTCGTTTTATCCCTGGGAAGAAGCTGGAAACTCATCCATCGTTGGAGAAGAAAACTAGAAGATAAGTAGTCTGCACTACTGGAGAACAGTGTATGTGGATGGTTTGCTGGTTTATTGTGCAATGAAAATTCATTCACTCACTGATTTGATTGAGGATTACAGGGTACAGACCTCACCAAGCATTTTGGCGAACTGTTAAAATGGCTGCTAGCTTTGCGGCCATTGGCTTGGAGACTGTCCCACCCAGTCTGTTCAATCACAAGCGCTCATTGCCACGCCGCACAGCTCAGCGAAGAGTCGGTCTAACACTGCTGGTGGGTTGTGTACACACTGTCCTGATGTATCAGATGGCTTAGATGGAAATCAGTGTCCACAGGGGCATTTGGGTTGGATTTCTCATTATTTATATCAGTATCCATCTTATTGCAGTGCTCTTATTTAAGAAAAATCCCTCCTGGGTTTGCTATCAAGAGTACAATCAAAACCAGTGGAGAAGTCAGTAAGCGTCTCGGGCAGCTGTGAGCTGGTGTCAAGGGTGCATTCTTGAGGTTTTTTTATGCTTTATTTTTTGCCAAATCCCAATCAGTGCTAAATTATGTTCATCACTTCCTTTCCAGCTATGGTTACAGGAACAGTTTCAGTTAGTTCCAAGGTGCCTCAGTGTAGAGTTCACTTACACAAGATGCCAAGAACATTTAGCTTAAAGGTAGACTGGGTTGGTTAGGTGGACACAGAGCCAAAATGATTTTAGTTACACAGAGTACTATAAGAGCTTAATGCATGGTTAGCACCTGGGTGCATAGGTTATTTGTTTTGACTAAAGTGGAAGAGTGAACCTTAAAGCCAAGCGTGTGCGTGTTTGTGTGTGTGTGTAATTGGGAGAAGGTGTATCAGATTTCTGGCCAAAATGGAGTCCAGTTTGACAAAACATTCAAGTTTGCCAATTTATTTTGGGAGAAGGTCTAAAATTCAAGTCAAAAATTTGTCAAGCAATGTGTCGGAAATCACAAGGAGGATGAAAAATCAAAAATACACAAATCAAAAATACACATGATTTGACAATATCGATGAATACAAAAGTTTCAGTCATACATGAAAAGAGGAAATAAATCTAAACATTTTCATTTAAACAATTTACTGAGAGCAGACTTTCAGATCATACATACTTTGTTTTACGTTTTTTGTTTGTTCTTTACTTTAGTCACTTTGATATACTTTTTTCGTTTTTTATTTTTGTTGTTTTTAGTTGCTTTTTAATTGCTTCTTTGTTTTGCTTTCTTTTTTTGGTTTCGTTTATTTTTCCTTTTTTTGTTGTTACTTTTATCATTTTTTGTTTTGTTTGGAGTGAACCTTAAAGCCAAGCGTGTGCGTGTTTGTGTGTGTGTGTAATTGGGAGAAGGTGTATCAGATTTCTGGCCAAAATGGAGTCCAGTTTGACAAAACATTCAAGTTTGCCAATTTATTTTGGGAGAAGGTCTAAAATTCAAGTCAAAAATTTGTCAAGCAATGTGTCGGAAATCACAAGGAGGATGAAAAATCAAAAATACACAAATCAAAAATACACATGATTTGACAATATCGATGAATACAAAAGTTTCAGTCATACATGAAAAGAGGAAATAAATCTAAACATTTTCATTTAAACAATTTACTGAGAGCAGACTTTCAGATCATACATACTTTGTTTTACGTTTTTTGTTTGTTCTTTACTTTAGTCACTTTGATATACTTTTTTCGTTTTTTATTTTTGTTGTTTTTAGTTGCTTTTTAATTGCTTCTTTGTTTTGCTTTCTTTTTTTGGTTTCGTTTATTTTTCCTTTTTTTGTTGTTACTTTTATCATTTTTTGTTTTGTTTTTAATTTTCTTCTGTTTCTATCTTTTGTTTTGTTTTATTTATTTTTTCTCCGATTACTCTCATATAAACTAAGTTTAACTGGCCAACACTGACCCAAATCTCCCCTTCAACCTTTACCACTTCTCTCTCTCCCTCTTTTCCCCTCTTCTTTTTCTCTCTGCTCTTGGACGACGTACAAAGAAGAGTGCAATCCTACCCTATCCCTCTGTACTTTTTGCTGCAGGATTCAGTTTCACAGTGGTATACTTTTTTAAGAGTAGGCTCAGAGGTCTAATTGTGACTGGTTAGAGTAAGGACTGGATTTCTCTCTGGGGTTCGTATGTGGTGGAGTCTCATTCCAGTGTCAGATTTAAACACACACACACACACACACACACACACACACACATTCCTGTGTCAGACTTATTTTGTCAGTGCTGATACGGCTGGCTGACCCTCCGTCTGGATGGAGGTGTTACAGAAAGCAGATTGATAAAAAGGGCAAAATGTCAGGGAAGCATAAACACACACACCCAGTATACACGTTCAGTCCATGTGTTTGGTGTGTGTGTGTTTATAGGAGAAACAGTGAATCTCAGTGTTGATCTGAGAATCTTGATACTTTGTGTGCGGCGCAACCAAACGTGCATTACATGTCTGGATTGGTCGCGAGGAGCCAGCAACAGCATCATATGTCGTTCTCATTATTGACTCAAATTTCCTAGCTTTTTTCCTCTCTCTCCTCCTCCTCTTTCATTCTCAGCCCTTTTACTTCCCCCCCCCCCTTATTTGTTTTCACTTAAAGTAATTATTTACTAAGTTAGTATTTTAAATATGCCACAGTGAGCTATGGAAGCCTTTTTCCACCTCAGAGTAAAAAACAAAAAATGTAATTGTGAGATCAATTTTAAATAAGAACATAAGTCACACTGTGAGATATAAAGTCACAATGATAGGAAATAAAGTTGCAATTATGAGAAATATTCGCAACTGCAAGAAATATTCACACTGTGAGATACAAAGTCTCAATGCAAGACAAAGTTGCAATTATGAAATAAAATGTCTCAAATTCAATTGCAAGAAAAACATCTGCTTTGCAAGATATACATTAGCAATTTGGCAAAATCAAAGCAGAAATGGTGAAATATAGTCCCAGTATGAGATTTAAATCTATAATTGGGAAACATAAGAGTCACATTTTTTTTACTCTGATATCCAGATGTTCTGAAAACAAAAAGCACCAATTCACCAATTTTGTCACTCTGGCCTATACAATATTATTCCCATTTTCAAACTTACTTCCTCTATAACAGTGTACTCTTAAAATAAGCAATTACAGCTTGTTTATGTTGATTAATAGGGTGTTTGAAGGACAATTTAAGGTCACGTCATACAGAAATCACTTCCTATAGCTGCACACACCACCCAAACACCCATTACTGCTTATCTCACAGACATGAAATATGATTTTTTTCACTTCCCTGTGTGTGGTATTGTGTGTGTGCTTGTGTGACCTTGCTGTTGTAACCGGAGCAGCACAGACTGGGCTGGGACAGATATAGCCCTGAAACCCAACACTGTTGTAGTGTCTGCGGTCCCACGCAGACAAGACAATGACACCAGCAAAAACGTACGTGTGTGTGGGGGGGGACACAGCAGATGAAGCTGTCCTTGACAACAACACAGAGACACTGTGTATGTATGTGTACATTGTATGGAAGAGATAGTCAAACACTGTAAAATTGTGTCAACTATAATAAATGGCCACAAAACAATATAATTTCTCTCATAAAGTTCCAGTGATCTTTTAAAAAAATTAGAAACTCCTATTTGATTTACTGTCCAGTGCTTTCTAAATGACATGATGGTGATCCAGAGTTTCCAGAGTGAAAAATATCCAGTGTGTTTATTATGGGGTTGCCAGATCTTCCTAAAAATAATTTTTTCCCCCCAAAAACAAGCCCGAAATAAGCGATTTCTCTCATCAAAATACACCACCTTTCAAAAGTCTGAGGTAAAGAAAAATCAGTAAAACCATTAATATTGTGAAATATTATTACAATTTAAAATAGCTGTTTTTGTTTGAATACATTTTCAAATGTAAGTTATTCCTGTGAAAATGCCATGAATTGACAAAGCTGAATTTTCAGCATTTATTACTTCAGTCTTCAGGTGTCACATGATCCTTCAGAAATCATTCTAATATTTTTATTTGGTGCTCAAGAATGATTTCTTATTGTGAGTGTTGGAAACAGTTGTGCTGCTAATATTTTTGTGGATTCTTTGATGAATGGAAAGTTCAAAAGAACAGAATTGCTACTGTCACATGATCAATTTAATGCTTCCTTGTTGAGTAGAATTTAATTAAAAAAAATCTTACTGGCCTTAAACTTTTGAATGGTAGTATAAGTCTAAAAATAAGCAATTTTTATATGAAAAAAAAAACAAAAACATGAGAGTTAAATGTGGAGTCATGTCAGTGGTCGGGTCACACGTTCATGCCATTGGGGTAAAATAAATACAAGACTTAATTCTGGAAATAATCCCAAAACAATGCGACCCATATTTACAAGCAACTTTATAAAAAAGGAGCAAAGTTGTTTACAATAAAAGACCATGGCAACATTAGTCCACTAGAGGGAAGCGAAGTGTGTTCTGTCAACAAGCTCAAAGAAGCACACATTAGAGATGCAAGGAGCTAAAATGAACTGAAATAACAAACCATAGAGCTTGAGTGCAATACTGTAATCCAAGAGCGTTTCAAAGGATCTACTAGAGAGGCGCCTGTTTTAGTGGCCAAACTGTCTTTCAGCCCCGAGGCTGGGTACAGAGAGAGCACTTGGCTTTTTCATTCACCAAAATTAGTCATTATGAATGTTTGGAGGGCTTCTGTTTAATCAGACTGGGGGAACATGAGCACTGCTGTGGCCAAAGATCAGCCACACGCACAGAAACAAGATGGAGATGCAGAAACCCATACAGCCAACTCAAATACCAGCAAAACCAATCAATCAGTGCATCCCTAATCGAGCAGTGTTATACAACTCAAACTAAACAACAATCACAGCAACGTCAGCTCTACTGTAAAGATGTCAAATCAAGAGAACTGGAAAAGTGAGAGGCAGCTTATGTGAGTTTTCAACATCTATAGTATGTGACAAAGGGGTCAGTAATATCGCAACACTCCTGTAGCCATGTAAGAAATGTTTTTCCCATCATTCCTGTGGGCGGTATTAAGAGGATGGCTTTGTCAACAGCCGGAATTATGCAACAACAAATTCTTATTTCTGCACTCTGTGTGAAAATAAGCAATTACAGCTTGTTTATGTTGATTAATAGGGTGTTTGAAGGACAATTTAAGGTCACGTCATACAGAAATCACTTCCTATAGCTGCACACACCACCCAAACACCCATTACTGCTTATCTCACAGACATGAAATATGATTTTTTTCACTTCCCTGTGTGTGTATATGTGTGTGTGCTTGTGTGACCTTGCTGTTGTAACCGGAGCAGCACAGACTGGGCTGGGACAGATATAGCCCTGAAACCCAACACTGTTGTAGTGTCTGCGGTCCCACGCAGACAAGACAATGACACCAGCAAAAACGTACGTGTGTGTGGGGGGGGACACAGCAGATGAAGCTGTCCTTGACAACAACACAGAGACACTGTGTATGTATGTGTACATTGTATGGAAGAGATAGTCATTGCACTTATGGTAAACACTGTAAAACTGTGTCAACTATAATAAATGGCCACAAAACAATATAATTTCTCTCATAAAGTTCCAGTGATCTTTTAAAAAAATTAGAAACTCCTATTTGATTTACTGTCCAGTGCTTTCTAAATGACATGATGGTGATCCAGAGTTTCCAGAGTGAAAAATATCCAGTGTGTTTATTATGGGGTTGCCAGATCTTCCTAAAAAGAAAAAAACTTTCCCAAAAACAAGCCCGAAATAAGCGATTTCTCTCATCAAAATACACCACCTTTCAAAAGTCTGAGGTAAAGAAAAATCAGTAAAACCATTAATATTGTGAAATATTATTACAATTTAAAATAGCTGTTTTTGTTTGAATACATTTTCAAATGTAAGTTATTCCTGTGAAAATGCCATGAATTGACAAAGCTGAATTTTCAGCATTTATTACTTCAGTCTTCAGGTGTCACATGATCCTTCAGAAATCATTCTAATATTTTTATTTGGTGCTCAAGAATGATTTCTTATTGTGAGTGTTGGAAACAGTTGTGCTGCTAATATTTTTGTGGATTCTTTGATGAATGGAAAGTTCAAAAGAACAGAATTGCTACTGTCACATGATCAATTTAATGCTTCCTTGTTGAGTAGAATTTAATTAAAAAAAAATCTTACTGGCCTTAAACTTTTGAATGGTAGTATAAGTCTAAAAATAAGCAATTTTTATATGAAAAAAAAAACAAAAACATGAGAGTTAAATGTGGAGTCATGTCAGTGGTCGGGTCACACGTTCATGCCATTGGGGTAAAATAAATACAAGACTTAATTCTGGAAATAATCCCAAAACAATGCGACCCATATTTACAAGCAACTTTATAAAAAAGGAGCAAAGTTGTTTACAATAAAAGACCATGGCAACATTAGTCCACTAGAGGGAAGCGAAGTGTGTTCTGTCAACAAGCTCAAAGAAGCACACATGAGAGATGCAAGGAGCTAAAATGAACTGAAATAACAAACCATAGAGCTTGAGTGCAATACTGTAATCCAAGAGCGTTTCAAAGGATCTACTAGAGAGGCGCCTGTTTTAGTGGCCAAACTGTCTTTCAGCCCCGAGGCTGGGTACAGAGAGAGCACTTGGCTTTTTCATTCACCAAAATTAGTCATTATGAATGTTTGGAGGGCTTCTGTTTAATCAGACTGGGGGAACATGAGCACTGCTGTGGCCAAAGATCAGCCACACGCACAGAAACAAGATGGAGATGCAGAAACCCATACAGCCAACTCAAATACCAGCAAAACCAATCAATCAGTGCATCCCTAATCGAGCAGTGTTATACAACTCAAACTAAACAACAATCACAGCAACGTCAGCTCTACTGTAAAGATGTCAAATCAAGAGAACTGGAAAAGTGAGAGGCAGCTTATGTGAGTTTTCAACATCTATAGTATGTGACAAAGGGGTCAGTAATATCGCAACACTCCTGTAGCCATGTAAGAAATGTTTTTCCCATCATTCCTGTGGGCGGTATTAAGAGGATGGCTTTGTCAACAGCCGGAATTATGCAACAACAAATTCTTATTTCTGCACTCTGTGTGAGAGACACTATGTCTGTGTAAAATAACAAGAGCAAACTGCAGTTTTTAAGGATCTAATGTTAAAGGTTTTTTTAGGCGAACATTTGAGCTGCCTTAATTCTTTGTGCTCTGTAATTAACAATGCCTGCTTGTTTAAAAAAAGCAAAACCCACTTTGTAAAAAAAAAACTAAACACACACACACACACAACACTCCAAGAAAAAGCACTCATAAATAAGTAAATAAATAAATTACAATGGAGATGAATGGAAATGTCCACTGCACTATTGTGCGTGTGCATTAAATTAATTTGTGTATATGTTTTTCTACACATATTTCTTCACATAGCAATCCACACACTTAACCGTTAAAGCTTTAGTAATTTTGCTGTTTTTCTCACTTTTATTAGTTTTTAAAAAATATCTAAAATTCTAGAATTATTTTAATTTGATTCATTTCAAAACATTTGACTTCATGACATTTTACATTTGTATGAATTTCCATTATTTGTAAAGATTTTATGACTTGCATTTTAATGGCTTTTTATGACTAATCATTGTAAACCACACAAAACTGAAACAGGGTTATTATCGTAATTAAAAGTAAAGTAAACTTGAAACAAAATAAACATTATCTGAAATAAAATATAAAAAACGTAGTTATTTTAATTTAATGATACTTTATTTATCTTTAAGTACTAAAATAATCCAAACTAAAAAGATTAAAACGAATAAATAAAAATGTAAAGAAAAAAGAGACGCATATAGACATATAAAAAAAAAACTAATAAGAATTACAAAACAACAAAATTACTAAAATGAAAACAGAAAATATAAAAGAAAAATATAAAAAAGATTTTGGAGATCGATTAATAATAATGTTAAATATCAACTATGTTTTTATGGATGGCCAAAAAGTGTCCGACCCAGTTCTTCCTCTTCTTCCTGTTTGTGTGTAGGTTTATAGTGTTCATGTCCTATCAGATGTATTATGACTACCCACCGCTCACATACCTGGAGTATCCCATCCTCATTGCACAAGGTGAGCACAGCTGACAGACCAGACTCTGATGCTTAAGCACTCCAAATCCAGTCTCAGCTGTAATTTCAATCTTGTGTGTCCACAGATGTCATTGTGCTCCTGTTAATCCTGCACTACAACAGGAACATGAAACACAGCCTCATATACGCAGCCCTGTATCCTTCAGACCCATGCTGTCTGGTTATGCTATTCATCGGAGTCAGAAATAATATCCCAATAGCAATCAAAACCTGGCCAAGTTAAAATAAAAAAATATATATATTTAATGAGGTTTTGATGGTATGATGGTTTTCATTCCTTTACTGTAAGAATCAGGTTTGTGGGTGGATGGCAGTTGCTTACAGCACAGAAGTGGGTGATTGATCTGGCCATGGTGAGAACATGCCACTACTGATCCATATGCATTTGCATTAGTGTCATATATAGATGTATTAATGGATTCAGATTAAAGGTAAAGCATTTTTTGCAATTTCTCGGGAGGGGGGGGGGCATTTGACATGTTTCAAATGTCTTCGAAACATTTGAATGGTAATACGTTTTTTTTGCCATTGTCTCTCAGAGTTTGTGCACTGTCATTAGTGCTGGCAGTAAACTGGCACAGCTTCAGTGTCTGTGGCGCTCAAAGGACTCTGGGCAGGTCAGCGCTCTCACCTGGGCTCTGGCCACATATACATGCCTGGGTAAGTGACACAAAATAAAACCTAAGCATTTCTCCAGTCTGTCATATTGATATTGTTTGCTCTGTTGGTCAGCACGGATCTTCACCACCGTCATCACCACAGGAGACACACAAGGTCAGTAAGAGCTTCCTGATGGGATGTGAACTGAAGTGTTGATTGTCATCTTTATCTTTCATTTCTTTCTTCTCCAGTTCTCATACGGTTTGTTGTCATGAGCATTCTGAACATGTGGGTCACAGTCACAGTCGTCTACTACAAACCTCATGCAGTGAAACAGGATTAAGGGGATGCAACTTTCTGCATACAGTTTATCTCAATGTATTCTGTCTGCTGTTGGATTTTTTTTTTTTTGAAGAACTAAACTAGATTAAGGTCAGGTGCTATTTGGATGTAACACATTTAAAATATTTAAGGTTTACTGACTTTGGGTAAGTGTGTACAACCAAAAATCTTACAATGCTCTGGGTTTCCCAGTTTAGTGCTTGCAAGCCACTTTTTTGTTGAAAATTTAAATCTTAGGTGTGCTTTATTTATATATATATATATATATATATATATATATATATATGTGTGTGTGTTTATTTCAA
>NW_015505285.1:498161-506701 GCF_001515645.1 Sinocyclocheilus grahami | reverse complement strand
ATATGTTTAATTCAAAATGCGACAGTGATGACATTATTTGCATTTTGAATTGCAATTGGTCTTTTTCAATTAATCTATTTGCATACTGAATTACAATTGGTCTTGTCTTTCTTGCTTCTATCTGACCATTTTTAGCCAGCTTTACACTTTGATACTTATGGTCAGCTTAAATGGGTCATCGGATGCGACATGCACTTTTACAAGCTGTTTGAACTGAAATGTGTGTTGGCAGTGTGTGTACACAACCACCCTATAATGATAAAGATCCACCCAGTGTTTTTTTTTAATCTCGTTAAATAATTTCCCCTTTCTCAAATCAAGCCGATCTCAGATGCTTGTCTGCGTCTGTTCGCGCGAATCATTCATGATCCAGCTTCACCTCCAGGAGTGTAAGGTTTTTTAATGAAACTTTGCAAATCGCCTTTCCTAATAATGTGCTAGTTAGCGAGTTTTGCGATGAATGCAGCTAAAGTTTACGGTCTCTCGGAGAGGGGCGGGGTCAGCAGAGCTCATTAGCATTTAAAGCTGAATGCAATAAAACTGCATGCTGTAGACAGCTGTTTTTGACGGTAAAAAGGGTGTTGTTTTATACTACCATTGAGAAATTTTAACCAAACTATGTTACAGACTTTTCATTAAGACTCAAAAGAATCATATCAACTTGTGGAAAATGGGCATCCGATGACCCCTTTAAATTTCAAGTTTTCCACACTTTTATTTTGCTGCCTTGCAAGCACTGGTATTTTCTCCAGAACATGCAAATCTATTATGTATTGGGATGTGGGACAGTGTTTTTTTTTCCCAGTATAATTGCTTTAAATCTCATATTCCCGTGAAGGAAAACATGAATGTTGTAGTCTTACAAATGATAAATCGTATTTGATACAAGTATATATCAGTAGTCTGACCAAATAGTGTTATGAAACAGTAAAAACATTCTTATCCTTCACCGATTCAACACTTTCTTATAATTCCTGGTAGTTTTCTTGCCTGTACCTCCCTGCATTTGTACATGTTCAGATATACTGTAAGAAGTTTAGTAACGGTCATTTTCTTCTTAGAAAGGAAAATTTTTTGAGCAATTTTTAAGCTAAAGAACTTAAAATTGATTAATGATATCAGGTTGCTGAACAGACTGTTTACTGTAGTTCATAAAGGGGTGATGTTTGCATACGCTGAAATATGCACTATTTTTATATTGAGCTTCATCTATATTGATCTGTATTTTATGGCGATATAATGAACACATGGTAATTATTAATACAAAACCAATAAACCATAGGACTCTTCTGAACTCTCTAATGTTCTACACTCTTAAAAATAAAGGTGCTTCACGATGCCATAGAAGAACCTTTTTGTCTAAATGGTTCCATAAAGAACCTTTAACATATGAAGAACCTTTTTGTTTCACAAAAGGTTCTTTGTGGCGAAATAAGGTTCTTCAGATTACAAAAACGCAAGAAAGAGATGGTTCTTTAAAGAGCCTTTGACTGAATGGTTCTTTGTGGAACCAAAAACGGTTCTTCTATGGCATCACTTGAAGAACCTTTTGAAGCACCTTTATTTTTAAGAGTGTAGTACAAGAAGATTATTACTTAGAAAATGATTTCAATAACTTAGATCTAAAGCACAATTAATGTTTCTTTTGCGAGTACTTATAGATGTTCTTTTTGTATTTTATAAATCAATAAACATTTCTTTTGTGCGAAAATGTGTGGATTTGTTTAATTGCAGAATTCAATAACATTACACAAAAAAAAAAAAAGAGCGATCATGTTTTATAAATTTAATTTTCCGAATTATTCTTCTATGGTAATCAACTGAACACCCCAGATAATCAAGTGTCATTTGAGTGCAATAACTATCAGTACAGATTGCCATGTGTATTGAGAATGTATGTTATTCCTGTGATTAAAGCAGAAAGAAAAGTACGACCACATTGTTTATATTAAAACTTTACTTCCTTTTACTACACAGCTATATACCTATTTAACTCACTACTTTTGTTTACAAAAATAAGCAAATGTTATACAGGGTTTCCAAACAACACGGCTACATATGCTTTTCATTTTATGGTCAAACAGTACATCAATATAAAACATGCAAATCTGGAGGCAGCGCTTTAAAATAAAAAAAGTGCCCAGACCTGTATAAATAGCAAACCAACTGGTAAGATGGCAGGTCAAATATACGCTGTATATTCATATATTTATATATGTAACGTGTAAAAGAACACGGATATGCATTCACAGCACACCCAGAGATACACACTGTTTGCTAGGGTGAAGATACACACAAAAAACAATGACCACTTCAAATCACAAAATAAAAAAATCTACAAAATACTTAGTGAATTTAAATGTGGTTTTCAGACATTCAGACACTGTCTTATGAACATTTCAGTTATGTACTTGCAAAATGAATCCATTTTCGGCGCAAGTCGTAGCATGAGACCCAAAATTTCAACTTTTAACAGCTGATGATCAAATTCATAAGATGACCGGCCAAAAACTGACTGCTGGAAACATTTTAGAAACTCCTGCCACATGCAAAGCTCGCATCTAGATGCTGATCTCTGTTAATCATACCATCATGTCCCGTTAATTAAGGTTCCTCCCTCAGATTACATTCGACTCACACTAGGGAGTGAGCAGCACCGGTGTCCAGGAGAGCATTATGGGATGCATTCATGATCAGAGGAGGTTTAATCAAGCTTTGATCACACAGTGGAGTTCACTACAAGAAGAAACAACAGTTTCATTGCATTTATGAAGGAATGAGAAACATTTGTAGTGGTGTTTTCTAGCCGTTTATGTGGTGTGTTGCACTACTGTCTATATTCAGCCATTAAAGACATCAAAAAAAAAAAAAACTACGGTCAGACCCAGCTGTCGTCCACATTCTCTGGCCGGTCCAGCAGGGTTCAGTCTTAGCGTTCAGGTCAACTCTGGCCTCGAATGAATAATGAAAGTTTGGTGTGACGCTGACCCTTCAGTTCTGTGTAGATCTGTTGTGCTCTTGAAGTCGAAGCAACCGTATGCCCAGAGAATAAAAGTCATATCACGACAGCAAAGCCTCCATCCATATTTGTGCATCTCTCACTTTTTTTGGATTTGCCAAAATGTGCGAAAAGTTACGACAAAGGTCTTTTGTTGGTGTGACAGGAAGAACCCCAAATCACCATGTAGCAGCACCAGAATCCCAATATAAGGTTAACTAAAGAATGAGAGAAAGACAAAGAGAAAGTTAGTTTCACCACATTTTAACCCAAGAGGAAAGAAAAATCCTTCGGTCATTTAAAAAAAAAAAAAAAAAGCACCACAGCGTGCCATCATGCTCAAGAGAAGCAGATTAACACACCTGCAAACACACAACAGGTCTCAAACTTTTATTGCAAAAGGGAACAAAACAGACCTAAAAATAAAAATACTGTTTTGATGCACATTCTCTCATTTAGTTTTTTCCTTTTACAGTACAGCTGAAATGTCTTCTTGATAAACAGTTTGTAAACACGGTAATCAAACGGACTCATTTGTTCAGAAGGCTGTTGGTGGAGTCTTCTCGCCTCATCTTTGGAGTGTCCAGTCGTGGAGGACTAGGGCGAGAGGGTCAAATGTCAAATAAGAAACACAAGCAGGCCAAACACCAATTCTTTGAACAAACCTCTTCTTCATTAGTAAATGAGAAATGTTTGGAGAAACGATTCAGTTTTGCATTGGAGGGCAGAGGGTGTTTATGAGAATTGGTACAGAAACTTCTGTTGGATTATGGCAAATTCTCCATATCCCATCTTGGCCAAATCTTTCACACAAATAGTTAACACACTCACATGCTTAAATTAGCTTCAACAGCAAACGAATCCCACTGCACACAAAAAATAGGCACTCCATGACTCTGTTCCAAAACCAAGTGAGCAGCCTAGAGTTTAGTGATAGCACAAAAACACACAAATACTGGATAAAATAGCATTTTCAATTGGATTTAACTGGTTTTGATACATTTTGATGATAAATTACATTTACATTTATAATTAACACCACTTTAATATAATTTTTTGGTAACCCTTTATTTTAAAGGGATAGTTCACCCAAAAAGAAAATTCTGTCATTAATTACTCACCCTCATGTTGTTCCAAACCCGTAAGACTTCCGTTCATCTTCGGAACACAAATTAAGATATTTTTAATGGAATCTGAGACCTCTCTGAACCCCCCATAGACAGCAAGGATCCTTACACACGATCAAGGTCCAGAAACATAGCAAGGAGATCGGTAAAATAATCCATGTGCGCAAAAGAAAAAAAAATGGACTATTCAACAATTCGTCTCCTCCGCGTTGATCGTGTAAGGACACTTGCTGTCTATGGGAGGGTCAGAGAGCTCTCAGATTCCATCAAAAATATCTTAATTTAATTTACATTTAGCATTCGATAACATTTATGATATCAAATTACTGGAATTACTGACTGTTAAGATTCCCCTCTTGTGTATTACATTACAGCAAATAATCGAAATGCTGCCAAAGTAGGTGGGTTAGGAGGTTTTGGAACAGAGCCCCTTTGAAAGTAGTTACCCTGTTTGAACCCTACACATGCTCCTCAGAAATTAAACGTATGGTCATAATCTACATCATCCACGTCATCCAGAGCCCAGTGCCAGTCCTGAAGCTCAGAATCCAAAGGCCTGCAGGTGGAGGAGAGAGCATTCAGCCAAGCCTTCACCAACCTCACTACAGACTGTCTCGGTAAGGTCTGGAGGTAGTTTCGCTAAGGTGAAGCTACAACTTGGCACATAATTACTATAACGGAGCTAAACCTTAAAAATAAGACTGGCCACTGCTCAATGTCTGCTGAAGCTTTAAAGGCTGTACATCTGTATGCATCTTGAGTTTGGTGAAGATACAGACCTCTATGTGAAAAGTTTGAGGCATACTTTTAGTATTTAGCCTTTAAATTCACTGTTACTAATCACAATTAAAAACCTGAGTTGGATACAAAAGAGAAAAAGTGCTTTGTTAATGCCCAAGCTGTCATCTTGCATCCCAAGTTACAAAAAGCAGCCCAGTGTAACACCGTTTAAGCTTTATATCCGCTTAGCCACCATTAGCAAAGACCGCAAATGTTATTCTGCTAGTCAAGCACTGCGATTTAAACCTTGAAAGCTCTTGAATGATGTTACTGAAGCATGCTAAAGCTAAATATCAATACATCCTCCATCCAACTTCCAGGTCGGCCATGTTCTCCTCTCACCCCGTGCTGAACTGGGGGTTGAACGGGTCTGGAGCACAGGGTCTGAGACTTTCCTCTTTCTTGTCCATGTGCTCTTTGTGGCATTTGATCTGGCATATCTGGCATTCCAGAGCCAGAGGAGGTTTGAACATGTTCCACAGGGGTTTGGTACAGGCCTCACAGTTGGCAGGAAAGTGGTAGAATAAAGGAATAA
The DNA here is from genome assembly GCF_001515645.1 of Sinocyclocheilus grahami. NCBI lineage: Eukaryota > Metazoa > Chordata > Actinopteri > Cypriniformes > Cyprinidae > Sinocyclocheilus > Sinocyclocheilus grahami. The sequence continues at coordinate 501,261 of NW_015505285.1, read as the reverse complement.
ACTCGTGTCCCTTGTGGTAGATGAAGCCAGATTTCTCCGCACACGCTGTTGGTTCCTTTAGGTTGTGCACAGACCTGTGTATCATATAGAGTAGCACTCTAGTGTGTAACTGGTGCCAAACACGTGTCTAGCGCTTCTGCATTGATTTTATGAACAGCTATCTTAGAATCAAACTTTACAGAACAAGATGGTAAAGGGACAGTTCACACAAAAATGAAAAACAGTAAATTGTCATCATTCACTCACTATAATGTTGTTCAAAACTCGTATGACTATTTATTCCATGTAACATAAAAGATATTTTACAATGTCCAAGATGCATTTTTTTTCTATAAAATTAAAGACAGTGACCAAGAACCGGCAAATAATTTTTTTGAAGTTGTAAATTGAGCAAAAAAAACTAAAGTAACGTTTTCCAGAAAATACTTTTTACTTTATAAAAATCAATGTGTAGAAAATTTGAGATTTCTTGTGAAATTTGTCAAATTGACTACATTTTCTGAAAATTGTTTCAAATTAAATCCTACACAGATTTTTTTCAGTGTACTAAAAATGTCATCTTGACAGCACAATGATAATAACAATACTATGGAAGCCCATTTCTGCCACTGAATAAAAAAATAAAAAGGTAATTGTGACTTTTTTCCCTCACAATTGCGTGCAGTTCTGACTTTATAACATGCAATTGCGAGTCAGAATTGTGAGATATAAACCCACAATTCTGAGAACATAGTCTATTTTTCCCCTCAGAACTGGACTTTATAACTCGTAATTAGAGCCCGACCGATATGGGTTTTTTGGGGCCGATACTGATATTAGGGAGTAAAAAAAGGCTGATACCGATATATCGGCCTAACATAACAACATAAAAAAAATGATTTTTGAAAATTAAAAAAATTGAGTTATCTTTTTTTGCAAATAAACTCACACATATACACACACACACACTACATCACTGGGTCCCATCATACAGGCACATGGCTTCTCCTACCATTGCTATGCTGATGACACACAGCTCTATCTCTCATTTCAACCAGATGATCCAACGGTAGGTGCACGGATCTCAGACTGCCTGGCGGACGTCTCGACATGGATAAAAGAACATCACCTACAGCTCAACCTAGGCATGGGCCGATTACCGGTTTCAAGGTATACCACGATTTGAAAACTTAAAAGGTCCCCTGAAGTGCCTTGAAACACACAGCATTATTCTATGTGGTGACGTAATTTCAACTGAAACAGGAAGACAGGGCGGGACATAGAGCAGCCCCGCCCCCTTTTTAAATTAGCGGATCAGACTGTGCGCGCTGCCACTGTTCGCGTGACACAACGTGAAACCAGACCTCATTTACCCCAATCAAAAGCATACACTGTCTGAATCATTGCCTCTCGCCTACATTGTGCACTACGTGGCATTCACTGTACAGGAAACACTGTGAACAATAGGGCTGGGTATCGATTCAGATGTCCCGATTCGATTTCGATTAGACCTCCTTACTGAAGGGAAAGTGTTGACTGGTGTGACTATCTCGCGAACGCGCCGGCGGATCTTCACCAAATTCAGGGAATCCCTTCAGTTCGAGGAGCCCTCTCGAACGCCACCCTCCGCGCATCGGTAGCCCCCCGGGATCGCTAGATCGGTCGGCGCCGGACCGCGAATTTAACCACCCGTAACTCCCGAACCCCAGGGGCTATCCACGCGGGGGGGGGCTCATTCGAAAGAGGGCCTCGAGACGTACACTCGATTAGCATTCGAGAGGGTTCCTCGAGCTGAAGGGATCCCCCGAATTTGGTGCGGATTTGCTGCGCAGTTACGGAGATATGGCCGTTCAAAGTTCCAATGGTTTTCCATTGACTTAAGCTTTAAAGCGTTTCATCCAGGTCGCCAGTAGCAAACACTGGAGCGTGCACTGCTGGACAAACTAAGTAATTACACCATTTCAAGCATTTTATCTGCATTATATGTTCTGTTCTGTAAAAAAAATGTTCATATCGGTGGCATATTCGCCGATACCGATCATCGGCAAAACGATATATCAGTCGGGCTCTACTCATAATTGCGAGCTTATATCTCACAATTCTGAGAAAAGTCGTCAAAATTGAAAGAAAAAAAAATCAGAACTGCGAGATGTAAATGCAATTGCGAGGAAAAAAAGTCAATTACCTTTTTATTTAGTGTCGGAAATGGGCTTCCATACAATACACAATTTAAGATGTGGCGGAAATTACACTATGGTACTATGGTGCTCGGTTTTCAGGAAAAAAAGAGAGAGAGAAAAAAAAACAGATTCATGTGTACAGCAATGGACATGTAATTGCAAAACCACTTCAAAAGAGCTTTTTTCTGTTTTGAAACATACAACATATTTTCTTTTTTATTTGTATTGTATGTAAAACAGAGGTTTGGGCATTCTGCTAAACTTATTGTGAGTCATACAGGAATGACTTGAGAATGAGTAAATGATGACAGTTTTAATTTTTGAACAAACTGGTCTGAAAGGATCTGTGAACAAAAACCAGGCCTTTATGTAATCCTCTTACTCTCGAGACTGACTCTGATGAACAACAACCTGGGCAATGTATTTGAACTAACACAACGTAAACTCATGAAAACACAAGATAAAACAGCCATATGATTAACTGAATTTTGCATTAAAAAGGCATGTCAAGGCTTCTTGCTCACCTGGGTTTGCCGGAGGGTATTTGTCGGCTGGGTCTCCTCATGGATTGACTGCTTTGTACTTTAACAGGAACTCTGGGAGAGGAGCGGTGAGGGGCTTCTGGTGCTGGAGGTTTTTTAGGGATCTTCTTCATGAGCCGACTAACCCATTTCTGCTGGTCCTCCTGAGACAATGCTAACAGCAGCAGATTTTTAGCCGTAGACACATCGTAGTTCACTAGAGATAGACACAGAAAAGAAGAGTGGATGAGGAGAACAACAAGTGAATGGGACATGAAAATAGAAATATACAGTGGGGAAAAAAGTATTTAGTCAGCCACCAATTGTGCAAGTTCTCCCACTTAAAAAGATGAGAGAGGCCTGTAATTTTCATCATAGGTATACCTCAACTATGAGAGACAAAATGAGAAAAAAAATCCA
>NW_015505285.1:490603-497822 GCF_001515645.1 Sinocyclocheilus grahami | reverse complement strand
GGCCAGGACGCGTCCTGGGAAAATGGCACGTATAGTCACCCTATTCTATGTGGTGACGTAAATTCAACTGAAACAAGAAGAGAGGGCGGGACAAATCGAGCAGCTCCGCCCCCTTTTTAAAATAGCCAATAGCGTTTAGTTTATATCTGCTCAGGCCAGAGCCGTTGAGCTCGGTAAAGCCACATTTGACAGCCACAGTCTAATAGACTACCCCCTAGATTCAATATGAAACTCTTAGTAAAACAAAGTAGTGGTCATAATCATGCTGAGGCTGTGTAGTTGCAGAAGTGTTTAATATATGCCGACTCGCGCATATGATCCGCTCCGTGCGATCGCGTGGACCGGAGCCAAAGTCCGGATCAGACTGTGGGCGCTGCCACTGTTCGCGTGACACAACGAGAAACCAGACCTCATTTACCCCAATCAAAAGCATACACTGTCTGAATCATTGCCTCTCGCCTACATTGTGCACTACGTGGCATTCACTGTACAGGAAACACTGTGAACAATAGGGCTGGGTATCGATTCAGATGTCCCGATTCGATTTCGATTCGCAAGCTCTCGATCCGATTCGATTCTCAATTTTTTTGATTACATCCAGTGAATAGTTTTAATACAAATGCTATTGATATTTCTAAAAAAAAATGAACAGTAAACAACAGTTTACAAATGGTGAATTAATAAAAAGAAATTAAGAACCACATGCCTGTATTTTAAACCTATTCATTTTTTTGTATAGGGTCCTTTTTTAAACAATAATAGGGCAATATAAAATGTTCTTAATTTTTCTGATAATCAGATGAAGGCATAAAACATTAATTTAATTTATCCTAATCAAATGAAAATGAAACCCTTTTATTTTTTGGCAAACAAAGTGCTGCACAACATAGGTTTACTGTTAAAATTTAAAAGAAAACAGATGTGATTATTCCTTTAAAAATAAAGATTTATTAATATTTATTAGCAGTAGTAGCATTGAGTCTTAAGACTGCTAAATAGTATATTCTGACAGTAGAACGTTAAACTAAACTTTTATTTAGACGGGTTGCCGTGAAGAACTTGCAGCTGCTCTGTAAAAAAAATGTTCATATCGGTGGCATATTCGCCGATACCGATCATCGGCAAAACGATATATCAGTCGGGCTCTACTCATAATTGCGAGCTTATATCTCACAATTCTGAGAAAAGTCGTCAAAATTGAAAGAAAAAAAAATCAGAACTGCGAGATGTAAATGCAATTGCGAGAAAAAAAAGTCAGAATTGGGAAGTAAAAACTCGCAATTACCTTTTTTATTTTTTATTTAGTGTCGGAAATGGGCTTCCATACAATACACAATTTAAGATGTGGCGGAAATTACACTATGGTGAATAAAATCTCGGTTTTCAGGAAAAAAAGACGGGTTGCCGTGAAGAACTTGCAGCTGCTGTGTATGTGGTATGACGGTAGTTTTCTCAAATGAAAAGGTAAATGCTAATGAAGTAACTCTCAGAGCAGCTGGAGATGACATTCGTGTTCATATCATCATATAGTGAGACGGCAGAAGCTGAAAATACCGCGAGTGTCATCCGTGCTTTAGTATGTGTGTAGTTTTTTACCCAGTAATTTAAAAATAACACATTTTAGAGCTGTAACGACAATACCGTGATGCCATGAAACCATGATATATTTGCTTAAGGTTATCATACCAGTCCATGCCTAGCTCAACCTGGCAAAGACTGAGCTTCTTGTTTTCCCTGCCACTTCAACTCTACAGCATGATTTCACCATCCAGCTAGGTTCTTCTACAATTACCCCATCATCTTCGGTCAGAAATCTTGGGTGTAATTTTTGATGACCAGCTGATCTTCAAAGACCACATTGCAATGACTGCTCGATCTTGCAGGTTTGCATTGCACAACATCAGAAAGATCAGGCCATTTCTAACAGAGCATGCTGCACAAGTTCTTGTCCAGGCCCTTGTCATTTCTAGGCTTTACGATTCTACATCCCCTCCAGAAGTCTGAGATCCGCTAGTGAGCGACGCTTCATGGTACCATCACAGAGAGGCTCAAAATCACTTTCCAGAACATTCTCGTTCACCATTCCTGGCTGTTTATGTGATTTTGAAGCAATATTTACACTGAAGTTCGCAGGTGGCTATGGTAAAGGGCGTGACATTTCCCGACCTGGCGCCGAGTGCTGCCAATCACAACACACACTGGCCCAGCTAACCAATCACAGCACATTTCGTATTTCAGAAGGCGGGCCTTCATTTGATACAGGAACTATTCGAGCCGTTCATGCCAGTGTGTTTTTTGAACAACCTAGTATGAGAGCCTGTTCTAGTACAACCCCAAAGACTTTGTAAAAGAGCATAATAGGACCCCTTTAAGAAGAATCGCTTTATGTATTCCGCAATTGTAAGTCGCTTTGGATAAAAGCGTCTGCAAAATTACTTAATGTAAATGTATGTATATGTAAGGATAAAAGAAACTAAAATACTTTGATCTCCTGAGAAACAAACAATGCACGATACTTTTTTGCCCCACTGTATATGTATGTATGAAGATTTCATTTGCAAAAACAGTTTTTTAAAATGTCCAAAATTTATTTTTTTCATTGTGCATTCCAATTAATCTCAATCAAAATGCAGTTGGGTTATTTTGATTAGGTTAAAAAAAATAACAAAAAAATACAGCTAACCAACACAATAAATACATAACATAACAACATAAAAAAAATGATTTTTGAAAATTAAAAAAATTGAGTTATCTTTTTTTGCAAATAAACCACACACACACACACACAATTTCATAGTACTTTTGCTCTCTCTAAAAGTAACTCTTACTTGAATAAATACTTTAGAACTGAAAAAATAATTTCTGAATATATCCCAGGTTTTCCAGGAGCCAGTGAACCCTTTTTTTACTCATTAAGGTAGTAAAGAAGAGAGCCCTTTCTCACCTCTGCAGGGAGCGATGACTTCCTCTTTCTTGTCCATGTGGTCTTTGTGGCACTTGATGTGGCATCGTCTGCATTCGAGAGCTGGAGGTGGTTTGAACATGTTCCACAGGGGTTTGGTACAGGCTTCACAGTTAGTGGGGAAGTGGTACAGGGTATGAATGAACTCATGACCCTTATGGCAAATGTAGCTGGACTTGTCTCCAGGAAGAGGTTCCAGTTCTTGCTCTTTCTTGCTCTCACCCTCATTAGCGTACAAGATCTGGGGGAAGCAATGATAAGCTATGAGTCCTTAGCTTACAGCCATTATTCTTAGGATTCAAATATGACTTTATAAAACTTCCCAGGTATTAGGTTCCCTGATACCCTGCCTGTGTTATCTGTGGTACCAATATACCTGGAATATTCTGGGGATCTCTTTGGCGTCAGCGCGATAGACATCCGTCTGGGTTACTGAACGCACATGGAAAAGTTTACTGTCAAGGGAATACCAGAGAAATTAAGATAATGACAAGACGACAGAAATGACTTAAGTCAGTCAAAAAGATAAAGGGCCATTTTTTTTTACACTGGGACAAAATTAATTTGTGTAACCAAATGGATTTAAAGAGTAAAAGGACTCACTCTATGTCCAAAACCATGTAAGGATTGGACTGCTCTTTGTCCTGCTCACTGTTGTAGAAAAGAATCTTTTTGCTGCTCACCACAACATACTAGAGGAGAGAAAAGAAACAAAAGACTCACTGAATCCTGCATGATAGGGTTGGATGGGATTTTTAATGCAAGGGTATCAGTGTCTAGCACTACAGCTCTAGTGCTTTAGCTCCTGTTTGCAAAGTCACTTGAGGTTTAGGTTTAGCCCAGGTAATTAGTATTTGTCATGTGGTTGCAGACAACATGAGTTAATAATTCAAATAGGACAGGTTTATTAAATAGTTAAGTAGTTTATTCACTCACTATAACAACACAGTGTATTATTGATATACTTCATTATTTTTTAATATTTTGAAATCTTTTATTCTTATATTTCATATTAATTATAGTTTAAGTTGTAGTAATTTTGTTATGTGCTTGCAACCTTTGTTTTTTGTATTTATATTTAGCTTTCATAAATTTTTTTATTTCAGTTTTTATTTCAGTCATTTTAATACTTCAGTTGAAATTCTATTTCGGTTACTTGCCAAGGCAACATGTCTAATTTCTAATTTCATTGAATATTCATATTTTATTGATTTTGAATAGTTTTGGTTCAAGTTAAAACTGGACACATTAATTTAGCTTAAATAATCACTAATTTGCATTCCCATGCACATCCACCATGATGTCATATATTATATATGATGCCATAAATTAATTCAAAAATCAATCTAAATTAAATGATAACACAATAAAGATATTAGCAACAAGTTACTGAAATCTTTTATTCTTATATTTCATTTTAATTATAGTTTAAGTTGTAGTAATTTTGTTATGTGCTTGCAACCTTTGTTTTTTGTATTTATATTTAGCTTTCATTAATTTTTTTATTTCAGTCATTTTAATACTTCAGTTGAAATTCTATTTCGGTTACTTGCCAAGGCAACATGTCTAATTTCTAATTTCATTGAATATTCATATTTTATTGATTTTGAATAGTTTTGGTTCAAGATAAAACTGGACACATTAATTTAGCTTAAATAATCACTAATTTGCATTCCCATGCACATCCACCATGATGTCATATATTATATATGATGCCATAAATTAATTCAAAAATCTGAAATTAAATGATAACACAATAAAGATATTAGCAACAAGTTACACTAGGTTATGTTTACTTCATTTGTATCTTTGTTCTACAATTATTAATTGTAACTTGTTTTTTTTTTGTTCTTTATTGTCTTACTGACCTTTTATTTTTTTTTAATGATGCACTGATTACTTAAGTGACAGGTCAATTTAAATGTCATGTTGATGTTAATACTATTGCACTTTTTTAACAGTATAGCATCATAGCATCCTTAGCTAACTACTTGTTTTAAACATGCAAAACATACCTTCCTTTCCCACCCGAAGCGTTTGGTGTTGTTCCTCACTGGTAAAGACAGCCAACCCTCCAGTCTTGTCTCTGTACAACACACAGAGAAAGACATGTATAATACAACAGAGCAGTTTTATGAAACTACATCAGAGAAAAGCCTGTCAAGGGAAAGCATAAGGTCTACGCAAGTCTTAAGAGGTCAAAAGGTCATGCACTGAACGCCATGCAGATCACCTGTAGGGTCAGGCTCTGCAGTGAGGTGAAGGGTGAAAGATCAAAAGTTGAACTGAGAACCAGACCAAAACTAAGCAGAGAGAAAGGAGGGTGACATGGAACGATGTGAAGAAAACACAAGGTAAGTGAATTAAAAAGAAAAGTTGTGAAAAAGGAAAACAGAATGAAAAGAAGTTTGGAAAAGGACTTCACCGTACCTGGTAGTGACTCGTCAGTGTCCATGTCTGGGCCACTGCTCATACTAGCAGAGTCGAGCGACTGGACGTTAAGAGAGTTCAACAGGCTGTGCAGCTGCTCAATGTCACTATCTTTACTGTCCAGAGCCATCTGCAGCTCGATACGCACCTGAGACTCGTCTGCCAGTTGCTGCAGCAAAAATTAACAAGAGTAAGAAACAAGCATTCTGGCTATATGTCAAGCAGTGTGGAATTCTTCAGACTGATTAGTGGTCCTACCGCTTGCATGTCGTTGATTTCTCTCTGGTATTTGATGATAGTGCTGTTGAGCTTCTCCTTCTCGGAACGCAGCTCCAGCTGCAACTTCCTGTTTTCTTTCTCCTTCCTCCTCACGTCTGTATCATTTCCACGGCGACTTCCACCACCTCTGACCTCCTTTCTGTTCATGATCTCTGCCAGCTTGTTCACTGCCTAGAGTAAAAAGCCAATAAAATTAAGAAAAGGTAGTAACTGAGGCAGTAAATACAAATCAACAAGCTCAATTTGATTCACATCTGCTACAAGGACAACATTATGGTGCACCTGTGTTTTGAGAGTTCTCTCTGACTGAAGCTGTTTCTCAAAGGCAAGTTTCACTTGAGTGATGGACTGCTCTTCATTCTTGAGATTCTGCAGGTCTGAAAATTAAAAATTTTCTCAGTCATCACAGAGACACAAAAAGCCAAATTCAGCCCCTGTGAAATCTGTTATTCAGCTGGAAACCTGTGTACACAAATCTAAAAAATTTAAGTAAAATCTCATTTTAAAATATTTTTTATTTTAAAATGATCAAATTATGTAAAAAGTATATAATATAATATAATATAATGGTTGACGTATTTAGCCACTATCAGTTTAAGATCTGGGTAACTTACAGTCCTGCGTTTCCTTTAGCTTGTTGTTGAGTTCTTCCTTCTCATTGGCCAGGTTTGCCACATCATTCGTCAATGTGCGATTAGCTTCCTCTAACTGTGGAAGGATGGGACAATTAAACCCAACACCATCCAATTTCCTCAAGACTGCTGCAAATCTATAATGTGATTTCTGTAACAGCGGCTAATAGCTGAAGTGTGGTGTAACTCACTGAGGTGATGGTGGTGTCTTTTTCAGCGAGCTCCTGTCTGTGTCTGGCCATCATCTCTTTGATCTCCAGCTCCTTCATGATCTTCTCCTTCTCCAGGTCGGAATACTGCTCCTCCGCAATGGAGCGCGCCAGCTGCTCTGAGTCAGCTTTCGTTAGTGTGATCTCCAACTGGGCCTCAAGAGAATCCCTGAGAATAAGATATGAGAAAAAGGTATACCGAATTTAAACCAACATGTACACAATACATACTTTCAATTTGCAATGTGATAAAAAAAAATAAACTGGTATTTTGACAAAAAAATATATATAATGACATGTAATGAAATTTTTTTTAATTCTGTCATTTAAATTTTAATAATGAAACTGAACACATTTTGCACACTAGGCTATGGTTTTTCTGCTTGTTATTGAATATATATCTCACCTTTCCTCCTGAAGCTCCTGTAGGTTCTGTTGCATGTCTTTATAGAGTTTATTTTTCTCCTCACACTCTTCCTTCAGCTCCCGCACCTGTGTCTTGTACAGCGTCTACACACAAATGCACAGGCGCGCACACACACACATACACAGTCATGTTAGACCTTTGAGTGTTTAGTTTGTTTCTGGAGGGAAAGAGTGTTTAGACTTCTTACAGAGAAATACTGCTCTGCCTCCAACTGATCCTGCAGTTCCTTCATCTGTCCATCAGAATCCTGACGCTCCCTAGGATCACAGAAAATTATCTA
>NW_015505285.1:484996-488815 GCF_001515645.1 Sinocyclocheilus grahami | reverse complement strand
TTTTTATTTCAGTCATTTTAATACTTCAGTTGAAATTCTATTTCGGTTACTTGCCAAGGCAACATGTCTAATTTCTAATTTCATTGAATATTCATATTTTATTGATTTTGAATAGTTTTGGTTCAAGATAAAACTGGACACATTAATTTAGCTTAAATAATCACTAATTTGCATTCCCATGCACATCCACCATGATGTCATATATTATATATGATGCCATAAATTAATTCAAAAATCAATCTAAATTAAATGATAACACAATAAAGATATTAGCAACAAGTTACACTAGGTTATGTTTACTTCATTTGTATCTTTGTTCTACAATTATTAATTGTAACTTGTTTTTTTTTTTGTTCTTTATTGTCTTACTGACCTTTTATTTTTTTTTAATGATGCACTGATTACTTAAGTGACAGGTCAATTTAAATGTCATGTTGATGTTAATACTATTGCACTTTTTTAACAGTATAGCATCATAGCATCCTTAGCTAACTACTTGTTTTAAACATGCAAAACATACCTTCCTTTCCCACCCGAAGCGTTTGGTGTTGTTCCTCACTGGTAAAGACAGCCAACCCTCCAGTCTTGTCTCTGTACAACACACAGAGAAAGACATGTATAATACAACAGAGCAGTTTTATGAAACTACATCAGAGAAAAGCCTGTCAAGGGAAAGCATAAGGTCTACGCAAGTCTTAAGAGGTCAAAAGGTCATGCACTGAACGCCATGCAGATCACCTGTAGGGTCAGGCTCTGCAGTGAGGTGAAGGGTGAAAGATCAAAAGTTGAACTGAGAACCAGACCAAAACTAAGCAGAGAGAAAGGAGGGTGACATGGAACGATGTGAAGAAAACACAAGGTAAGTGAATTAAAAAGAAAAGTTGTGAAAAAGGAAAACAGAATGAAAAGAAGTTTGGAAAAGGACTTCACCGTACCTGGTAGTGACTCGTCAGTGTCCATGTCTGGGCCACTGCTCATACTAGCAGAGTCGAGCGACTGGACGTTAAGAGAGTTCAACAGGCTGTGCAGCTGCTCAATGTCACTATCTTTACTGTCCAGAGCCATCTGCAGCTCGATACGCACCTGAGACTCGTCTGCCAGTTGCTGCAGCAAAAATTAACAAGAGTAAGAAACAAGCATTCTGGCTATATGTCAAGCAGTGTGGAATTCTTCAGACTGATTAGTGGTCCTACCGCTTGCATGTCGTTGATTTCTCTCTGGTATTTGATGATAGTGCTGTTGAGCTTCTCCTTCTCGGAACGCAGCTCCAGCTGCAACTTCCTGTTTTCTTTCTCCTTCCTCCTCACGTCTGTATCATTTCCACGGCGACTTCCACCACCTCTGACCTCCTTTCTGTTCATGATCTCTGCCAGCTTGTTCACTGCCTAGAGTAAAAAGCCAATAAAATTAAGAAAAGGTAGTAACTGAGGCAGTAAATACAAATCAACAAGCTCAATTTGATTCACATCTGCTACAAGGACAACATTATGGTGCACCTGTGTTTTGAGAGTTCTCTCTGACTGAAGCTGTTTCTCAAAGGCAAGTTTCACTTGAGTGATGGACTGCTCTTCATTCTTGAGATTCTGCAGGTCTGAAAATTAAAAATTTTCTCAGTCATCACAGAGACACAAAAAGCCAAATTCAGCCCCTGTGAAATCTGTTATTCAGCTGGAAACCTGTGTACACAAATCTAAAAAATTTAAGTAAAATCTCATTTTAAAATATTTTTTATTTTAAAATGATCAAATTATGTAAAAAGTATATAATATAATATAATATAATATAATGGTTGACGTATTTAGCCACTATCAGTTTAAGATCTGGGTAACTTACAGTCCTGCGTTTCCTTTAGCTTGTTGTTGAGTTCTTCCTTCTCATTGGCCAGGTTTGCCACATCATTCGTCAATGTGCGATTAGCTTCCTCTAACTGTGGAAGGATGGGACAATTAAACCCAACACCATCCAATTTCCTCAAGACTGCTGCAAATCTATAATGTGATTTCTGTAACAGCGGCTAATAGCTGAAGTGTGGTGTAACTCACTGAGGTGATGGTGGTGTCTTTTTCAGCGAGCTCCTGTCTGTGTCTGGCCATCATCTCTTTGATCTCCAGCTCCTTCATGATCTTCTCCTTCTCCAGGTCGGAATACTGCTCCTCCGCAATGGAGCGCGCCAGCTGCTCTGAGTCAGCTTTCGTTAGTGTGATCTCCAACTGGGCCTCAAGAGAATCCCTGAGAATAAGATATGAGAAAAAGGTATACCGAATTTAAACCAACATGTACACAATACATACTTTCAATTTGCAATGTGATAAAAAAAAATAAACTGGTATTTTGACAAAAAAATATATATAATGACATGTAATGAAATTTTTTTTAATTCTGTCATTTAAATTTTAATAATGAAACTGAACACATTTTGCACACTAGGCTATGGTTTTTCTGCTTGTTATTGAATATATATCTCACCTTTCCTCCTGAAGCTCCTGTAGGTTCTGTTGCATGTCTTTATAGAGTTTATTTTTCTCCTCACACTCTTCCTTCAGCTCCCGCACCTGTGTCTTGTACAGCGTCTACACACAAATGCACAGGCGCGCACACACACACATACACAGTCATGTTAGACCTTTGAGTGTTTAGTTTGTTTCTGGAGGGAAAGAGTGTTTAGACTTCTTACAGAGAAATACTGCTCTGCCTCCAACTGATCCTGCAGTTCCTTCATCTGTCCATCAGAATCCTGACGCTCCCTAGGATCACAGAAAATTATCTAATACATGTATAATTATTTCAATGTTTTTGCAAAAACAGAAGAGGTTCTCAATCACAAACTTAAGTTGTGTGTTTGTGAGTAAGGTAATGAATATTCAGTGAGTTCAAATGCATGTGTGGCATACTTGCGCAGTTCCATATTTTGTTTTTCCAGGCTACGTTTGATTTCCAACAGGTCTCTCACGTGAGCCTCCAGCTGCTGCAGCTGTTTTGAGCTCTCTGTTTGAGATTTACGCAGTCGTGCAGCAGCATCAGATTCTGCCCGCAGTAATGCATTTGCCTCATCCAACTGCCGGAGAGAGAAAGAGAGAGTTTATAATGGGGACATGACACTGTTTCAAGGATCACTCTGTTACTTGATCACACATGAGAAAAACACATAGCCACGTGTTGCTCCAGGAAGACTGAAAACTCTACTTTTAAGTAACTGAATGATGCTTTTAACAGATGCTGTATTAATCTAACTTAAGACTATGCGACAAAATGTCACAAGTATAAAATATTCACATAAATGTTTAATTTTCAAACCATTAAAAAAAGACAAATGATAAATAAATATTTAAATATTTATTACATAATACACTTATTTATTATACATATTATATTAATTACAGTTTAAACATTTGGGGTTGTAAGTCTCTTTTACTCACCCAGGCTGGATTTATTTGATCAAAAATACAGTAAAACCAGTAATAGTGAAAAATTATTACAATTTAAAATAACTTTCCTATTTTAATATTTAAATAACTGTCTACTGTATTTTAAAATGTAAATTATTCCTGGGATGGCAAAGCTAAAATTTCAGCTTCCATTATTCCAGTCTTCAGTGTCACATCATCATTCAGTTTTTTCAGGATTCTATGCGAACAGAAAGTTCAAATACCATTTTTTAAATATTTTTAATATCACGTTATAATTGTCTTTACAGGCACTGCACCAAATTCGGGGAATTCCTTCAGCTCGAGGAACCCTCTCGAACATGAATCGAGTGTACGTCTAGAAGCCCGCTTTCGAATGAGACCTCCCCCGCGTCGATAGCCCCTGGGGTTCGGG
>NW_015505285.1:482158-484986 GCF_001515645.1 Sinocyclocheilus grahami | reverse complement strand
ATTTATATCCTCCACGCACCTCTTCTGTGAGTCTCTCCTTGCGTCGTCGCAGTTCCTCTAGTTTCTGCAGTGACTGTTTATAGTCGCAGTCAAGCATGGAGTTCTTCTTCTCCAGTTCTAACACCCTGTTCTCCACACGCAGTTTAGAGGAACGCTCCTCCTGCAGCTTCTGTTCCAGCTCTAGGTGAACACACACACACACAGACAGACATGTTAACCAGCCATAAAATCTTTGTTAAATGTTTTAGAAAACCAGCAATTTCTCAATCAAATCTCCTTGAATGTAGCTCTTGACTAAACCACCGACTCTAAACCTAAAACACTATATTCTCCACGTAAACTTTAAACTGTCAAGCTTCCTGTTTTAATAGGAAATATGGAAATAAACAAAAAAGTTAATTTCAATGGATCTTTAATCTCTTTAAACTCTCATACCCTTCACAGCCTCAGATTTTGCTCCTTCGATGGACTCGCTGATTTTGTTCTTGTCAGCAAGTCGAGCTTTTGTGGCCTTGTGTGCCGCCTCCTCCTGCTCCAAACCCTGCTGCAACATCTTCAGCTTATAGGTCATGTCAATCTGGTCATTGCTCTTCTCCTATTGGGTGCATAAAACGAGGGGGAGGGACATTAGAAGAGCGGTTGGACAAAAAATGCAATTAACAGTGAGTAAACCCCAGTAAATTAAGTCTGTAGCTTTCTAATAGCCATTTGTGTACAACATTATTTCAGCAGGGAATGCTGGGAATGATCAACACTGTGCGAGGAAGGCATTAATGACGTCTGAATCCACAACAGTAGCCTATAATGATGTCACAACTGTCTCAACAAGGGAGGGAGGGAAATGAGAATTACTTGTTTACCTTTTCCAGGTCTGTAAGCTTCTCCTGAAGTTGCCTCTTCTCCGTCTCAGCTTTAGATAGTGCCTGTCTCACCTGTTTCACTTCGTGGAGGTTTGGTCTATACGCATGACGCCTGTTCTCCACCTTACACGATGAATATTGTTAAGTGTGAAATGAACACACACATTCAAAACGGAGGATATGCACTTACCCTGTAGATCAGAGATAGTCTCAGAGCCCTGGGTTTGCTCTCGTTTCTCTGTGTCCAGCGCAGCCTGCAGGCAGATGTTCTCCCTCTCTAGCGTGAGCTTGTTGTTCTCTAGCATGCAGCATTTGTCCTGCAGTTCTCTCACGTGAGCCTCCAGCTGCTGCAGCTGTTTTGAGCTCTCTGTTTGAGATTTACGCAGTCGTGCAGCAGCATCAGATTCTGCCCGCAGTAACGCATTTGCCTCATCCAACTGCCGGAGAGAGAAAGAGAGAGTTTATAATGGGGACATGACACTGTTTCAAGGATCACTCTGTTACTTGATCACACATGAGAAAAACACATAGCCACGTGTTGCTCCAGGAAGACTGAATTTCTGGGAACTCTACTTTTAAGTAACTGAATGATGCTTTTAACAGATGCTGTATTAATCTGACTTAAGACTATGTGACAAAATGTCACAAGTATAAAATATTCACATAAATGTTTAATTTTCAAACCATTAAAAAAATACAAATGATAAATAAATATTTAAATATTTATTACATAATACACTTATTTATTATACATATATTAATTACAGTTTAAACATTTGGGGTTGTAAGTCTCTTTTACTCACCCAGGCTGGATTTATTTGATCAAAAATACAGTAAAAACAGTAATAGTGAAAAATGATTACAATTTAAAATAACTTTTCTATTTTAATATTTAAATAACTGTCTTCTGTATTTTAAAATGTAAATTATTCCTGGGATGGCAAAGCTAAAATTTCAGCTTCCATTATTCCAGTCTTCAGTGTCACATCATCATTCAGTTTTTTCAGGATTCTATGTGAACAGAAAGTTCAAATACCATTTTTAAATATTTTTAATATCACGTTATAATTGTCTTTACAGGCACTTTTGATCAATTTAATGCATCCTTGCTGAATAAAAGCATTAATTTCTTAAAAAAAGAAAACTTACTGACCCCCAATTGTTTGAACAGCTATATATGTATATGTATATGTATGTGTGTGTGTTTTTCTCTAACCCACAAACCTGTTTCTGCAGGTGGATGTTCTTCTCATTGGAGATGTGCGAGTTCTGTTTTTTCTTCTTCATTTCATCCAGCTGATCCCTCAGACTGTTCACTTCGTTCTCCAGGCAGCGTTTGCGGTCGGCTTCACTCTCTGCCCTGCGGTGACTCTCTACGCTCTTGTGCTGTAGGAGAGCTTTCTCTCTCTCCAACTGTCTCAGAGTCATCTCCAAACCTTTTCTGCTATTTATCTATAAACATAAGTGGTAAGATTACTGCATATTCCTGCATACAAATTGCTGAGATCTCAGAGATGAAACACCCACTCACTTCTTCATCAAGCTCTTTGGTGATCTTCTCTAGGCGGCTACAGTTGCTTCTGTATTTTTGCTCCAGCTCATCTTTGGCCTGCATTTCATTGTTGAGCTGCTCTTCTAGAGAGTGAAGTTTCTTCTGGAGCTGAGTGGAAAATAAAGCAATTTAATATAGTATAAATCTCTTAAATATATAAATTACCTAACTAGGGATTAATACACTACGCATCAATTTCTCTTCCCTTTGTGCTTTGCAGTTTTAACACGAAACGCTTACAATGTGCGCAGCCGGTGTGCAGAATGACGCCATGTTCCTTCAAGCACATCATTCTGCACACCGGATGCGCACACTGTAAGCGATTCGTGCTCATAGACTGTATAAAAACAGTTCGTGCTGCACTGTATTTGTTTTGTCCTATCGTATCTATCATATGTTGTTGCCTTATTAAAAAA
>NW_015505285.1:480240-481762 GCF_001515645.1 Sinocyclocheilus grahami | reverse complement strand
TGAATGGATTTTATAATACAAATAGCAATGTGTAACATTTTACCATATTTAGTGCAAAACTTTTATTTGTTCCCCACAAAATATTGTTTTTTCACTAAATGTTTGGATTTCTAAAATTATTGTGCACTTGATTTTTCTAGAATAACTTTTGCTGCCGAATTATCCACTAACCTAGTTTATTATACATTTTTGTCATAGATTATAAATATACATAGGCCTATATTTTTTCATATTTATTGTTTATTTTATTTTTCTTTATAATGAAGTAGTCTGTATCTAGTAGATTGTGAAAGAATGATTATCAGTTCCACACACAGAGATATATAAATTCTACATTTATTTAAATGGGGGAAAAATCGTCACTGGTATAGGATCGGTATCGGCCAATACCGAACCCTAGGTATCGGAGGCGAAAAAGGTGGATCGGAGCATCCCTATACCTAACAAGGTCTACATATTAAGCAGAGAGAAAGTGAACATACTTACAGCTATATTGTCCTGTGGGTAATAAAAATAGAAAGAAAGAAAAAAAGTGTTACAACCAATGCTGCAAGAAGCACTAATCAGTTTAAGTCCAAGTCTCTAACCACCAGAGACTACTGTATGATGTAAATCCAGTCTCTACAGAGCATAATGCAGTTAAATTAAATGTATAAGCTGACGAAGGTGGGAGTGTATCTGTGTCATACCTCTGTCTTGGATGCTGGGTGATCTTTTTTCATGGCTGAACTGTTAACAGCATTCAACAACCTACACAAAAACACATCAGGTAATCTGTGACGGTAGTTATCAACTGGTTTTGCATCAAGACAACAAGTACAGATCCAACACTGACTGTACCAAGAAATGGTTTATTGTGCAAAAGTGGGAAAAAAAATCTGGTCTTACTGGTCTTCTTTAAAGTAGGTGAACCCCACAAATGGCAGCTGATTGCCAACGAAGGCTTTGGATGTGGGAAAGGTCTCTAATTCTCCTTTATCTTCCTCTATCTCATCGAAATTACTGGTGTCTATGTCACTGCTCAGCTCTGGAACCACAGGTGCCGCAGCTGGAGAGAGAAAGGACAAAAAAGGGTAACTGTGCGTTTATAACAGCTGATGTAAACAACACTGATAGTAGAGATGATAATAATAATAATAATATTGCTCATAAATGTACACTTCTACCTCACAGTCTTGCTTTGTCTTTAGTTGGGTAACACTGGAATGCGAATGTGTATTGAGCACAGTTATTATAGTTTTAGAACTTTTTCGTTTTCATTTTGTTTTTTATTTTTTTATATCAGTTTAAATATGTTTGTTTTAATGGGACATAAATAGCTGAGGTGTGCACTAATATTAATACTGAATACGAATACTAAACATATCTTCTGCAAAATGTCATAGTTTCTAAAGAGAGATCTTTTGAAAGAACACTTCTTATTCAATACCCTTGTGAAAAACTACTAAATTAAAAACAAACAAATAAATAAAAAAAGTGTTACAGAAATAATACACTTTCAAACAACATCTAAACTAACTAA
>NW_015505285.1:470063-480230 GCF_001515645.1 Sinocyclocheilus grahami | reverse complement strand
ACCCTAGGTATCGGAGGCGAAAAAGGCGGATCGGAGCATCCCTATACCTAACAAGATCTACATATTAAGCAGAGAGAAAGTGAACATACTTACAGCTATATTGTCCTGTGGGTAATAAAAATAGAAAGAAAGAAAAAAAGTGTTACAACCAATGCTGCAAGAAGCACTAATCAGTTTAAGTCCAAGTCTCTAACCACCAGAGACTACTGTATGATGTAAATCCAGTCTCTACAGAGCATAATGCAGTTAAATTAAATGTATAAGCTGACGAAGGTGGGAGTGTATCTGTGTCATACCTCTGTCTTGGATGCTGGGTGATCTTTTTTCATTGCTGAACTGTTAACAGCATTCAACAACCTACACAAAAACACATCAGGTAATCTGTGACGGTAGTTATCAACTGGTTTGCATCAAGACAACAAGTACAGATCCAACACTGACTGTACCAAGAAATGGTTTATTGTGCAAAAGTGGAAAAAAAAATCTGGTCTTACTGGTCTTCTTTAAAGTAGGTGAACCCCACAAATGGCAGCTGATTGCCAACGAAGGCTTTGGATGTGGGAAAGGTCTCTAATTCTCCTTTATCTTCCTCTATCTCATCGAAATTACTGGTGTCTATGTCACTGCTCAGCTCTGGAACCACAGGTGCTGCAGCTGGAGAGAGAAAGGACAAAAAAGGGTAACTGTGCGTTTATAACAGCTGATGTAAACAACACTGATAGTAGAGATGATAATAATAATAATAATATTGCTCATAAATGTACACTTCTACCTCACAGTCTTGCTTTGTCTTTAGTTGGGTAACACTGGAATGCGAATGTGTATTGAGCACAGTTATTATAGTTTTAGAACTTTTTCGTTTTCATTTTGTTTTTTATTTTTTTATATCAGTTTAAATATGTTTGTTTTAATGGGACATAAATAGCTGAGGTGTGCACTAATATTAATACTGAATACGAATACTAAACATATCTTCTGCAAAATGTCATAGTTTCTAAAGAGAGATCTGTTACAGAAATAATACACTTTCAAACAACATCTAAACTAACTAAATGGAAAGTTTTTGGACATTTAACTGCATGTTAGTTGAAACTAAATGCAATCAGCTGAACTTTTCCAACTCTTCTCAATATTTTTATTGAATAAATAAATATTTCTATTAGAGCCCGACCGATATATCGTTTTGCTGATATTATCGGCCGATATGAGCCTGTTGCCGATATATCGGTATCGGCGAATATGCCGCCGATATGAACATTTTTTTACAGAACATATAACGCAGATAAAATGCTTGAAATGGCGTAATTACTTAGTTTGTCCAGCAGCGCACGCTCTATTGTTTGCTACTGGCGACCTGGATGAAACGCTTTTGAAGCTTAAGTCTATGGAAAACCATTGAAACTTTGAACGGCCATATCTCCGTAATGGCGTGGCGAATCTGCACCAAATTCGGGGAATTCCTTCAGCTCGAGGAACCCTCTCGAACATGAATCGAGTGTACGTCTAGAAGCCCGCTTTCGAATGAGACCTCCCCCGCGTCGATAGCCCCTGGGGTTCGGGGGGTTTGCGAGTGGTTAAATTCGCAGTCCGGCGCCGACCAATCAAGCGATCCCGGGGGGCTACCGACGCGCGGAGGGTGGCGTTCGAGAGTCAAGTCAAGTCAAGTCAAGTCACGTTTATTTATATAGCGCTTTTAACAATACAGATAGTGTCAAAGCAACTGAACAGCATTAATTAGGATAATAGTGTGTCAGTAATGCAAAATGACAATAGTAAACACTCATTTTTCAGTTAAAGACCTGAATTCATCATTCAATTCAGTGATGTCATCATCCCGCTCAGTTCAGTTTAAATAGTATCTTTGCAATCATGTCAACGATATCGCTGGAAATGAAGTGTCCCCAACTAAGCAAGCCAGAGGCGACAGCGGCAAGGAACCAAAAACACTTGGGTACAATTAAAAAAACTCTATATTTCAAATGCATACAATGAATAGACAGAATTTTGATGCAAGATGAAAAACTGATGCTGAAAATTGGACAAGTCAGAACAGTCGCATGCCTTGATCAAACAGGATCAGGTTATTTTATGTTTAAGACAAAACAAACATAAAATCTCACAGCATTAGCTGTAACATGGAGGCTGCAAGCCTATGAACGGTGTAGGAAAACTAATACTGGCCTTTGGGTGATAGTTCACCCAAAAATAAAAATTCTGTCATCATTTATGCATGTATGAATTTCTTTTCTTCTGTTGAACACAAAAGACGATATTTTGAAGAATATGGATAACCAAACTGTTTTGGTCCCCATTGACTTCCATATATTTTTCTCCATACTATGGAAGTCAAGTCAATAGGGCCCATCAACTGTTTGGCATATAGCTTTGTTCTTGTCCACAGTATCTTTGTCATCGTGCTTGCAAAATCTAAAATGCTTCCATACCTCTGACTTTTTATGTGAAGGCAGGGCTCTACGCTTACTTTTCTTTTTAGGAGCACCTTCTAAAACAATTATCCAAAATGTTATAAAAAAGTAGCCTTCCCATTACGAGGTGATATTTGACTCCTCTAACTTTATTAAAAGTATGTCATCTTTTGTTAAATTCTTTAAAAAAAATTATTTTATTTCATAAGCTTTTTAAAAAATGTAATTGAAACGACAGAATAAGAACAAGTAGAATGAGAAATATAAGTTACCAATCAAATTAAATCAGTATTAACAAAATTAATTTGTAGAGGTGGCACAGAAGAACACAAAAGTGGCTTGGTGTACTTTCAGACATTTAATGAGGCTCAGAAGTGGAATGAGTGCAATTAAATCCATAAATTCATGATGATATTAATGTTTTAAATATAACATTTTGAATATAGAAACATTAAATGATTTAAATAACTGAAAAGATACTTTTAAAATGAAACAAACTGCCAGCAGATGGTGGTAAGTCACTGATTTTTATCACTGAATCATTCATTCAATTGATTCATTCGAACGGCTGATTCATTCAGGAATGAATCAAGTGACAGTCTATATGAATGGGTAATCATGAATCACTGAAAAAAAAAACGTTCATTCATAAACGAGACACCGCTGTGTTTGAATGGAGATGCGCAGCGGCTCCGCTGTGACTTTTTTTTTTAACTATTTTCGACGAAATAGAGCAAAATCAGACAATAGTGTTATAGTCAGACAATGTAAGTAACTTAATATTAACTTCTTGTTTATTGAATTGTATTAAATCAGTATCACATTTACAAACTCCTTTAAAAATCATTAAAAGCCGGCACTCATCTTAGTTCATCTCGATCTCACATCTATAATCAACGAAGCTCTCTACACTGCGCAATGAATCTCTCACTTTGCTTATGAAAGGATTCGTGAGATATGTCTGTGATACATTACTCAACGCGGTCGCACTGTAGAGCCCTGGAAGGTGGTGTTGACGTCGGGAACGCACCTGAATCCGCCATTTTATGCAATGAATGAATGACGGACTCTCTGCTGTAGCATCGCGCAAGGCAAATAAGTGGGTGACATCTAGTGGCTTAGACTAGTAATAAGATTAACGTAAATCTTATGTTCAATGTTTGTGGAAATAAATATTGAAAAAAATCGATCCGTGGCCTTCGAAAATCGATACTGAATCGACCACATTTTTAAAAAACGATATATCGAAAAATCTATTTTTTTGCCCAGCCCTAACTATAATATACACAAAAAATATCGGCCGATATATCGATATCGGCCTTTTTTAACTCCCTAATATCGGTATCGGTTCCAAAAAACCCATATCAGTCGGGCTCTAATTTCTATTCTATATATTAACATGTGCTTCAGTATGTCAAAATTATGTGCAAAAGATTATTAAAAAGGTTTAAAAATTCACTTTACATTAGAACTTTAGTGCACTTCTTTAAAAAAAAGAGTTAAGAAATGTATTTAATGATATTTATTTCATTAATATTATATTACATGCAAGAAGATTTTTTTTTTAGTTTAGTTGTGCACTTTTTTCCACAAGGGCAATGTTCCATAAAGGCAAGAAGGTGTTTGAGAAACACATACATTCACTTTATTGATTTTTTTAAAAATTTCCAGTGATATGACAAATTCCATAAACATTTTTATTACTATTTTCTGTTTAAAATGTACTGTAAAACATATGCAAGTATGATGGACATTTACTCACTCTCTCTAATGGTGCTGAAGGTCCACTGGTCGTTTTTAAAGAAAGGATGTCTTTTAATTTCTTCTACGCCATTTCGACCCAGGCGAACCTCCCTACCAAATGCAAACATCGGCAAAAACATTTTGTCAAACAGGCGTGAACCCTGGCAGTTGACCATCAATATGGAAATACATGTACATCTATCTGTGCATGTAAAGCTCACCTGTCTGTTAGGAAGGCACAGATGATGTTTTTGGCTTCTTGAGAGATCTCAACGTCACCAGGAAAGTTAAGAGAGTTCTTATGGTTCATAATCTTACTATAGGTCCCCACCAGAGAATCGGCGTAAAACGGTGTATCACCTACATACACAAACATTAATCTTTTTTATTAAATCAATACCACAAATGCACAATTTAGGCAAATGCACAGATTCACATTCCTGACTCACCAACCAGCATCTCGTAGATAAATACTCCCACTGACCACCAGTCACACTCGCGTCCATAGTATCCGTCCCCTCCCTGAGACTTGAGAACCTCCGGCGAGATGTAATCGGGGGTTCCGACCGCAGTGTCACAATGAACCATCCCCGTCTATCATCAACCAACCAATCAATAAGTCAACTGATAGAATCTTTGTCGATCTAGGTCTAGAGACTCAACACAGCAATATATACAATTGACAAAAAGTAATATCACATTACATTACACATAAACGGATGTGAACTGGCACTAATTCAAACATTTTTCTTAGTGTGTAGGTTCTGCTTCTCTACTCTAGATGGCACTATAATATCACCAAGCAGTATGTCCAGCCTAGTTTTTGTGGCTGGATTGTGGCACTAAATGGCATGGTCAGAAATGAACCAGGACTTGGGGGAAATAACTGGCAATAAAAGTGACAAAAATGCCCCAGATGTGCAAAATGTGGGGCAAAAAAAAAAAAACCTTGTCCCTGTAGTGATTTTCATATATTAGTATCTGTAACATAACATTTGATGTATTTCATAACCTTCTATTCTAGGCCTACCTAGTCTTGAGTTCAGTGCCCCTGCAGGGCTACATGACTGGCTACATTTAATCTTAATTCAACATAAACTGAGCAGTTTTAAAATACAACAGCTTCTTAACCTCAGTATGACCCTAAGACCTCTGAACCCATCTGAGGTCTTCCTCACTCAGACATAAAGGAATGAGAGGAAGGCTGAGTTTGGACAAGAACTGGCATGTGTTCAAGGTATTTGTCATGCAATTACATCCAAGAGTGACCTAAAAATCCCTGCACTCAGGGTGAAAGCACCCGGTCAAAAGCTGACAAGAGCGAACCTGAGGTTTTGATGAGAGTCTGTGAACTACTGAAATTTGGCATTGCAATAACTGGTTATCCTCTTACCCCATCCATTTTCATGCATGTCCCAAAGTCAGCAAGTTTGAGGTGTCCGTAGCGGTCCAGCAGCATGTTGTCCGGTTTGACGTCTCGGTGAATAAAGCCCATGGCGTGAATGGCGTCCAGAGCCAACACAACCTCAGCAGTGTAAAACTTTGCCCATTTCTCTGGAACGTCATATGTACTGGTGAGATTGACAAGATCTCCTCCTGGCATATATTCCATTACCATGTAGAGAGAACGGTCATCCTGGAACGCACAGCACAGCTGAGGAAAAGATGAGAAAGAATTGAGAAAAGAGAAAGTATTATTATTATTATTAATTTATTTATTTTTGTGTATGATTGTGTTGTGATCAAACTAGAGATACCCTGATATATTTATAGTCCAATTAATAACACATAATTTAACTTTTAGCATTTTAACTGGAGCAGCTAGCTAATTCTCTAATTAATTTAAATAATATAATATGATATTAATAATCATAATAGGAATCAGTAAAAACATACACTATCATTTTGGGTTGTAATGATTGTATTTTTTTTTATGTTTCTTAAGGAAACCTCTTCTGCTTACCAAGGATGCTTTTGTGATGCAGTAAATACAGTAAAATACAGTAAAAACAAAGACGCAAATCTATGAAATATAATTACACTTTAAAATAACCGTTTTCTATTTATTCCTGTGATGGCAAAGCTGAATGTTCAGCAGCCATTACTCCGGTCTTGAGTGTCACACAATCCTTCAGAAATCATTCTAATATGCTGATTAGGCTCTCAAGAAACATTTCTTGTTATTATACAGTAAATGTTAAAAAAAATTGATTCTAAAAAAATTATTCTTTTGATCAATTTAATGCATCCTTTCTGTATTAAATTATTCATTTTCATCTTTTCATCATTCATCTTTACATAAAAATCTTACTGTTCCCTAACTTTTTAATGATAGTGTGCATATTGGATAGTCATGTGATATTTAACAATTGGAAACAGCATATTCCTTATATTCATAGATCAAACCATAGTGAGTATTCGTGTGTGAAAAAACATTGTTGCTTCTCTACTCTAGATGGCACTATAATATCACCAAGCAGTATGTCCAGCCTAGTTTTTGTGGCTGGATTGTGGCACTAAATGGCATGGTCAGAAATGAACCAGGACTTGGGGGAAATAACTGGCAATAAAAGTGACAAAAATGCCCCAGATGTGCAAAATGTGGGGCAAAAAAAAAAAAACCTTGTCCCTGTAGTGATTTTCATATATTAGTATCTGTAACATAACATTTGATGTATTTCATAACCTTCTATTCTAGGCCTACCTAGTCTTGAGTTCAGTGCCCCTGCAGGGCTACATGACTGGCTACATTTAATCTTAATTCAACATAAACTGAGCAGTTTTAAAATACAACAGCTTCTTAACCTCAGTATGACCCTAAGACCTCTGAACCCATCTGAGGTCTTCCTCACTCAGACATAAAGGAATGAGAGGAAGGCTGAGTTTGGACAAGAACTGGCATGTGTTCAAGGTATTTGTCATGCAATTACATCCAAGAGTGACCTAAAAATCCCTGCACTCAGGGTGAAAGCACCCGGTCAAAAGCTGACAAGAGCGAACCTGAGGTTTTGATGAGAGTCTGTGAACTACTGAAATTTGGCATTGCAATAACTGGTTATCCTCTTACCCCATCCATTTTCATGCATGTCCCAAAGTCAGCAAGTTTGAGGTGTCCGTAGCGGTCCAGCAGCATGTTGTCCGGTTTGACGTCTCGGTGAATAAAGCCCATGGCGTGAATGGCGTCCAGAGCCAACACAACCTCAGCAGTGTAAAACTTTGCCCATTTCTCTGGAACGTCATATGTACTGGTGAGATTGACAAGATCTCCTCCTGGCATATATTCCATTACCATGTAGAGAGAACGGTCATCCTGGAACGCACAGCACAGCTGAGGAAAAGATGAGAAAGAATTGAGAAAAGAGAAAGTATTATTATTATTATTAATTTATTTATTTTTGTGTATGATTGTGTTGTGATCAAACTAGAGATACCCTGATATATTTATAGTCCAATTAATAACACATAATTTAACTTTTAGCATTTTAACTGGAGCAGCTAGCTAATTCTCTAATTAATTTAAATAATATAATATGATATTAATAATCATAATAGGAATCAGTAAAAACATACACTATCATTTTGGGTTGTAATGATTGTATTTTTTTTTATGTTTCTTAAGGAAACCTCTTCTGCTTACCAAGGATGCTTTTGTGATGCAGTAAATACAGTAAAATACAGTAAAAACAAAGACGCAAATCTATGAAATATAATTACACTTTAAAATAACCGTTTTCTATTTATTCCTGTGATGGCAAAGCTGAATGTTCAGCAGCCATTACTCCGGTCTTGAGTGTCACACAATCCTTCAGAAATCATTCTAATATGCTGATTAGGCTCTCAAGAAACATTTCTTGTTATTATACAGTAAATGTTAAAAAAAATTGATTCTAAAAAAATTATTCTTTTGATCAATTTAATGCATCCTTTCTGTATTAAATTATTCATTTTCATCTTTTCATCATTCATCTTTACATAAAAATCTTACTGTTCCCTAACTTTTTAATGATAGTGTGCATATTGGATAGTCATGTGATATTTAACAATTGGAAACAGCATATTCCTTATATTCATAGATCAAACCATAGTGAGTATTCGTGTGTGAAAAAACATTGTTGCACATGTGAGGGGACTTTCAAAAAGGACAAGTTTTTGGCTTCAAAAAAAAGATGTCAGCGGCAGTGCATCTTACCTGCACGACCCATGGGCTGTCAGCAAACGCCATGATGTCACGTTCCTCCCAAAAGAAGGCAGAATCTGAACGTTTGATCATTTCAAACTTGCTGAGCACCTTCATTGCATACACCTTCTGAGAGGCCTTATGCCTAACCTACACAAACACACAACCAGATCATAACAAACTAAACCACATACCTTCTGTGAGAATACTAGTGAGACGTTCACTAATGCATTACTAACAAACTACATTATTCAATTTCTAACAGGCCTTGTGCCTCACTCCCAAAACTATTTAAAATTAGAACTAATAAATACTCTGTGAGAGGTTGTTTTGCCTTCAACACAGACAAGCCACATTTTAAAGCACCCTCTGTTGTTGTGCTTTAGGCATAACGCACCCACACAGCTCCTGTCAGACAACTGACAGAGGAGAATACTGGGTAATCATGTTGTTTGTGTCTGCAGGCTTGTCCAGACGTATCCCAATGCATCTCTCCCCTGACTATCACAAACACACACCCAGAGTGACGACATGATACAAAACTACACATGCTTTCTTTTATATATCTGACATGTAAATACACAATTACAGGGTCCCAT
Source organism: Sinocyclocheilus grahami (assembly GCF_001515645.1). NCBI lineage: Eukaryota > Metazoa > Chordata > Actinopteri > Cypriniformes > Cyprinidae > Sinocyclocheilus > Sinocyclocheilus grahami. Next base: position 471,285 of record NW_015505285.1, on the reverse strand, counting down.
TCAACAGGAACCACACAGAACTGCTTGCAGCATTTGGATGAATGTGCACAAACTTAACCCATCCATACAGATTACACATTACATTACTTAAAGTGTGGCTATTAATAGATCTAAATAATTGCAATTAATCTCATTTTAATGGAGTTAACATAGTGCTTTCAAAATGTGATGCATCGAGGAACATGTTGATGCCGCAGATTTATTTAGCAGTGTATGTGCAACTTATATGTGCAAATAAATTGCCTTTGCACTAAATTTACTAATAAAATAGGTACAGGATTATAACATCAGACACAAAAGAAAGAAACAGTGGGAAAGATTTGTACGTTTTCTTAGCAGTCAACACATATACGTTTAAATGCATCCTGAAATTCTTTCAAAAACACTGTTTCCTTACCAGCTGGACTTCTCCGAATGCTCCTCTACCGATCACCTTCACTCGGTCAAAATCATCTGGCTTCATCTGGAGCTCCCTTATTTGGCCCATAACCTTCTCATCTGTACACACAACACATTAAAATCACATTTCCTTGGTCATGTCATGAACAGCCAGATTTAGTTTTCCGGTGACCTATCAGGTCTGTTAATAGTAATGACTGACTAATATAAAATGTACATAATTATAATATAAATAATATAAAATATAAAATAATTATAATTATAATTATATAAAAATTATTAATTGGCCAGTATTTACCCATAATACCCCTTACTCAGGGTAGTGCCATATTTAATTTTTGACAGGAATGAAAAAGAGGCTGTAAGGAATGGAAGTACATGCATACAATGGATTGTACTGTTGACAAAACGTCTTTCTGAAAAACTTTTTAGATTTCAGACTCAATAAAACACTTCATTCACTTCACAGACTTCATTTTGAAAGTTGCGAGCTGGGAAAATTACATGATTTAGGACCTTTATACAGTGCAAGCCATTGTAAAGACATTAAATCTATCCCTCACTGCCTCATTTTCATTTGCATTAAATTCAATATGACGTCTAACCTGACTAAGTTCTATTGGTCAATTAACTGAAGTGGTTTAAGTGTTTTTTAATATTTTTGATTAATTTTTTTTACATAAATCTCATTTGTTATCATTAATGTTATCATTCTAATTTTTTGTGAGGAAAAATGACAATGGATATATCTATACACACACACACACCTCTCTCTCTCTCTCTCTCTATTATATATATATATATATATATACATACAGTGGGT
>NW_015505285.1:464936-469994 GCF_001515645.1 Sinocyclocheilus grahami | reverse complement strand
TATATATATATATATATATACACACACACATTTTAAACAGCACATGAATTATAATTGGCCTGCAAAAAAGATTCATTGATCCATTGTCATTTTTCTCACAAATGCCCCTCCCACTATCCCCCCACTATACCTCAACAAATCTTCAGTATATACTGTAATGTTCAGTAGTTATTCATCAAAACATTGTGCATGTTTACTGTGAAATCAACATCAGGAATGACAATTATCAAAGGCCAGTGCAGAGAGTTCACACAGTCTGGATGAGAGGACTGTTGAGTCACACTCTCTCTTCCAAACCAAACATTATAATGTCCATACAGCCCTACTGGTCTCCATGACAACAGGCAAAATCAGGAACAAAATTGGGACAGAATGTGATAATTAGTCAAAAGTTTAATAGCGCATGAATAGAACACAGACACAGATGCGTTCACACAGACATGGTACTGGCTTACTGAATTTAAACAAATATCAAATATCTATGATAACTTAAGAAAAATGTAATACTTCATTTTTGGGAACAAATGTCAAATTACATGAACTGTGTTGAAAAATATAATACATGTCAGCATCCATCCATCCAACCATTCTCCAAACTGCTTGCTCAACGGTCTGGCATGGGGATGCTGAAGCCTATCTAAAGGTACTGGATGACCAGTCCATCACAGAGCAAATATTACAGCACCTGGTATTCCCATACGGTCTCTAATTTTAACCAAACCAAAAATTCTTTAGCTTATGAGAATGTGCACATCCAGAACTGTACAGTCAAACTTTGCTAAATATGTGAGACCTAAAAATGAAAGCCACAAGTGTCCTGCAAAGAACTGCATGACATCCTCCATGACATCAACTCCAAGCCATTTCTTCATACCAAACTCACACAAAAATGCAGTTTTCACCATCTGTGTTGACAGTTCATTATTTATGTGATGAGCTTCAGTGTTGTAAAGTGAGGGGCCCAAATTAGGAAGAGCCACTCAAAACAATTCAACTCAAATAAATGCTGTTGATGTTGTAAGCAGGAAGCAGCCTCATTGTAAAACTTGATGCCACCATTAAGTATTTCCTTAGCCCGCAGAATAACACAGAACAACAATCAGAGAAAAACATAGCCTCTTAAAAGCAGATACTCACATCTATTCAAGAAGGTCTCGATGTTCTTATTTTTACGCAAGGCCGGAAAGTCCAAATCTAAAACCAGGGCATTCATGGAATCCTGAAACACAAAGACAAACACTTTGAGTAACGCATTAAAATAACGGTCTCCTTGCAAATAGCATTTATTCAAAGCGAACATGTCTGTGTTTTTCTTACACAACCTTTGAAAATTTGTGAAGCAAATTATCTAGTTTTTTTAGTCATTTCTAATTCCATTAATTTTTACAATACTTTTCATTAATGTCAACCTTTGTCAAAACCTGTTTGCCACCCATTTTTACCACATCATTATAAACGTAAACTTTTTTTTGGTGCCAATTTTCTGGCAAAAGTACTGCTGGCATCCTATACGATATAAAAGTCAATAAAGGTCCGATCAAATAAACTGCTACGAAAGGCCAGTGTAGAAGAATTGCTCTTAGAAGTATGATCTTAATTCATATCTTTCCTTAATTCTAAACATAATGTTTTAATGATAAAATCACATGTGCTCTGGATGCATGCATATAAACTTTTGTCACAACCACTCCACACAACAGAAAAATGTCAGAGAATCAGAACCAGTAAATAAAATGAGAAGCAATTCATGTAAATAATTGTAGCCAAGCAATTTAACAATTTAATCTAATCCCATCTGGTTTCTGTTTTGGAAATGTTTATTTGTCTGGGGGGGGGGAAACAAATGTTAAGCGATATCTCTTTTACTTAAACCCTGAGTGGAATGAGTTACAGGCATATTTCAAGGACAGGAAGTTTAATGGCTAGGCAGAACTTCCAGCCTGAAGAAATTAAGATTGATAAATCAGCAAGGCTTTACAGTCAGTAGATAATAAAAGAACATTCACTTCTCTTGATGAAGCGTGATCTGACAAGTCATTCATCATTTTTTTTTTATTACAGCCTTTGTTACCCAGAGCACACTTCACCTTTTTTGGGCATCTAGATGATGTTCTGCTCAGTAGATAATAAAAGAACATTCACTTCTCTTGATGAAGCGTGATCTGACAAGTCATTCATCATTTTTTTTTATTACAGCCTTTGTTACCCAGAGCACACTTCACCTTTTTTGGGCATCTAGATGATGTTCTGCCCTGAGGGAATGCAGCGTATAATGAACGGAAATGCATTTAAAACAATTAAGCAGACATTGAGGCCACCAGGCCCATGGATTTGTTCCTGCACATGCAGACTGAGGTGATGGCTGGCGGTTTCGGCACTGCTGCGCTTGTAAAGCGCTTTGAAGCAAGACCAGGTCTGTTGTGACCGACATACCAGGCATGGTCTCGCTGGAAACCCTTACCGGAAAAGCATTCAGAATGTCCAGCAGCCACACCTCTCCCCCTCCTCTCCCCTTTTCACTCCCTCTCCTGCCCTGCCTTCAACTTCCAAAAGTTCTCTACCCTTTACTGCACAATATGAAATCTTTATGGACACAAATCTTCAATCTCTTTCTTTATAAATGCATCTATTCTGTCTCACTTTACTCTATAGCAGGGCAGGGTGATATATCAGATAGAACCACCATTGTTAACATAGTGATGATTATAATGCACTTTTTATTTGGCCATTAAACTGCACCAGTAGGCCAGATTTGCTCCATGTCATGACTACAAGACATTTTAATGACTATTTCATATTTTACCAGCATCTAATGATGATGGTTCTTTTACGTCATGATGATTTGGTATCATAATGATGATGCTTCTTTTTTCTTTCCAAGTTTGGGAACAAAAAAGGTTTTAGTGAATTAAATATAATGATATCACAAAGACTGGATACTACATAACCATACAAGTTAATATATATATATATATATATATATATATATATATATATATATATATATATATATATATATATCCTGCAAAGAACTGCATGACATCCTCCATGACATCAACTCCAAGCCATTTCTTCATACCAAACTCACACAAAAATGCAGTTTTCACCATCTGTGTTGACAGTTCATTATTTATGTGATGAGCTTCAGTGTTGTAAAGTGAGGGGCCCAAATTAGGAAGAGCCACTCAAAACAATTCAACTCAAATAAATGCTGTTGATGTTGTAAGCAGGAAGCAGCCTCATTGTAAAACTTGATGCCACCATTAAGTATTTCCTTAGCCCGCAGAATAACACAGAACAACAATCAGAGAAAAACATAGCCTCTTAAAAGCAGATACTCACATCTATTCAAGAAGGTCTCGATGTTCTTATTTTTACGCAAGGCCGGAAAGTCCAAATCTAAAACCAGGGCATTCATGGAATCCTGAAACACAAAGACAAACACTTTGAGTAACGCATTAAAATAACGGTCTCCTTGCAAATAGCATTTATTCAAAGCGAACATGTCTGTGTTTTTCTTACACAACCTTTGAAAATTTGTGAAGCAAATTATCTAGTTTTTTTAGTCATTTCTAATTCCATTAATTTTTACAATACTTTTCATTAATGTCAACCTTTGTCAAAACCTGTTTGCCACCCATTTTTACCACATCATTATAAACGTAAACTTTTTTTTGGTGCCAATTTTCTGGCAAAAGTACTGCTGGCATCCTATACGATATAAAAGTCAATAAAGGTCCGATCAAATAAACTGCTACGAAAGGCCAGTGTAGAAGAATTGCTCTTAGAAGTATGATCTTAATTCATATCTTTCCTTAATTCTAAACATAATGTTTTAATGATAAAATCACATGTGCTCTGGATGCATGCATATAAACTTTTGTCACAACCACTCCACACAACAGAAAAATGTCAGAGAATCAGAACCAGTAAATAAAATGAGAAGCAATTCATGTAAATAATTGTAGCCAAGCAATTTAACAATTTAATCTAATCCCATCTGGTTTCTGTTTTGGAAATGTTTATTTGTCTGGGGGGGGGGAAACAAATGTTAAGCGATATCTCTTTTACTTAAACCCTGAGTGGAATGAGTTACAGGCATATTTCAAGGACAGGAAGTTTAATGGCTAGGCAGAACTTCCAGCCTGAAGAAATTAAGATTGATAAATCAGCAAGGCTTTACACTCAGTAGATAATAAAAGAACATTCACTTCTCTTGATGAAGCGTGATCTGACAAGTCATTCATCATTTTTTTTTTATTACAGCCTTTGTTACCCAGAGCACACTTCACCTTTTTTGGGCATCTAGATGATGTTCTGCCCTGAGGGAATGCAGCGTATAATGAACGGAAATGCATTTAAAACAATTAAGCAGACATTGAGGCCACCAGGCCCATGGATTTGTTCCTGCACATGCAGACTGAGGTGATGGCTGGCGGTTTCGGCACTGCTGCGCTTGTAAAGCGCTTTGAAGCAAGACCAGGTCTGTTGTGACCGACATACCAGGCATGGTCTCGCTGGAAACCCTTACCGGAAAAGCATTCAGAATGTCCAGCAGCCACACCTCTCCCCCTCCTCTCCCCTTTTCACTCCCTCTCCTGCCCTGCCTTCAACTTCCAAAAGTTCTCTACCCTTTACTGCACAATATGAAATCTTTATGGACACAAATCTTCAATCTCTTTCTTTATAAATGCATCTATTCTGTCTCACTTTACTCTATAGCAGGGCAGGGTGATATATCAGATAGAACCACCATTGTTAACATAGTGATGATTATAATGCACTTTTTATTTGGCCATTAAACTGCACCAGTAGGCCAGATTTGCTCCATGTCATGACTACAAGACATTTTAATGACTATTTCATATTTTACCAGCATCTAATGATGATGGTTCTTTTACGTCATGATGATTTGGTATCATAATGATGATGCTTCTTTTTTCTTTCCAAGTTTGGGAACAAAAAAGGTTTTAGTGAATTAAATATAATGATATCACAAAGACTGGATACTACATAACCATACAAGTTAATATATATATATATATATATATATATATA
>NW_015505285.1:452726-464926 GCF_001515645.1 Sinocyclocheilus grahami | reverse complement strand
ATATATAATTATTATAAGTTTATTAAATAAATAATTTGGACCCACTTTATATTAAGTGTTTTAACTACTATGTACAAACATTTAAACTATTTAAATAATTTCCACTTACTGTTCACAAACATGGTTTTATTACACACAAACACCTGCATGTAATTAAATCTATAATTTCTATAATTACATCTACACTGCTGACCCTACCCCTACCCCTTAACCCACCCTTAACCATAACACAAGACCTGTTCCTAACCTTCACTGTAACCCACCTCACTAGCATCAAAAGCTATTTGCAATACAACATGAACCCAAGTATTTTTTAACCTAACAATTTTTTTAATGCAAGTCCATAGTAGTTAAAATAATCTAATATAAATTGGGACCAATATTGCATTTGTTAAAAAAAAGGTTACTGTTTGCAAATGAAACATACAGTCAATTAAAGAGTCAGTTCTTTAAATGAATCAGTCCAAAAGACTCAAACTATGAATCAGTTAAACCTGTTAATTCAGTAACTGCTATGGCATATTAAAACATGTGACTATAACACTCAGTAGCTGAATTCTGTAGGAAACACTGCATAGCATCATGGAACTAGAGCTGACATTTGATTGAACTCTTGTGTGTGTGCCCGTTTCATTTCACCAGATCAACAGCACATTTCCCAGTACGGAGTAGGGGTTGCACCGACTAATCGAATAGTCGACTTCAATGCTCTGCCATGACGCTTTAAGCTTGACGTCGACTAGTCGCTGGGTCCTAGAGGGCGCAACAGGATAAGAAATCTTTGAAGGACTTCCACATTTACGCTCCCTTTCCATACATTTCAAATGACAAATAAATGCATACTCTGAAAGCGCTCCACAAGACATGTGTGATTATATTACTGGATGCTTGAAATTGAACGGGAGAATGCACGTTTTAAACAGCTTATTGTACAGGTAAATGAATCGCCGTTCTAATCTAATGTGCTGCTGTACTGTAACGCACACACATAGGTTACAGACAGTAACGTACATCACACGCAATAGCTTAGAAACTGAAAAGTTCAAGCATATATTTCTTAACTAAATTCCACAGCTTCACTATTTAGTAGAGACACATTGCCAGGTAGAATTAATTCACACACGCAATCACTCTCACTAATGCATTCATATTAATGTAATCTTTACTGTGCTACTTTATCTGTATCTGATTTAGAATGAGCAGAAATCTGTGAGAAATATAACGACCCAAAGACAAAAGAACTGATAAAAAAAAAAAAAGCTGTTATATGAGCCATGTGGGCAGCGCTGTGTCATATGCCATATCTGTGCACAAGCTGTTTGTCACAGCTCCAGACTTATTTGTTCATTAATGACGTCATCAGCGACTAGTCGACTCATCACATAAAAGTCGACTTCAAAAAATCAGAAGTCGTTCAACCCCTAGTACGGAGCACTTCAAATATAAAACTTCTATTTAAGGAAAAACACACTGTCTATCTCAAAGCACACTTAGGCAGGAAATGACACCTGCCACCAGAGGCTCCAGTGAAACTGCTGTAGTGTCATAGTGCAGTTTAGAGATGACATCATTTCTTCCTGTGGCCCCCTCTCCTATACAGCCATCAGAGACATGAAACAGAACATACCAAAACACACCAAAGTAAACATTTAAAACATGAGGACTGTGTGAGGTGTGCTGAAAAGCCCAAAAATATAAGGGGCCACGGGTACCCATGAACACACATGTAACCCACTTGTACAAACACCCACAAAGGACAACCACACTGGGTCTTCAGTTTAAAACCGTGGCTCCATTTTCAACCCAACACATGCAGAGTAGAGGTCTGCAAGCCCGTCGGGTAACAATATATTGTTATATTGATTATATTATAAATATTATACATCGCCTACGCAACACGCAAAGCATATACGCACGCATTAGCATACAGGTGACAATTGACCATGCAGAGCACCAGGGAGAAGTTGGGAGCGTGGGGAGTTACTAAAAGTTCCCAATGCTTTGGGGAAAGCTGCATTTTGGAAGCGTTTTGATTTGATTACCACGGCAAACAGTGAGCCAATTGGTCATGTGCAGCGCAGAATCTGCAAACATATCCTTGCACATGACAAAAAACACACGCAATAAGCTAAAGCTTGCCACAAAGCCACAGAAAAAGTAATTACCATGAATGTGTCGGGGGGGGAAATAGTAAGGAGATATTTTAATTATTTATTAATAAATAAGTGTTTTCTGAGTCCGTGTCGCAAAGATGAAGATTCTGACTTGCCATCCCCTCATTAGACGCGCCTTTGAGTAGTGCATCTTTACGGATTTTATCATGAGTTTTTTTTTTATTTATTTTTTTTTTATTTAGTTTTAAAGTAGTAATTTAAAGCTTTCTATAGATATATTTAGCAAGTTTTTGAGGCAAGTATTCGCTGAATTTCGGTTCATCATTATGAAGCGCTCCTAGCCGAAATTGCAGAAAGTGCATCCTGTATGTATCCTTTATTTTCTAAAAGCACAACATTTTGTTGATATTGTGAGTGCACACAAATACAAGTAGACCCTTTACAGTTGATGTATTACTCTTACCTTTATGAGCAAAAATGACGGCATATTTTGAGTTGTTTCCAATGCAAGTGATCGCGCCGGCGCCTCCATGTCCTGTAAAGCTCACTTTAGCTCTCCGCACAAACGATTAGATATGCATTTAATAGCTCACATTTATATAGGTTAAACATTTAAACTAACATTGTGATATGCTTGAACTGTTTTATATCTATAGATTTTATCGTGATGATTTGAGAATTCGTGATGATTTAAGAAGCCTAAATTGATCAAACATAGGCTATCAGCTCACTGTCTGCCGCTGACCGCTTGGTCGTTATTTTAAAAAACAAAAACTTACATTTAACGAACAAAAAAATGCTCCAAACGTTTTTCTAAATTAACTTAATAAAAAAAACTATAGACCCTTTACAGTTGATGTATTACTCTTACCTTTATGAGCAAAAATGACGGCATATTTTGAGTTGTTTCCAATGCAAGTGATCGCGCCGGCGCCTCCATGTCCTGTAAAGCTCACTTTAGCTCTCCGCACAAACGATTAGATATGCATTTAATAGCTCACATTTATATAGGTTAAACATTTAAACTAACATTGTGATATGCTTGAACTGTTTTATATCTATAGATTTTATCGTGATGATTTGAGAATTCGTGATGATTTAAGAAGCCTAAATTGATCAAACATAGGCTATCAGCTCACTGTCTGCCGCTGACCGCTTGGTCGTTATTTTAAAAAACAAAAACTTACATTTAACGAACAAAAAAATGCTCCAAACGTTTTTCTAAATTAACTTAATAAAAAAAACTAAACGAAATATAATCACTTTGACATTACATACAAAACTGAACTATTCCAATAGCTGAAACAGTAGTATAAACTATTTTGGGAGAAGGGGGAAAAAAGACGGGCTCGGGTCGGACTCGGGCCGGGCTAGGGCCTAAATTTGAGGCCCGTGCAGGGCTCTAACGCAGAGTACCAACTTTTGCCTGTGCTTTGCTTAAAGTTTAACTTGAAAGTGTGGCATTTTTGCACCACTAAAAATGTGCCATTTTGGACATTAACCTGAGACAAGTATTTTAACACTTAATCATTAACTGAACGTTCTTACAGAGCTAAACAAACCTCTGTTGATGTGCAAAAGGTTAGCCTTGACCTTCAGCCTCTACAGGCCAGGAAAATATAAAATAAAATAAAAATTTAAAAGCATTGTAGGTTGTGAATACCATTTCTTTAAAGACTTCAATCATTCTGATTAGGTCAATGAGGGCATGCAACTACGGCCAAATAAAAGAAAAAAAAGTTAAAATGCCAATACAATTTATTTATTTACAGGGGTGTGAAGTAACGAATTACAAATACTCACGTTACAGTAATTAAGTAGTTTTTATCAGTAATTGTACTTTTTTGAGTCGTTTAAAAATTGTGTACTTTTACTTGAGTACATTTTAAGTGATGTATCGGTACTTTTACTCGGCTATTTTCCTCCGTTTGTGGTCGTTACATGCTTATTTTAATTTAATTTTTATCCATCAACGTGATTGGATAGAGAGTAATAGGTCTCGTGACTTTCGTCAAATCAAATTGTGCATAGAAAACTTTAACCGCCAACTGTTTATCATGGCTGCTGGAAGCGCATTCTTCAAGCATCAATTCAGTCGCATCTTCCTCTAACCTGATATGTTAAGGTAAATTTCGGATTTCTCCTTACTAAATGATTTGTATATATGCTTGCCTATCTACACGGCCTGAAATTTGGTGTGAGGTTGCGGGTATTGCGTACAGTGTTAACTCCCGCAAGTGCAACGTTTGGCAAATTCCCCACTCACTTATGAGACCCTGCCTCGTCTCTCTCTCGCGTGCGTTCTGCAGCAGTCACTTGGATAAGTCGTTGTTGCTTGTTGAACTTGTTGACTTGTGATGAGTTTGAGCATGTGATGCGCGCTGTGAAAAAGTGTATTGGAAACACAAATTGAGGATCAAATCTGCACCTTATTGATGACCCGTGGCGTTAATATACTGCATCTGTGCCAGTGCGTGATGTAATAAAACTGCAGCTCGTTAATAAACTTTTTTTTTTTAATTCATTTTATACAATCCGCCTTCATTTAGCAAGTGCACTCGCACATGAACAATTTTCAACACTTCAACAATTTTCAAGTTCAACACTTTTTGTTCCGTTCAGTTGTGGATGCTGCTGATTCCCCGAGACTGCCGCGGCTCAGCAAAGAGACATATATGTGTGTGTGTGTATTTTCCTTTGAGTTTCCCTAGAAATACCTCGCTATTTAATGCATTTTTCCTTACAAATTGTATTATCAGCATAACAATTCGAGTAAATGTGTAAAAGGTATGGCATGAATTTGCCATCCTTCTAGAACAATGTGCATTTATGTTAAAATTGTAACAAATTATCAAGTTTAGTTATTTTTATTTCTTTATTGCAAAACGCTAAAACAGGCACCATTTTGGAGAGAAATGGGCTCTCATTTTAACCCATATCATGGTGTGTGATTCTGAGCTATGAGTTTCTAATGGTGTTTGTATTTGCACTGTTAAACATTAATATATTATGTGCAACAACAGCATATGCTGTCTCGGCGGCCTTACACATGATTTTAAATCTATTTTTTCAAACTTTATGATTTAAATAGGGATGATTGTACTTAGAATAACTTTCATCTTTTCTTCAACTGAATACTGTTTCCGTGCTGTTTTGATGTATTTTAAAGAGTTGGCAGTCAAAATTAAAACTGTTGAGTGATAGATACTCTTCATTCTTTATGACAAACAAGATAATGTGAATTACAGAATGTACAACGTTTTTAAAATGTATCAATTGCTGTGTACAGCGTTTATTATGAGGGGGTAGAATCCACAGCTCAGTACTCAATACTCATGAGTACTTTTAAATAGGCTACTCTTTTACTCTTACTCAAGTAGTTTTTTGGACAAGTACTTTTACTCTACTCACACTACATTTTTTGGAAGGTAATGGTACTTTTACTTGAGTATATTTTTTTCAGTACTCTTTCCACCACTGTTTATTTATAATATTAAGTGTGCCTGAGGGTCTAAGCACCATTCAAGTTTTCAAGAGTTGCCCAGCACACATGGTGGGAGAAAACCCTTTGTGTCATTCAAACAGAAGCGAAGATTGTTTTTCTTCCATGAATTAAGTGTTTGACTTTCAAGAAGTCCTCTATGATTTTCTCATTACATTGGGAAAACAGGTTACAAAAACTGTACATTTACAAAAAAACATACTACAGACAAAATTACAAAGCAAACAAAAAATATATATATAAGTGACCTATGACAGACTATGACCATGTATAATTTTGAGTTAGACTCACACATTAATGAAAAAAACAACAACATTGTTGTTATGAAACATGCATGAAATTCATGTTAATGCAAAAGGCAAATGAAAACACTGAAACATGAGTGGGAGTTAAAAATACTGCATCTTTACATTAGCATTACCTCACACACACACACACAAATGGTGAGTCACTCCCACCTACACACACACAACCTCCAACACTAACTGCAATAATGACAAATGATTATCCACGCTTCAGTTAAACCCGCAGATATCCTCTGGCTCTCACACCCCTTATTCTCACACTTTCAACCTCATGTTACTGACAAACTCTCAGTTTATTAGCTCCCCTGTGTATAGCAATTAGCTGTACACTGATACAACATGCTGATTAGCGGACCGATATTTGGAAACTTGAAATAAGCATCACTTAGTAATAAAATAATCTGAAGTCCGAACAACTGAGAGCAGGGTTTTGCAAAAATATGTGGTTAAATTAAACATAAAATTAAATATCAAGGAAACTGGAATACAGAAGTTAAATTTTATTGAAAAAAACGACATGACATCACAACATGTAAAGCACATGAAAACGTCCCCCAATACAAATGTGCCAACGTGGTAAGTTCATTGCACACTGTTTACTGTAGAAATGAGAAAACCTTTATGCTAAACTATATTCTGTAATAATTTCTCACCATCATGCAGCCTGATGCATTTAGTTAAGAGCTGTTTAGGAAGCCAAACACTTCAACTGATGCTGATGCCAGTATCTAGAGAGAAGGGTGGCAGATGGCTGATATAACATCAATGTTTACATGTAATAAACTTTTATGATGGCAATGAGACATGCTGAAATTAAATGTAAAATGCTGCTCAATATTTACTCAACATTAACTACAAACATTTGATCAGAAAATGTTTATTATCCATTGACAAAGCCGTTTGCAGATTTTGGAACGGACAAAAAGGGAACAACCACTTCTGTAAATCCACCAAGCAGTATTCAATCAATGCAGATAATCTCAAAATAAAACATTCTGCTGTTTAATTGGTCTGGCAGATACATTGGTGTGTCACTAGTAGAGCTGTAGTCAAGTCCAGCTTTGTCGAGTCCAAGACAAGTCCAAGTCCAAAAGTTTCGAGTCCAAGTCAAGACCGAGTCCAAATGAGAGAAAAAAAAGGATCCTCTTCAAGACCACATACTTAACTATTGATAATGTATGTGATGCGAGAGACAGAATATCTCCTATTCTAAGAAAATCATCATAGCTGTACAAGGATAGCCATTTTTTAAAATAAATTTAGTAGCAGAGCTCCTTCAAGGGATTTTTAGTGCTGCAAATCCATTCATCCTTTGCTGAAACTTCTGCATCTTCATGGAGAGCGCAGGTCATAGTTGCTTAGCAACGGCAGACGCCACGGGAGCACAAGCATAGAGCGCAGGCTACAGAGGGCTTTGGAAAGAAGGAGAAAGCGGCGCGCCTAGCATTTTCCACGCGTTTTCAGGCGCGACATGCAAATGTGGTTTTGTTTTGAAGGAGAAAAAAAAGCATATTGCTGGACTCGGTCGAGACCAACGAGAACATTTGGCGAGTCCAATGACCGAGACAAGTCCGAGTGCAAACACCAACGAGTCCGAGACAAGTCCGAGACCATAGAAAAATGTCTCGAGACCGGACTCGAGTACTACAGCCCTAGTCACTAGCATCAGAATTTTACAGTTGTTCACACTTGCTAAGAGTCATTTCCTGAAACATATAAAACATTTTTCAAAACTATCAATGCAAAAATCAAAACCTTGAAGACTTCAAATCAAAATCAGTTTATTCTAGGATGGTACACTGTTAGACATTTCTGTAATTTCTACAGTTTTTTTACTGTATATCACCCAGTATAATACTGCAAATTCTATTTACAGTAAGTAACTGTAATACCCTTTGCATCATGGGAATTTTCTGTGATGTCAAACTCCACATACAGAGACTTACTGTATTTTTTTAAATTGCTGTATACTACTGTATTTGCCATAACGGCCTCTTTGGCGCCATTCCATTTAGGTTAGGGGTGTGCCATATCATACCGTCCACGATAATACCGGTATAAATTTTTACATGATAAAAAAAGTGTTATATAGCGATATCAATTATATAGCGACGCGATGATGTGTGGCGGATATACGTTCCCTAGAGCGCACAACAACAACACCACAAACTTAATAGGTGTGCTCAACTTGAAGCAGCGCTGCACAGACTGACATCAAAGTATTGTGAGAGCAGTTCTAGAGCATATTCGAGCGCACACTCTTACCTTGAAAAATAGGTGAGGTTCATATATTTAGCGAAGCGGCGCGGAGAGAGGGGGGGCCCTGGCGATTTCAACCGACTGCCCGAGGCCAGCATAAAAAGACGGCCTGCGCGTCGTCACGAAAGCTTATCAATTGCACGTGTTTTAAGCCTAGCCAATTTAAACATTCAAAACAGTTTAAACTTTAAAGCATTCAAACACAAGACGCAGAAAAACTTTGTTTGCGCGCAGAGTTCGGTGCGCACACGGAGAGCCGTGCAAACACCAAACCGAGCTCTTCTTTGCTTCCTCCCGTGCCTGAACGAACAAATACACCTCTCCAGTTTAAACATACAAGCACAAAAAGAACATGAAAAGCTTAATTCAGCACCCGCACTCTGGTCGGTTATGTATTAAGTAGGGCTGGGTATCGAGTTTGATATTTTTTGGGCACCAACCGAACTGCCTCGATACCATCGAGTATCGAAAAATGTCTTGTCGTTCGGTACCAAATTTCGATACCTAAGGGGTTAATTTCATCAGCGTCAGTGAGCCAATAAGCCTGCAGCACTTGCCGGTGTGTTCGACTAGAGGCGCGGCCCAGATCGATCATCCGCGAGAGCGATTCGAAGTCTGCTCTCTTTAGCTCTCGTGGTATTGTAATACCACCAGTATAGAGTAGTGCGGGAGCTGCGTGGAGTTTCGATCATATGCAGATGTCCGTTCATAGTAACGTTACACGACCGAAAGCGCGTGTTATGTGACCATTCATGCAAACTGTAGCATCATGCTACATAAGACAATAAATCAGATTTATATTCCGCTTTTACTCAAAACTCACTTTAAACCACCATTGAGTGTTTGTAATAACTTCCGATTGCCGTCTAACAGGGCCGGATTTACGCATTGCTCAAGACATTGAGCAAATAAATATAACAAACAATAGGGTAAAAAATTACAAACTATTTTCATGTATTCCACCTTTTTTATGTAGGCTACGGAAATCACGCTTTCTTTCTCCCAGTCTCTCTCACAGAAGCACACAGTGCAGACACGTGGAGACGCGAACAGAAACTTCTTGAAAATTATTAGAGAAATAATGCACTCCCGGAGGTGGTTATGTAGCCACGACTATATAGTATAGTCTTTCTCAGTTCTCAAACAAATTAAGAACTATTCGATTTTTACTGACTGAACGCAAGTGCTTATTCTGATAGAAAACACTGTATCAGTTTCCACTGATTAAGAAATATTTTTGTTTGCTTGGGTGGTAATATTAGGTCTATTATATTAATAGTTATATTAATAGGGAAGGGGGCCCAAAAATGTCCCAAAAAATCCGGACCTGCCATCTAATGTGTGTTTTGGCCATGTTCGGTACTTTTAAGGGTACCGACCGAATTGCGTCTGTACTACCGAGTACCGATTCACGTTAAATCAATTGGTGCCAAATTTCGGTACCTGAGAACGCATCTGGGCATATACGCTACAGAGAGAGAAAGAGACCCTGTGACGTGATGTCACCCCTGCAACTCAGTCAAACAACACACAGGGCAAGCTGAAATGTTCTGAAGTGTTACATTTCTAGGGCCATATGGTTTCTGAGAAAACGCGGACGGGATCACAGAGTCCATTCATAAAAACTTAATTTACTCTATAGCGGGAAATGCCACAGAATTCGTAAATTTTGGACAAATGAATCAAAAGTAGCCACTGCCACTTAATTCGAATCGCGATATGAACTAGTGTGTGAATATTAATATACAAAAAGACGGTTTAAATATGAATCCTGCATGTTCCGCTTGCCTCTGTACGTATGAATGGCGTGACGCTCGCGGTGATTTCCGGCTTCTGCGTCTCACTATATAACGGCATGAACACAAAAACTGAACCCCCAGAGCTGCAGTGAGTTTTACCATTTAATTTGAGAAAACTAGCATCATCATACTGTATACACACAGAAACTACATGGCAACCTGTCAAAATAAAAGTACGGTTTAGCATGTAACAGAAATATATTACTTTTGCATTACTTTTGTACAGTATAATGTACATCTTTAAATATTAAATTTTCTATCAAATGTAAATAAAACAATTAAATGATAAAAATAAGTATTACAACCAGATTAATCACTTAATTGTAGAAAAAAATAATACAATTATTAGCCTATTACAAAATGTTTTAAAGGAATATTCACACAATTTTTCTTTCATGTATTAATTTCAACAGTGGACAGGCTGTTCTTAACAAAAGCGAAGCTTCATGGTCCCATTTTTTGAATTTTTTGTATTTGTGTTTTAAAGGCAACTGCAATGAAGCATCAAGAAAGACATGAGCATGCCAACCACCCTGAGACTGATAATTCAGGTAAGAGAGCAAATAAGTTATGGTTTTGAGGGGTTTGTGTATTCTGTATGGGGTAGGGTTGGGCGATGTCTACCAAATTGCCATCAGACGATGTCTACAGTGAAACATCGTGATGGACGACGATATCGGGGGCGCGGTTAGGGGGTGTGCCCGAAGCATGAATCCCTAAGCAGAAAGGCATGGAAAACAAATAACGCGTTGTACGGAGCCACTAAAGGGACATGGTTAGCCGCTTGCTAGCAGTAGACTATTACATTACAGTACATGAAAGTTCACATACACAGAGTAAGGAGAGATGACTGATAGGACAATGGCGAATGATTTGCAGATACTGAGCACCACTGACAAATATCTATTCTTGTAATATGTGTGGTTGGTACTGCTGCTCTGTAATTTAGAGTCCATGTGATCGGGAATCTCGAAAGTGAAAGTAAAATGAGAACGCGCATTCGAACGCGGTTTCAATGCCCTGCATATTAGTAGCGGCTCCCTGATTTTAGTATCAGGGAGCTAAATGGCTCCCGCAATTTAGTATAATTTCCCAACTATATAATTGCGAGAGAAAGTATTGAAATATTTTTTTATCCTCCCATCTCGTAGGCTATTTATTCCCTTTAGGGGTTCTGTAGTACACTTAATTTCCTTTCCGAACACAGAATTGGGATGCGGCGGATTGCGGGGGGGAAATCACGATGCCGGCTCAATATCGTGATGTCTGTCAGCCATCGGCGATGGACGATGGCATCGTCTATCGGCCCAACCCTAGTATGGGGTTTGCCTTTTAAAAGTGTGTTATTTCTACTTCTTGTTTTTCAGGGAACACATTTCTGTCACTAACAAAGTGGATGGTGAGCAAAGGTGGTGGCCATGTTTTGGAGCAGCACCTGGGTTTTGCAGACGGCTATGTATTTCTTTTCCCATTATGTTTCTGTTGCCTAAAGATTCTTTGTGAGGATAAATCCAGAGAATACAACATAATACACTGCAAAATGTCCTAAAACAGGAGAAATGGTGAAGATTACAGAAATTTTAAATAAAGAATAATTACAAACATTTGATATTTTGTAATTATTGTCTGTTTTAATTGAATACCAGTTGTACATTAGGGCTGTAAAAAAATTTTTAATTTCGAATATTCGTCGAATTTAAAATAAAAATCCACATTCCAATGCAAAAACGTTACATTCGACTTTTAGGAGTGCATTAAGGAGGCTTCCTGAGATGTGATGATGATGTAGGTGTCATTGCATTATAATGTTTTTGTTAGCCTATCCAGTTGAAGCCAATAGATTGCTGCTGCGTTGTTCATTAAAAATATAGCGGAAAATGAGAACATCAATGCGGAGAAGATCTTGTTTACATCAAAACCGACACCAAGCCGTTCACACAGAACGCATATTTCACGCATTTTCTAGACGGACATCTATTACTGTTGCACTCGCGTCTCGCACAAAAGAGCTGCATGTTTAGAAAGCAATGTAAAATTAATACAAGTTTAACTTTGAAAAAAACATATATCGAGACTTTATGGCGGGTTTTTTCCCCATCCCACTGCATCTCATGTTTTTAAATGAAAAATGTACTCCGTGTGATTGGCTTTCCGCCCTTTGTATTAAACTATGCATACATACATGATGCTGTTTTGTTTATAGTTGTTTAAGCAACTTATT
>NW_015505285.1:436462-450813 GCF_001515645.1 Sinocyclocheilus grahami | reverse complement strand
ATCCCACTGCATCTCATGTTTTTAAATGAAAAATGTACTCCGTGTGATTGGCTTTCCGCCCTTTGTATTAAACTATGCATACATACATGATGCTGTTTTGTTTATAGTTGTTTAAGCAACTTATTTATAATTGGTTTATAAACATTATGCACTTTTTTTCGCAGATAGTCTGTAGAATGTTATCTTATGCTTTGAATGACGCGCTCTCTTGTAGCCTCAGGAGAGAAGCCAAAAGCTTTTCTTCACCCTAACTGAAATTATGCATTATAAATTAGAATATAATTCGAATTTTGATCATATTTAAGTACAAAATTCAAATTTAGTTTTTCAGCCATTTTGACAGCCCTATTGTACATACAGTATGTAGGATAAAAATCAAATGAATTCTATATAAAAAATTATAAAATCATATGAAATCTATATTAAAATAAATTAACTACAGTAGTATACAGATGAATTGGATTTTGTATAGTAATTTACTGTAAAACTTTGCTACTGTAAATCTTAATTACAGTAACTTACTGTAAAAACCCTTTGAAATGTCTAACAGTGTTGTTGATCCGTTATCCTTACAGACCAGGCACCACGGTTCGTAGCGCATGTGATTCACAGATTAATTGCAAAATTGAACAATCACAGAGAAAAAGTTCAGCATTTGTACATGTTTTGCCTTGCCAATTTACCCATTCAAGTGATTTCAAACCATTCCAGCGCAAGAAGAGGCAAAAGAGAACTCAATTCGCTATGGTTTTCAGTGCGTTCAGCCGCACACACCCAAAGCGCTCACACACAGAGGAGCATTTCAGACAGCAAGTGAACACGAAGTTATTCCCCACAGCTTTGACAAAGATTCATCTATATTTAATTTATACAGTGAACACTATGCAGTGTTATTTTACACTTAAATATTACATTTCTGTACAACTTTATTTCATTTGTAACTTTGTTATATTGTATTTGTTTCTTTTTTTTGTTTTTACTTGCCTTCAGTCATGTATGAACTTTCTTAGTTCAGTAGTTTAGTAGTAGCTTTTGCTGTGGTGTTGAAGAAGTAATAAGTAATTAAGCAATAAATGGAAAGCAAAGTTACAATGATATACATATTAAAAAATCTGATCCGAAAAATCATTCGATCCTTGAATCCTCAAAAATGCAATATGATCCAAACTGGGAGTATTGCAATACGTTAAATCACTAGTTTATTCTTATTATTATGACTAATAAATGTAACCATTTTTAAACATACATAATACCACAAACAGTTTTTTTTTTTTTATTAATTATTTTATTCAGCAATGATGAAACTGACCAAAAGTGAGTGACATTTATAATGTTGCTGAAATAGACATTATAAATGTCTATTTCAAATAAATGCTGATCTTCTCAACTTTCTATTCAGCAAAGAATCATGTTCCCATAAAAATGTTAAACAGCACAACTGTATTTAAAATTGATAATCTTTAGAACCAAATCAGCATTTCTGAAGGTACACTTAAGACTGGAGTAATGGCTGTTGAAAATTCAGTTTTGCTGTCAAAGGAAAAAATACATTTTAAAATAGTTTTTTTAACTGTAACAATTTCACAATTTTAGTGTTTTTACTGAATTTTTGATCAAATAAATGCAGCTGTGAAAGGAATCCTTTCAAAAAAAATAATAATAAGTTTATGTATTTTATGATATTGCTGTTGCACGAGAACCTGTGCGTTACAGAGATTTCCCTATGAGAAGATTTCCTGGTCAACAATAGGCAGGCAGAGAAAGTGTCACAGAGGGCAGGATTTCTGTAACTCTTAGAAAGTAGCTATTGGGAATAGGTTTCCTGGTTGTTTTGACTGAGGGGGCGAGAGGAACAGCTGCTGTTCCCGAGTAAAAATGGACAAGGCCACTATCACACCACCTTATATGGCTGTGTTTCTCCTAGCTGCCCACAGAGAAAAAGAGAGAGAGAGAGAGAGAGAGAGAGACAGTCATGTATGAACTTTCTTAGTTCAGTAGTTTAGTAGTAGCTTTTGCTGTGGTGTTGAAGAAGTAATAAGTAATTAAGCAATAAATGGAAAGCAAAGTTACAATGATATACATATTAAAAAATCTGATCCGAAAAATCATTCGATCCTTGAATCCTCAAAAATGCAATATGATCCAAACTGGGAGTATTGCAATACGTTAAATCACTAGTTTATTCTTATTATTATGACTAATAAATGTAACCATTTTTAAACATACATAATACCACAAACAGTTTTTTTTTTTTTATTAATTATTTTATTCAGCAATGATGAAACTGACCAAAAGTGAGTGACATTTATAATGTTGCTGAAATAGACATTATAAATGTCTATTTCAAATAAATGCTGATCTTCTCAACTTTCTATTCAGCAAAGAATCATGTTCCCATAAAAATGTTAAACAGCACAACTGTATTTAAAATTGATAATCTTTAGAACCAAATCAGCATTTCTGAAGGTACACTTAAGACTGGAGTAATGGCTGTTGAAAATTCAGTTTTGCTGTCAAAGGAAAAAATACATTTTAAAATAGTTTTTTTAACTGTAACAATTTCACAATTTTAGTGTTTTTACTGAATTTTTGATCAAATAAATGCAGCTGTGAAAGGAATCCTTTCAAAAAAAATAATAATAAGTTTATGTATTTTATGATATTGCTGTTGCACGAGAACCTGTGCGTTACAGAGATTTCCCTATGAGAAGATTTCCTGGTCAACAATAGGCAGGCAGAGAAAGTGTCACAGAGGGCAGGATTTCTGTAACTCTTAGAAAGTAGCTATTGGGAATAGGTTTCCTGGTTGTTTTGACTGAGGGGGCGAGAGGAACAGCTGCTGTTCCCGAGTAAAAATGGACAAGGCCACTATCACACCACCTTATATGGCTGTGTTTCTCCTAGCTGCGGCGACAGAGAAAGAGAGAGAGAGAGAGAGAGAGAGAGAGAGAGAGAGAGAGAGCGAATTAAACGAGGGAGGGACCTGATTAGTTCTGGAAAGAATTAAAGAGTCGAACTTTACAAGATACTTTTATATATTAATCTTCTCATTCAAGACACAAATAGTTTAAACTAAACTAAGTTGAATTTCCTGTAACCACTGAGAATTTCATCAGCTGCATTCCCACTTGATTTCAAACTGACTTGTCAAAACAGACTGTACATTCCTATACGTCAAAGTCATTATCTGAGCACCTTTAGGACAAGAACTGCAAACGGTTCTTGTAACTCATGTGTTTGAAGTGTAATTTGATAATTGTACAACAAACCACTTTTACTTGTGGTAGGGTCTCTCTTAAAGTAAAAGCACAATTGAGCTGAGTAACAGAAATAAAGTGTTCCACTTCTCTATCAATCCATCTATCCTGTAGTGGCTATTCAGTGAATTAAAATGTACTGAAGATGAACTGAACGCAACGTTCCCGCTCCTCACTTTGGCTAATGAATGCGCACAGACACAAATCAATGACATGAAGTCCTAAGAAGTGCAGTATCCACCTGTGGAAAACAATGAATGGGCCTAATATTGGCTGTGTTCCAAAACATAATGAGCTGCCTATGTAGGCAGCATTTTTAAAAACTCTAATATACTTTAAGCAAAATCAAAGAACAAACTGGTGTGATGTCATTTCAAAAAAAAAAAAAAGCCAAAATGAAGTTTGTTTGTAGTTCATTTCAGGAGACAATCATCCTCCCAAACTTAAGAGCTTATAAATTGGCTGTTCTTAACAAAAGCGAAGGTTCATGGTCCCCCTGCAGTTTTCTACCAAAAAAAAAAAAAAACTTGTTGGTTTAAAATGAAGAAATGATAACAGCAATTTTATTCACTCATCTATCAATCCATTTATCCTGCAGTGATATCTAATAGTAATTTCCTATTTAGGATTTTTATTTAGTAATAATAAATGATTATTACTACTATTATTATTAAAACAATTGTAATTACTAATTATTACAATTATTGTTATTATCATTATTAAAGTCACGTTTATTGTTATATGTTTTAGCCAAATTGTACAACAAGCACCGCAAAGGGGAAAAAGATTTTTCCCAAAATTGTGCAGCCCTAAAAAAAATCCATCCAAAAATGTAGGAAGTGATTGTAAAGTCAAATTATAAATTTATTTAACAGCATGGAAATTTTAAAATTGACTATTTTATCCAAAATTTGTGTTAGAGGAACTCTATTCAAATCAGTTGCAAGTCCCCTCACTACAAATCACTATTTGTAGGTGTTTCTGCCTAATATAGGTACCAATTATGAGGTTTCATTTCAGTTACAATGCCGCCTTAGAAGACAAATGCCTATGTATGCAGTAGACAACAAGGTGCCTCACTAGGACTTGGAGCCACTGTGCGAGTCACACTTCAGTTTCACTGCATGGAGATCTTGTAACTCCTAAAAAACTGATACATTATTTATGAAAAGTGACGAGCTACATTAAACCATTAAACAGCTGCTCATCAACAATATAATGCTGAATTACAGCAGTCAGCAGAATCTCCGTCCCTCAGAATCAGAGATCAGAAAGCAAAGTACATACACACGCATGAACTCGGGGTTGATAGGAATGTGATGAGAGGTACACCACATCACTCCTTCTCTCAAAGACACCCATACACACCTAATAAATTCAGCAGTCTCCATAACTCATGTGTAGAATGCAGATCAGTGGTTTTTCCAGTGCAATAAAGATCATGAATCATATCCGATTTGAATGAAACTCTGTACACTCTACAGCATGAAGCTGGTCAGTGTCACATACCAACCTTGACGGGTTGCTAAAGAGTGTTCAACGGCATTCTCTATCCTCCATTAGTTAGTCAGACGTTTTAATTAGTCTAATTTGCTAATGCCACTAGTCCAGTTAAAACGTGTCTCATCCTTCTACGCACACAGAGACAGGATTACACGAACACAGAGTGCACGCCAAAGAAAGCACAATATTCCAGTGGAAATTGAGACACGGACCAGGAACATTCAAAACATCTGTTCATAAATTACACTGACAAAGATCAGTTTCAGTCAAAATGGAAAAAAGCTTGTCAGAGTTAATAAACAATTTAATAAACTGGTTCAGACAACAGCTACCTCAAATATCTACAAATTATATATACATTAGTTCATTTTATTTAAAGAAATTAATGCTTTTATTCAGCATTAAAATGATGAGTAAAGACATACAAGACAGTATAATGTTACAAAAGATTTTTATATTTAAAATAAAGCTAAACTTTCTATTCAAAGAATAAAAAAATTAATAAAAAACACGCATCTCCTGAAGATGACATCTCACGTCCACCATGGCAATCAGATCAAATTTAATGACAACGCACAAAAATGGGTGTGGAACTTCTCTTCAGCACAATACCACACCATAAACAAATACCGCTGAAGTCCTGATGAACATAAGACTGGACTAGTGTACATCCTGCTCACCTGCTGTCGGCTTACGAAGCTCTGCATTAAATACATCTTGCTGTGAAGCTCCATTTGCCCTCAAATCACTTCTGAAGCCACTGTTGGTCAGTTTTCAATGTGGTTGATGCATTCTGGTATTTTATAGAAACCACACTGGCCAAACCTTTCATTTCAGTCACCATTTCTATTTTAGGAAGGAGGTGTTTCTGGGAGAACCTTTTGACAACCCAATATTTTCTCAGAAACCATATTTCAGAAACATAGAACAAGTTATATTTCATTAAAAGATTAGTTCACCCAAAAATAAAAATTCTGTCGTCATTTACTCACCATCATGTTCCAAACCAATAGCACTTTACTTAAAATCTTCATGTATAATGCATTATAAAAGTAGTTTTAATGCATTAATTATGCCTTGTAATGCACCTTATAATGCATTGTACAATCTCATGAAAAATTGTAACCACAGTAAATACATTATAACACTTATCAATTTATTGTTACACCAGGGCTGTACATTAACTTTTTTTTCACATAGCACTGGTGCTACAGAGTAGTGCTGGGCGGTATACCGGTTCATACCGAATACCGGTTTTTATTTTAGTTATATGAATTTTGAAAATACCGCAATACCGGTATATGTCACTTAAACAACGTTCGGAAAGCGACACTGTTTGAAAGGGGGTGTTGCACTGTGGTGAGGGAACAGCTGTATATGTTACCAAGTGTGAAAGTTCTGAAACTGAAGCTGTAGAACTAATAGAACGTGATGACACAGAAGAACTCATCCACAATATCCACATTGACCACCACAAATATCCACCGCCCGCGTCTCACACACTTAGCAACTTTCAGACCCTTTTAGCTTTTTTCCATAGAATCTTCATACTGACAAACCTAGCGACTTTTTTGGATGAACCTTAGCTATGGTTCAGTTGGAAGGTTTCGCCAGTGCTGTCCCGCGAACGCGAGGTCTGACTTTCCCAGAGAAGTGTCACCTCTCTCGGCATCTGTTCTGTGCAGTGAGCTGCAGAGTAGTGATGGGAAGTTCGGTTCTTTTCCGCGAACCGGTTCTTTCAGACAGTTCGATTCAATAAACCGTTTGAAAAAAAACAGTTCACCGGTTCTTTTACGCTCAACGTAATGACGTCATTGGCGATGACGTAATGGCGTCATGTCTATCGCGGGCTTAACACATTCAAATATAAAGTCAGTAATCATAACATCAGTCAATTAAAACATCATTATAATCTGATACGTTTCTTACAATTTGGATTTTTGTATCTAAAGCATCAACACATACAGGCAGTGATCTGCAAACTCGGATGTTTCACAGTTATGACGTCAATAAATGAGTCTTCATCAGCGCAGAAACTATGCTCCACTTACTATGTATAATCCATTACGGTTTATTTGTAATTAAGTAAGGTTCAGTGTACTGGTGATCCGAAAACCGATGCAACCGGTTCTTGACTCGAGAACGAGAACCGCTCTAACCGGTTCATATCATCAGCTGCTTTACTCGTGTCGTGTTCATGTTCTATTTATTACAAACTCAATTTGTGAATGTGTCATTGTTAACTATAATTAATTACAGTACAGGTATTTCATAAATCATCCCTTATTCCTATTAAACAGAGTCTTAATTATTATCCAACTTCCCTGACAAACCCCTTTGGCCTATAACCTAACATAATCTTCAACTGAACAAAGTACACAGATTAGATACATTCATCTTTTTTAAAAAAGTAAAATAATATATATTTATATCACACATCTGATTTTTAACAAAATACTTGGATAGCATTCTTTTCGTCCTCTTGAAAAATTACACGCATGCACAGTATCATCAGCTCATCGGTTCTCAAATCGGACGTGTCCGAAAGAAACGGTTCTCTTTATTATAATTTTCTAAACTATAGCGAATAAACTGTGATAATGGGAGAAATGTTGAAGGTGTCTGAATAAATTTAGGTTTGACTGTATCTATTTGATAAATGAAGTTAACCAACTAACAGTATACATACTCTTTTGGTTTCTGTACCCAATATTTAAAAAAAATGTACAAATGCAATAAAAATATCAGTATCGGTACTCTGTATCAGCAAGTACCAAAAATAAAAGTATCGTATCGGGCGAGTACTGGAAAAAGTGGTATCGGTGCATCCCTAATTAACATTAAAAGAATAGTTCACGAAAAATTTGAATTACTAAACTTTCAATTCTGTCATAGTGTTAAATTTTTATACCACCATTTACAAGTTGTTTTAAACCTGAATTCATTTATTTCGTCTGTTGAACATAAAAGTTATTTTTGAAGAATGTGGGTAACAAAGCAGTTGCTGGTCCAAAGTGACTTCCATGGTATTTTTTTCCTACTGTAAAAGTCAGTGTGGACCAGCTACTGTTTGGTTACTCACATTTTTCAAAATATCTTCTTTTGTGTTCAGCACAAGAAAGAAATCAATACAGGTTTGGGACAAAATGTGAGTGAGTAAATAATAACAGAAATAAAATTTTTTGGGTGAACTATCCCTTTAATGACAGTCGGCAGCATGTTTAGTAGCTACTGTCCCTTTAAGAGCTGCACACGTTTCTCTCTCAACTGTTTACTTTCATTTTAGACATAACCAACTTTGTTTATATGTAAACCTTGTTTTTGACAGTATTAGACGCTAAATCAATCAGACGCGAAAGACAACTTAGTCCAATAATCAGGCACTTTTTGACAGGCTCTCAGTGTGAGCACACTTCATGAGTACACGCATATATGTCGCACTGTACAGCCCTGGTTACACTATGCATTTTAATTATTTACGAAAAGATTATTGATGTATTGAAGATGTATTACAATGTACATTATGAATAATTATAATGCATTATACCCTTTAAAAACTCTTTATAATGCATTATACATTAAAGCTTTAAGTAAAGGTGAATTTCTCCAGACCAGTCTTAATAAAATGAACAAAGACTACAGCAGTGAAGTTTCAAAAAACATGCATGAGCATCACAAAAATGTATAAAAGTGGTCCATATGAGTGGATGATATATTTAAACTCTTCTGATAACTTTGATATCAAGTTGTTATTCACTGATAAAATTCAACCTTGAGTCAGTGAGTCTAACTCTAAAAGTGAATCAGTTGATTCGAAAAACAAATCTTTCAGCCTAGTATTGTGAATTGGATCAAAAGTTTATTTGAAAAGATTTAACTCGAAAGATGTTTGTTAACAAATAGTTTTTTTTGTTTTTTAACAATGTTACATTAAATTCTCTTGTAAACTACCAAGATTTCATTGCTTTTTTTACAGCATTGTTTTGAAAAGAGTGATCAGGATATTTGTCAAAAGTTCATTTTTTGTTTTCACAGAAGAAAGTATGTTTGGAGTAGGGTTGCAAAGGGGTGGAAAATTTCCGGTAAATTTCCGGAAACTTTCCAAAAATCTCTGGAATATTTAAAAAATCCTGGAAAGTTTCCAAAATTTCTGGAATATTTCTTAAATTTACTGGAAATTTTCCACCTTTTTGCAACCCTAGTTTGGAGCAACATGAGGCTGAGTAAATGGTGACAGATTTTTGTGCACTATCCTTTAAACGTAAAATTACACCAAAAGTTAATGTATGTAAATATCAGGTGTCAGAGAAACCTGATCATTCTTGAGAAAAGTTTCAGGTCTAAAAAGAGAAAGTTGTAATATGTCCTTTTTCCGGAGACATTATACTTTCCCTGCAGTCACACACACACACACACACACACACACACACAACAGAACCAAAACTTCTTGGATTCTCCAGCAAAACCAGGTGTTGACATAATACAATATCCATCCAGCTCCACCAGTACAAGACACAGAACGTTTACGAGTACATGGGGAGGCCTCATCAGCACAGCATCTAATGAAATTCCATATCCATTATCCAACATAGAGTGAAGAACACAGGACATGTTAAAGGGGTCATATGATGCGATTTAAATTTTTCCTTTCTCTTTGGAGTGTTACAAGCTCTTGGTGCATAAAGAAGATCTGTAAAGTTGCAAAGACTAAAGTCTCAAATCCAAAGAGATATTCTTTATAAAAGTTAAGAGTCAGCCACACCTACCTAAAACGGCTCATTCCAACACGCCCCCACATGTCTACGTCACGATGTGGGAAGATTTCCATAACGCCGCCCAAATATAGTCCATAATCAATGTTCACGCAAAGAAAGGCGGCGTAACTTTTATTCTCGCTCTAGTATTGTTGCCGCCACCGCCATGCTGAGGAGACGCTGTGTTTCATTGTGAAAGTGAACTACTTTGTTTGGCCTTCCAAAAGAGGACGATATCTGCTTCCTCTATTTACAACACTGTTCCAGAACAGTTTAACCCAAATATTCAGATGTGTGCAGCACATTTTATGGAGGACCGTTTCCTGGGAGATTAGACTACAATGCCGGCTGTTCTGACTCACAGACTGCAAGTAAGTTTTCTATATTTAAAGAATTTGCCACTGATGATTCAAACGCGAGTCTTGGGCAGTGTAGAGAAACGCTTGTTGTTTGTCATTTCTCCGATCGCAAATGCAGACATGGTTTTATGTTTACGCAGCGCGATGCAACGCAATGCGTAAAAAAGACAGTAGAAGTCATTATAATCCGTAATTATGTCCCCACTGGATGCAACAAATGCCTCGTTTATAATGGGTTTTAATGTTTTTGTCTCGTCACTACAGCCGGACAGGGCATCACAGTATGGTGAGGGGCATAACATTTCCGTCACACGCTTGAGGTATTCGGCCAATCACAACGCACTGGATAGCTGGCCAATCAGAGCACACCTCGCTTTTCAGACCGATGAGCTTTGTAAAAATCGACGCGTTTCAGAAAGGCGGGGCATAGAGGAGAAACAATAATGTACAGTATGTGGAAAATAATGTGTTTTTTTAACCTTAAACCGCATAAACACATTTCATTACACCAAATACATAAAACAATGTTCTTTTTAGCAACATCATATGACCCCTTTAAAAACCACATCTCCTCTCCCACTGCAGAACAGATCCTCTCCTGATGAGATTAAACCTGCTGCGGACTGATAAGAGCCAACAATGACAACAAACAATAACACTATCAGGATCCAGCTGGATTCTTGCTTATCCCAGATGTTCCTGGATAAACCTTACAAACACAACAGCTTTCACAGGAGTCTGTGTGTGCGCTCATGTTATTGCTTCAGTGTGGAAGACTTGCCAGTTGTAACGCTACTGTAAGATACAGGAGCTGAGACACCAGCACATAGATACAGTTACAGTAACAGTGAGGATTCAGAGACTCAGAGATGTCTTAATGTTTCAGATGCCTGGTCTTCAGTAAAATCTTTTTTTTATAAAATAAGTCTCTTATACTCAACCAGGCTGAATTTATTTGATCAAAATAATACAGTGAAAACAGAAATACTGTAAAATAATTAAAATTTTTACCATTTTAATATATTTAAAAATGTACCTATGATGCAAAGCAAAATTTCAGAAGCCATTACTCCTGACCTTTCTATTTTTTGATGAACAGAAAGTGCAAAAGAACCGCATATCATGCGTTCCTTGCTAAATAAAAGTATTAATGTTTCCAAATAAGTACTACTGACCTCCAAACCCTTTCTATTTTCTTTTCGAAATTCAACAAAATGTTTTTTTTTAACAGGAAGTCATGGGTGTAAACTTCTTCAACTATGGAACTTTTGCTCCTGTGAACATAAAAACTCTCTAAACATGCACTCTTCACACTCTCTCAAGTTTAGTCATGAAAATTCAGAACACAATAGTTTTTCACCACAATTCTAATGATGTATTGTGTTTAACAACATTGTGTGGTGGAAATGACAATGATGAAAATTACATTTTAACAAATTGGGGGGGGAAATGCTGGAATGACATTAGCATAGTCTTGCTAATGCTAATTTTATAGCCAGCATTTTGGCAATGTCAAAATTCACAAGTTTCACAAAATTCCCAAATTTGATTCACAAGTTATATTCACATTGATTTTTCCTCTCACACATCACACATCTAATTTTTCATCCCAAGCTCTTCACTGGTATCTCTTTTGTAAACAAATACACTAAGTTTTGTTAAAAAACTTTATTAGGGTTAGAGTTGGAAAGATTAAAAGTCTATAAATGGTTTAAAGGGATATAAAAATCTTAAAACAAACATCATGAAGGCAAGATAAAGAAAAGTTTTAACGATCTTCATAAAAAAAACGAACGTATAAAATAGGGGTGCTCCGCTTGATCGGCTACCGATCACTATCACTGAATTAAAGTAACAGCGCATTGTTTGCAGTAAATATGAACATGGATTGACATGAAAATTTATTTATTACACCATAAATGCATTTTATTAAAATCTACGGTGGTTCACAGTCAACACATATGGCTTTTGTCTAGGTTTAAAGGGAAAGAGCACTTTTAGATAAAGAACGCAATGGCACTCGTGGGAAAACAAAGTTCTTTATGAATGGCTTGTACGAACTAAATGATTGCTTACAATAAAGATTTAAACGCAAAAGAAAAGGCAGTAGAGCTGACTATTTCTGTCAATGGTAGTTTGTGATAATGTAAGAAAAGTAGTTTAAATGTTTTGCCACTTGCTTGAGCAACTTGATATATAAATCTATAAAAATATATAAAAAGCGCTGAATAATGTGTTGCTTATATTTATTGTGTTTAAACATGTCTGTGAAAGACTGTATTACTGTACTGTGTAAAAAAAAGAATTGCAATGCTGAAAAAGCATTTTCAGTGACAATGTTTGGATTTGAAATCAAACTAATGGATAAATGTTGTGTTTGTGGTAAACAGCCACGGATCAGTAGCAGACTCCTGTGTGAAATTCCCCCCATTTTCAAAAATGAAATTCAGGCCCTGAATAAATGTCTAAAATTTTAATTCCAATTCTGATTGGAGTATCACTATAAATAGTTATAAATGATCAAAAGAAGGCTTTAAAAAGATCGGTATCGGCAGATCCTGCTTTCTATGATCGGCGATCAGCAAATTAGTATAAAATGGAAAGTTCACCCTAAAAAGTAGCTTATTAGCAAAATGCAAAACACAGGTTTAATGTGCATGTGCAGAACAAGGGTGGAATTTGAACACTGCGGTCAGCATCTCTTACCCACTGCAACCTTACAAACACACACAAACCATACAAGCAGACGCTATCCACACACCTCAAGGGAAGAAGGGAACAGAGATAAGGCCCATCAACATTCCAGACTACAGCGTGACCGCCGGTTATCTTAGCCAGACCTATTCAGGGTTGCAAAGTAAGTGTCTAAAAAACACCCCGCAACTGAAACATTCCACTTTAACCCAATCCAGAGCAACACAAGACCTGATTTCTAGGAATAAAGAATAGCAGCCTGGTTTTACGGTTAGCCTGGGATTGTTCGCGCTACAATTATCTGTGTAAGCGCTGCCTTTCTGACAGCAACTAAATAAATGACAGACTGGTTATTCATTAACCTACCCTCCTGAGCCTGACCTTTGCCCTTTCTCTCAGACCACTCTGCCACCTGGAGCAACTTTTACTGTACAATGCAACCAGCTTAATGATCTTCCATCGTGTTGATCATGAAAGATCATTTGTTAAAAGATTAGAGTTTTGGTAAAGTGAGTGTCAGTTTATCTTAGAGGAAGTGTAAAACTCCAAGTCCAATTGCTGTCCCCTAAATTTAGCAGGAATATTACATCATCTTCAGGTTGAAGTGGAGAAATCCACTCTCTGGAATGTTGGCGTGGTTGCCATTTCTGAATTTTCAGTTCAACAGGTCACATCTGGATTAGAATACTGTCACAGAATCCACAGTAAGTGCATTTACATGCATGTTACAACTTTAATTTACGTCAGACTAAAACAATTTTGCATAACATTTTCAAAATGCAGGTTATTGAAATTATTGTGTGATTTTTTTCATGCATATATGTAAATTTTTTAATCATAGAAATTACCCAATTTTCTAGTGAAACAACAGACTTCTCTCTGGACTTCTCAGATTATTTTGTCCTCGTAAACCCAGCCCCTTTCATACAACTGACTGCAAGTTTGCATTCAGATCTGCCTCCATCCAATCAACAACCAACAGATTAAACAAAGGACTACATTTTTTTTCCTTTTCAATATTCTGTTACATTCAGATGTATGTGACAATACAAAGAATGATTTGTCCCTATTTTCTAAACTTTGACACTTTAAATGTCATTTAAACACTTTAGTCTAAACTGAATTCATACCAGTCTGTTTTTTTCAAGTTGGACTAACAGACACAACATGTATTTATTCTTTCAAATATTCTATTATGCACTGTGTTAAATACTAAAATAAAAATGTATTTATAAATTTAGCTCGATTATAACTCTGCATGTAAATAGTGGACGAACAATATATAAATCAAAGCCGATATTAGGGCTGGGCAAAAAAATTTGTTTTTCCGATTAATCGTTATTTTTTTATGACGTCGATTCGATATCGATTCTCAAAAGCCGCGAAGCGATCTTTTCCAGTATATATTTCAGCACACATTTAAAACAAGATCTGATTAACGTGAATCTCATCATTAGTCTTCTCCACTAGATGTCACCCTTATTTACCTTGCGCGATGTTACAAAAGAAATCCTGTCATTCATTCAGCACTTATCATGGCAATACGCACAATTCACAATGCTCAGGTGAAATGCTATAGTAATACTATAAATCTGCGGAAGCATTTGATATCATGCATAAGGCGCCATGATTTCCGCATTGAATGAATGGCAGATGGTGACGTGCACTTTTTTGTTTACTACACACATACTAAAGCACGGATGACACTCGCGGTATTTTCAGCTTCTGCCGTCTCACTATATGATGATATGAACACGAATGTCATCTCCAGCTGCTCTGAGAGT
>NW_015505285.1:416009-436126 GCF_001515645.1 Sinocyclocheilus grahami | reverse complement strand
AATAAATCTTTAATTTTAAAGGAATAATCACATCTGTTTTCTTTTTAATTTTAACAGTAAACCTCTGTTGTGCAGCACTTTGTTTGCCAAAAAATAAAAGGGTTTCATTTTCATTTGATTAGGATAAATTAAATTAATGTTTTATAGCTTCATCTGATTACCAGAAAAATTAAGAACATTTTATATTGCCCTATTATTGTTTAATAATATTCTTCTAAAAGAAACTTTTTAAATAATTTAAAAACATTTTTCTGTTTGATGGTGTCCCCAAAAGCAGGTTTTCTCAGATTTATCTAACTTCTGGCATTCTGCCTATCTTATGTATTTTTAATAGCTAGGTCAGACATAAACTGATTGACAAGCTCTTGAGATATTATCACTTGGCACCAACTGAGCAGCACATGTGCCCACAAACACATAAGGGCACTGAACGTTCATCTATCAGTTCACAAATAAATAAATAAATCAATTCTACGAAGTGCACTTCGAAAAGATTAGAATAATCTGTGAAGATTTCTGCTCTCAGAGATATGTATCCAATACCTTCACCTGCAGGCCAGCTAATAGCACAGTCTACTTCCAGACCCAAACAAGCCATCAACAGCAGGAAGGGGGAATTACGAAATTGTCATGTTGTAGGCCAACAATATTACTATATTTGGAGCGAGGCAACAGTTGAACTCAGAACTTGACGGAGCAGAGTTATTCAAATATGGCAAGTGTATGAGAGAATACTTTTATACGCGGAGATTGGGACTTGAGGTTAGCCACAAGTTATTGACAAGGAAAGTAGGAAGTGGCGCGATGTTTATGTACAAATGCCGAGGATATTAAAAGAGACATCAACGTGCACACTGAGCTTCCTCACAGTTGATGTTTCTGCAATGCAACATCGCGGTTAGGTTGTTGCTATTTTTCTTTTTTTGTCCCTCAGTGTCACTAGGCAACGGATCTTCAAGGCGCATTAAACATTCATGAAAAAGGACGGTGAACTTACCAGCAAACTTTCCAAGTTGATCGCAGACCGCGGCTCTTTGAGCATGGCTTCCAGTTGTCTCAGCCGGTTTTCCATCCTTCTCTCCGCTCCTAGCGACATTTTTGCCTTGTCCTGGCGCCAGTCTGAGCAACGAAGAGCGATATGCCCAACTTTTCTGGTTCACATTAAAGATACAAGATCTTCTTTCAAGTTGTCGAGCAGCGGGCCTAGACAGCCTCCGACTCCCCGCCCTCCAAAAAGTGCCCCGGGCTTGTCCAGAATAAAGCGGAAAAAAATAATCCAATGGGAACAATAGAGGTTTTCCTAACTTTCCCCCTCAAAACAATCTATGAAGTGGTTACTTTAAACAACTGAGCATACTCAAACTTCCCATCCTTTAATGCGAGCGTACCGTCAATGGCGCGATAAACTTTTAATTTTGAGAGGATTGAGCAGCAGGGCGTTTTCTGGGCGCCCCTCTCCTCTCCTCTCCTCTCCTCTCCTCTTCTCTCCTCCCCGCCTCTGGCTGAGCCTGACTTCAAATCTTCCCCAGTTCATAAACAACGTTGCTGTTGTTCACAGGCGAGCATCTGTTGGAGTCGACCAGACCACAAACTCCAACGCATTCCTGCAACAACACACTAACTGCGACGTGAAACGGAACCGGTGCGTTTTATTAATAATATCTGATCAAGTTAATTATTTTAAGTTACTCGCAAGCGCTTTCCTAAAGTGTCTCGCACGTCGTTAGTGGATTAGGTCGCTCGCGCCAGTTCCGCGGATCGGTTCTTCGGTATTCCAGCCGGTGGCTCGAGCCTCGAGTTCGTTTCTCTGACATCAACTAGCGATGTCCGATCCGTGATCGAATCGTTCTTTTGACTCGGACCTTTTTAAATGAATCAGTTGATCCGACTCATAAAAATGGTCCAAACGATTCGCCTGAGCGGTTCTCGAGTTAGCAACTAATATTGATTTAAATTCTAATTACTAAATTTTAATTCAATGAAAGCACATGAAATTGCAATAAACGTGCCTGAATGTGGCTTATATGAAGGTTTTGCAGTAGGCAATATGCCATACATACTAGGATATCAAGAACCACGTGATGACGCGAGTGCGTCATGACGTAAAAGAATTGTTGGATCGTTTATGTAAGCGATTCTTTGAAAGGAGTTGGCCAAAAGAACCGATTCGCTGAAATGAATCCATCGCTAACGTCGACGACAACAGCAGTCTTTACTCATAAAGCCTCTCTTCTCTCTGTCTCGCCCACGAACACCGGCACACAGGATAATGTAAATATCCTCCAGTGGATAGCATTCTCACACCCACCACATATCACAGAAGAATCACAGGACATCACTCGGCTTTTAGTTAGATTAGTTTAACGTTACTCCACATCATTTCTAAACACAGTGTTCAGGAGTAAAGGTTGTGCTTTAATGAACGTGAGTTGACTGAACTGAGTGTGAAATGAGAGGTGACTGAACAGAGGATGTTGCTGCAGAGTGGTGTACATTGTAAATTGCCTTTTTATTTGTTTATTTATAAGGAGAATCAAATACAGAATTGCATGTATATGAAGTTTTCAAATTAAATGAAATGAAAGTTGGTCCTCATAAATGGCCTATTGGTTTATTCATAAAATTCAGAGTCCTTTATGAATTTATTCTCAAACCAATTTTGAAGTAGCGCGAGGAACACTAAAGCAACAAAACCTCTTAATGAATGAGTGGAACAGCGACCTCTTGTCGGTGCAACTCCATTATGAAGTAAATGTTCACTTGTTGATATGGTTAAGAAGGCAAT
Organism: Sinocyclocheilus grahami; assembly: GCF_001515645.1. Lineage (NCBI taxonomy): Eukaryota > Metazoa > Chordata > Actinopteri > Cypriniformes > Cyprinidae > Sinocyclocheilus > Sinocyclocheilus grahami. The sequence goes on along the minus strand of NW_015505285.1, from coordinate 433,341 downwards.
TTCGTCCACTAGAGGGCGAGTTTTAGCTCTAATGGGACACACGAGAAACAACCTGGCTGTAGTAATATTACCTGAAATATATTTGGTATCACAAGCAAGATTAAACCGACTCTCCATTTTATGCATTCCTACCCTTCCTCTAGTTTCAAATCAATCCTAATTATTACACATAAAATTACTAGGAAAATAAAAAGTTCAAGCCATTTGGAGCTGCAGTGATCTGGCCTGTCAAAAGCATTTCATCCCTCTTTCTCTCAAAGAGTACAAATAAAAAAATATATATATATATGAGAATGTATTTTGAAATCTCTTTTGACTGTCATCACATCTGTGGCCAAAAATAAAGGCACACAGTGTAGCCGTTTAAAAGGAGAAAAACTTTATTGGAATATAATTTGGCAAGATGTATATTTTTAAACATTACAAATGTAGAAGGTCTTGGCAAAATATTCCAGTTCTAATCCTCTAATGTTCCGTGGATAAAATGTCTAAATTGGCTAGGACTATTTGTAAACTGAACTGTGAAGAATTACCGGACACATCTAATTCCTCTTTTCTCTTGAGATGCAAAATTTTTTAACCCTTTCAAGTACAGAAAAATAAATCTCTCTGAGCTAGGAGTTTTAATCCAGTTCTGTAACTAATTAGCATTTATACACTGAGGAGTAACAGCGTTCATCTAAAAAATTAATATGCAAATAGTAAATTCTAAAATCAGGGTCATCTTTACTGCATCTTTACTTTATCAACATATTACAGTACTCTGAGAGATGCATATTAATGTCAACACAAAATCTAATATAAAAACATAAGCTCTCAACACACTGTCAAAACAAACAACAAACACACACACACATACATACAGTACACAGTTTGGCCACTGGTATTTAGGCTGTCCAGAGAAAAAAATACATTTACAAAACAAACGGTCACCCACTGAACACCCTTGAGTTTGTTATACAGGTAAAGGCAAGACAAACCAAACGACCCAAGGGAAGGTCTCTAGAGAAGGCAACAAATCTCTGCTAATACAGTGTTTTGAACAGATCCTTTGCCTGGTAAACCTCAGCAGGGTTGCATCTCTGGATTCCTTTTGGTCTTGCGGTGGTTCGCTGTCAGGGTTAGCAGATTGTCCAGGCGAATCAGCTCTTTGCCCAGCTCAGTGTACAGGCCGCTGCCGAACATTTGGTTCCTGGTGTTTGGGACTCTGTCTGAGTATAAAGACACAGAGCTGGGGAGAGGAGTTTCTGTACGCGGGTGGCCCTGTGAGAGTGACAAGGGAAATACAACTAAATTGACATACAGGCTTAATAATGCATCCATCATGACAACTGACCATGAAAATATTCACCTAAAAATAAAGATGAATGATAGCTTTAATAAAATAATATTAATAATAATAAATGCTTCGTAAAGCACCTTGAGCATGGATTGAGGGAACGATAAATATGTGACCCTAGACCACAAAACCAGTCATAAGTAGCACAGGTGTATTTGTAGCAATAGCAAACAATACATTGTATGGGGCAAAATTTTCGATTTTTCTTTTATGCCAAAAATCACTAGGATATTAAGTAAAGATCATGTTCCATCAAGATATTCTGTACATTTCTTACCATAAATATATCAAAACTTAATTTTTGATTAGTAATATGCATTGCTAAGAACTTCATTTGGACACATTTAAAGGCGATTTTCTCAAAATTTTGAATTTTTTTTGCACCCTCAGATTGTCCTATACTAACAAACCATACATCAATGGAAAGCTTATTGTATAAATCTTATTGTATAAATCTCAATTTCAGAAAAATTGACACTTATGAATGGTTTTGTGGTCCAAGGTCACATATAAATCATTATCATTATTGTTATTAGTAGTAGAAATAACATCATGTGAACATGAAGTCTGACCAATCCCATGCATGCAAACTGATATTATTTCCACCTCATTTTAATGATATTTTACAACTACTTAACTAACAAAAATGAATGAGTGCATGAAATAATTTATTAGAAAGAGCAACAACTATTTCAAACAATAGCTGCAAATAATTGTAATATAATTTCATTGAAAATGATCAAATATACACTATTCAAAAGTTTGGGATGAAAGAAGTCTCTTATGCTCACCCAAATTGCATGAATTTCATTAAGAACACAGTAAAAACTGTAGTATTCTGAAATATTATTACAATTAGATTTTAATTAGATTATTACAACTGTTTAAATATAATTTAAAATATAATGTATTCCTGTGATGGCAAAGCTGAATTTTAAGCAGTCATTACTGTAGTCTTCAGTGTCACATGATCCTTCAAAATCATTCCAGAAACTGTGATACAATTTTTCAGGATTATTTGATGAATTAACAGTTCAAAAGAACATAATTTATCTGAATTGTAAATCTTTTGTAACCATAAATGTATTTACTGTTACTTTTGATCAATTTAATGCATCCTTTCTCAGAATATTAAAAAAATATTCCATTGTTTTAGGAAAATCTTACCGATCCCAAACTATAGTAATTTATATTTGCAATATATGTTAATTAAATTTACATTTGAACAATATTGCAATAAAACTCATGAGTACCAGTTCTGGGTCATCACTGATAAGTGGGTTTCTTACCAGCTGGTCAAAGTTCATCAGGAAACTCCAGTTCTTCTCCCTGTGATAAAACAATAATGAAGCATTTTACAGCATGATCTTCTCCTATCTCCAGACGATACGATGCAATGAATGATTTAGAAGCGAAATTGTGATCGTTTTATTATACGATGGAGGTTGTGTGTACAGTAACCACGGCTGTATATATAAAGTAGTTGGTAAAGAACAAGAGATGAGTAACCGTAACGCACACCGTCCAGGGGGTGCCTGGTCAACCACAATCCATCCCGTATCAAATAACGGGTCAAACAATGCCACATTTAAGAGGTAAAAGAAAAGATTAGTAACGTAACTCCAGAGAAAGTGAGAAAACAAACCGGCAACTCCATGACATTTCTAAGAAAGTGAATGCAATTATCTTTCTTACCATTCTTTCACACCGGTTCGCTCCGCGCGCACAAACTCTCTCCAAACCTGGTCCTGTTTTACCAGATCTCGGGTATCATCGTCTTGCACCGGTGTCTCACCGGTGTTTCGTGTCCTGCCCGCTGAATGCCTGAACACTGAGACCGAGGACTGAGAGGCGAGAGGACCATTGGGTCGGTCCGGTAAACGGTACCCAGCTGAAGTGGCGCGCAGCATGTTTCCTTTCCTATCCATCACTCAGTCCTTGAGCTCGTCAGTCAAACACAAATATATATATTTAAGCCACTGTAAAGTCCATTTTAACCTATTTAGTTAAACTGTTGTCTTAATGTAAGAGATTTTCTTTTTAGCAAACCTCCCTGTCTTGCTCTGAGGTGGAGGGACGTGTGGCGCGCCAGTTCCAGCAATCACAACACGAGAGCTGCTGCTGCTGCCGCTGCCGCCCGGTTGTGCGGAGATTGGCTCTTGTTTACCCCGGACGTTTCCCCAGGAGACAGCCGGGCGATGCTGGGATACCCTCTCAAAGCTTTTGTTAATTCACGAGGAGGCGAGACATCCGCTGTAACAATGCAGCAAATTAGTTTTACAAAAGCCAAAGACTGACAGACTGGTGACATAACAGTGCACGTGGGCCTACATAAAAGAGCAGCTATTCAACCAAAATGTTCAAATATGAGAAAAGAGAAAAGAAAAGAAAAAACACTGACATATAATTTTTTTCCTTATGTCCTCAACTGCATGCAAGTTGCAACAGACAAACAGTAGCCTGTTGAAGTTTGTGGCAGTAGTTAATTCATCCAAAGCTGCAGTTTTGTGCAGGTAATGTCTGTGCAATGATGAGAACAAACATGCAGGCCTACTCAGTTGAAAAAAATCCTGTCTTTAGAGAAGATTCTATTGCACAGAGGATAGAGGGTGATACTGCAAATCTTTTCCCAAACAATAATGAATTGTTACATGGTGACATTTGACCTCTAAATGAGAGGTTACTGTGATCTGCTCTGTTAACATAAAAAAGGCCTGTAACCAAGTTTATTATTATAAAAGAAACATTAGTTGAAAGTAGTTGAAATAAAATAAACATGAAATGAAATGAAATAAAATAGTTTAAAAATGTTACCAGTACTTAAGTAAAATAACTAAAACTAAATAAAACTATATAGATATAATAGATATAATTAAAATACAAAAACTACAAATTACATAAAATAATGACTAAAACTTTAAAATGTAAATTAAAATTAAAACAAACGGGGAAAAAATCTAATTCAAAATTTTAACAAAAATATAATAGTATACCAATGTTACTAAAATAATACTGCTTTACACAGCGTTTCTCTTAAATTTTACTTTTGTAAAACATTTTGAAATATGTGACCCTAGACCACAAAACCAGTCATAAGGGTCAATTTTTTGAAATTGAGATTTATACATCATCTGATAGCTCAATAAATAAGCTTTCCATTGATGTTGTCACGAATCCTGTCTGTGGTCTTCCGTCCACTCGCCACCCAGGGGGTGCTAGAGAGTGCTAAGCACCCTCAAACGAAATCAAAAGCACCCTCAGTTAAAGCTGTATTAATATCATTTTATTAAATATTTGGCAAACTATCCAGTGCGCTATGGTTTGCGCTCTGGACTGGATGTTGATTTCTGTTTTCAGAGTCCTTTCTGATTTCTGAGCAGTGTAGCCAATCACAGACATATCCGTTGATTTCTTGAATCAGAGGCTTTTAAGTTAGAATCCACTCAGGAGGTTTTTTCAGGTAGGCTATTGTGTTCAGCAGGAATCAACTTATTATAGCAAAGTGTTGATGCAATATAAATAAGAGATTCGTTGTGCAGCGTAGAGAACTTTAATGATAATAACGTATATTTGTGAGATCGCGATGAACTAAAATGAGTGACAGCTTTTTTTAACGTTAGTGATTATGAACCGAGCGCTCTTTGCGCCATAGAAACGGACGCCACTAATATATATATATATGTATGTGTGTGTGTGATATAATATATATGTATATAGTTAGAGCACCCTCACTAATTTAAGAAGCACCCTCAGTGATTTGATTCTGAAGCTAGGCCTGTCGCCACCAGAGGTCGCCTTCTGATTATATTGACTCTCACACTACACAGATTGGTACACGTCACCCTGGATTACATTTCCTATGTTCCAATGCTTTCCCATGCTTTCCCGTGTTCAGATTCTTGCCTGTGTATTTTGGATTACCTTTTCGTCTTGCCGTTCGGACTATGTTTGCCCCTGCCTGGACTATTGCAGTGTACCTGGATTATCTCTCTTTGTCTTACCCTGTTGGATTACGTTCGCCGTCGATTGACCCACGCCTGTTTACTGGACTACTCTTTTGTCTTGCCCTGGATATACCTGTGTGCCATTGTCTGACCCTAGCCTGTTTTGACCACGTCTTTAAATAAAGCTTTCCAAATGGATCCGCATGCCTCTCGACCTGTTCACTCCGTAACAGATGTATGTTTATTAGTATAGGACAATATTTGGCCGAGATACAACTATTTAAAAATCTGGAATCTGAGGGTGCAAAAAAAACAAAATTTTGAGAAAATGTCCTTTTAAGGTTGACCAAATTAAGTTCTTAGCAATGCATATTACTAATCAAAGTTTTGATATATTTAGCATATAACCATGCTACTTATGACTGGTTTTGTGGTCCAGGGTCACATATTTAAAATTAGTTTTTTTTAACCATTTAAATGGCAGAACAATACAATTTCATGCTTTTATTTTAAATTGTACATGTTGTCCCAAGTAAATACTGTAAAACTTATGAAAATTTGCTTTGAGTCGTTTTCTTACTGCATGCCATATTACGTCTAGATGGTTGATGAGTTTTTGCTTAAATCTGCTGTCTGAAAAATATCATTATCAATTATTTTAAGTACTATGCAATGTTTCTTTAATATTGTTGGAGGTGCTCATTTTATTAGACGTTTTTCTTGTTTTCCTGTTTCCCTAAAGGGGGCGGTATACTCCCTATTTAGCTTGCCAACTTATAAGCAGCAGCAGCAGGTTAATCACCCAAATGTAAATTAGAGAGAGAGAGAGAGAGAGAGAGAGAGAGAGAGAGAGAGGAAAGTAAAAAATAACAACTTTAAGCCTATAATTTTAGTCCATAATTAAATGTTATGAGTTTAACAGTTTCTCGCTGAAATATTTTTAGAGAGCATTTTCTGCCTTTCTCTTTCAGGGCTGTGGGATGAACTGAGTTCACATACCGTGTCACGGCGTTAAATAATTTGGCGGAGTCCAGTAAAGCCTATGATTCACTGTGACAGTAGTTCTGACTTCAGCTTTTGGGGTGCAGGTGATGTTTGAACCTGCAGTGAGTTAGACAGTTCCAGTTCTGCATACCTAATGGAAACGAGAATGTCCATTGCAGATAGAGAACATCATATTGGACAGGGCTTAAATAACCTGGTTAAAACTATGATGATATTTTCTATATCAATTTATTTCAATAAAAGAACTGGCCAACTTTGTGTCATAGCAGTCAAAACTATAGCCAGGAGCAATAACATCATGAGCAGCCTGCCTAAATTTATTCAAAGAGTATGTTTTCAGTTGCTTGACTTGTAGTTTAAGCCAGTTTTGATTTTATGAATCAAATCTTTATATGACTGGGATGCAGTCCTGTCACATGGATCTATTGTTTAAAAAAACACAAATACATGTAAACACAAATCGAGTATTTCTATAAAATTAGCCTGATGATGATAATAGATTATATAAATTCGTAAATAAAGGTTCTTTATTGGCATCTGTGGTTCCATAAATAATCATTAACATCCATGGAACATTCGCACAAAAGGTTCTTTACAGAGGAAAAAGTGTTTATTTTAAGAACTGAGAGATCTGATACTGTCAGACAGATTAAGTTATTCATAAAAAATGAGTTTTCATCTACAAGGTTTTCATGTTTTGACCTTTTGCTTCTGCTTTAAAGTGTAATACTGATATTTTCTCAAATACATTTTTAGGATAGAAAGCCAGCCAGGATACCCAAGGCATGTCAGACAGTCACTCCCACAGCAGGGGGAGACGTCCATACTTTCCAGCTTTTAAACATCCTGCCAACCTCTATATTGATTTGCAAGAGCCTTGTGGGGTGCTGTAGTCTTCCAGCCCATTTTAGGCAAGGCTTACTCATCACCCCCAACCAATTACTGCCTTTCACCATGAATGCATTTAGTGAAATGATTAGAGGCAATTTTTCCTATGGATAGACATCCGATTCCTGACGCACGACGCCCACACACATCTTCCTATCAGCCTCACTCAAGGTGACAAAATTGTTGGAAAAGGTGAAGAGCGAGAGAGATGAAATCCCTTTCTGAATGGTACAATAAGATCAGAGAAGGACTATTTCCGACTGGTTTTACCAATCTGAAACTGTCGTTTCATTAAAAGTCGTTTGATTGAGACTGTGATCCACAGTTCTGTCAGGAGTTTGCTTCTCTGATCTGGTCTTTGGAGACTGCTAATTAACTTAGAAAGAGTTTATCCCTATTTCCTCAAAGGACCTCCTACACATTCACAAAGTGACTTTATTTTGATCAGATGGTGAGAAAACATCACGCTAATGCTGGCTGTATGATACCAGAGTATGCGTGAGAGGCAGCGGGGAAAAAACAGCAAAAAAGGCAGACAAACAGGTATATATGTGTGTGTGCGTGTCTAGCAGTGAGTCAGTGTGTGTGTGTACAGACTTAAATATATGCCTGAGAAATGTTCACTGGCATGAGAAATTGCATGTGGGTGTTTAGAGGGAGATGTGGTTTCTTTGGTATCATTAATATCTCAGAAATTTTAATTAAGTCAAGTCAAGTCAAGTCACCTTTATTTATATAGCGCTTTTAACAATACAGATTGTGACAAAGCAACTGAACAGCATTAATTAGGAAAATAGTGTCAATAATGCAAAATGACAATAGTAAACACTCATTTTTCAGTTAAAGACAGTTCATCATTGAATTCAGTGATGTCAACATCCAGCTCAGTTTAAATAATATCTTTGCAATTATGTCAACGATAACGCTGGAAATGAAGTGTAATTAAACAGTACTCTGTGTCCCAGGACAATTCAATCATTCAATACACCATATAACCATAGATGAGTAATTTAAAGAAAAAAAACTATATTTATATCTTACTCAGGTGTTTATTTTCATTAAAACAGCTAATATAAATCTGAAATGCACTAAAATACACTGTCTGTCTGTGTGTGTGTGTGTGTGTGTGTGTGAGTGCATGTGATTGTGTGTTATTCTCCCGCAGGTTCTTTTCCAGCAGTGTGATCACATCTGAGAGCAGTCAGTCATCCTGTCAATTAAATAACATTACAACAGATACAACAATCAGTCAATTATAGAAGTATAAAAATCAACAAAAAGGTGACAATGTTACTATTTGCTGTAAAACCGAAAACACTCTTGACCAAAAGTTTGCAGGTACAAGTGATCTTAAAGGGGTCATATGATCCTGCTAAAAAGAACATTATTTTGTGTATTTGGTGTAATTAAATGTGTGTATGCGGTTTAAGGTTAAAAAAACACATTATTTTCCACAGACTGTACATTATTGTTTCTCCTCTATGCCCCGCCTTTCTGAAACGCTTCGATTTTTACAAAGCTCATCGGTCTGAAAAAGCGAGGTGTGCTGTGATTGGCCAGCTATCCAGTGCATTGTGACTGGCTGAATACCTCAAGCATGTGACGGAAATGTTACGCCCCTCACCATACTGTGATGATGCCCTGTCAGGCCGGAGCGACGAGACAAAAACATGAAAACCCATTATAAACGAGGCATTCGTTGCATCCAGTGGGGACATAATTATGGATTATAATGACTTATACTGTCTTTTTACATGTGCCGTTGCATCGCGCCGCGTAAACATAAAACCATGTCTGCATTTGTGATCGGAGAAATGACAAACAACAAGCGTTACTCTACACTGCCCAAAAAACTCGCTTTAAATATATAAAATATAAAAACTCTTTAAATATAAAAGATGTACTTACAGTCTTTGAGTCAGAACAGCCGGCACTGTAGTCTACTCCACCAGGATCAGGAAACAGTCCTCCATAAAATGTGCTGCACACATCTGAATATTTGGGTTGAAGTGTTCTGGAATAGTGTTGTAAATACAACTTAACCACTGATTTCTAGTCGTGTCCATTTTTGGAAAGCCAAACAAAGTAGTTTCGCTTTCATAACGAAACACAGCGTCACACACGGTGGCCTAGAGTGAGCAGAGGCCGGGGGCTAGAGTTAGCGGCGGCCGGTGGGCTTAAGAACGGCGCGGCGTGCGGGCTTGCGGCAACCACATGTGATGACTCCGGGCTGAACTCTGCTTCGTCTGTCTGTTTCACAACGAATCACACAGTGCCTTCACGACATGGTGGCGGCAACAACAATACTACAGCGAGAATAAAAGTTACGCCTTTTTTCTTTGCGTGAACATTTGGGCGGTGTTATGCAAATCTTCCCACATAGTGATGTAGATATGTGGGGGCGTGTTAGAACGAGCCGTTTTAGGTAGGCGTGGCCGACTCTTAACTTTTATAAAGAATATCTCTTTGGATTTGAGACTTTAGTCTTTACAACTTTACAGATCTTCTTTATGCACCAAGAGCTTGTAATACTCCAAAGAGAAAGGAAAAATTAAAATCGCATCATATGACCCCTTTAAGTGATTCATACATTTGCATTAAAATTCCCAATTCCTAAAATCCTTTAAAATACCCTGCCAGTTGTATATGTGATGTTACTATTTTGGTCTGATTATAAGAAATGTTCTACTGTATATCAAATGACAAGCAGCAAAGTAAACAAAGTCACCAAGAGACAAAGGCACAAAAAGAACAACCACTGAACATAGTGATCCAGGAGGATCATATACCAAAACACCTTCAGGATTATTTTGAAATCACATGTTTATGGATTCTTTAGTTAAGGAAACATCACAGTCACATATGCACAACATGTTTCTCCTCAATATAGTGTAGTCACACGGGATTAATAGAGAGATGGATGCATGCTCACTCTTGCCTCTGCCCTCATCATTTCCACCTGATCACAGGTCAGGTCTGGCAGCTAAAAGAGTGTGCCGACAGGCCTATAATTTATTTAACCTCATTTTAAATGAGTCTCACTGATCTGGAACTTATTCTAAAAGTACTGAGAGAAATTACATGAAGCACAAAATGTCTGATGAAGAGCTAATTGAAATGTTGCACTAGTTTCAGTGTTTGAATTTATTTATTGGTTATTGCATTGCACCTATACGGTATACCCATATTGCATGGATGTGCATGCCTTTTACATTTTTATTATACATTTTTATTGGGGCAAACACACTAATTACATTTAAAGGTAATTTAAAAAGATGACAGTCACTATAACATAATCAAACATTTTAAATGTCATTGCGATTGTCATATTAAGTGAACTTTAGTTTTGTGTCATGATATATCATCCTGAAACCTGAAAATGTATAATTTAGAACAATTTGATTTATATATCGAATTGTGTGGTATTCTACTGAAAAAAAAGTGTCATAAAATACCAAGCAATTGTTTTTTGTCAAACAAAATTACAAAACGATTACATTTAAAACATATGTGACAGCTTCCCCCTACCTGGTTTTGTGTGTGTGTGTGTGTGTGTGTGTGTGTGTGTTCATTGGTTTACAAATAGACAATCCAACAATATGATGATGTTACATTTTTTGTTTGAATGACAGAACTCACAAAACATTTAAGAGGGATCTTTGAAACCAGCATATAAAAACACAGCTAGAGAAAAAACACACTTAACTCTAGATTCAAAACCTTATGTTTGCTGAAACAAAACCCATTTGACAACTTCTCCGTTTCGCCAAAATAATATGCAAAAAAGACAAATAATCTCTTTGTTAATCCTCACTGTTCAGTGAGTTTAGAAATTCTGTTCAAAGATGCACGAAGGACAATTTCACCAACAGATTCAGTTCCACCCTTGATTCAGTTGCATAGATACAGTTACACTGCTCCCTGTCATCTTGCTTTATGCCCTACAAGAAGTCTAAACTATAAGGGGAAAGTGCAAAGAAGTGACACAAATCGCCTCGCAATCAAGAGCTCACTTGACTGGAAATCACTTGGCTTTTTTTAGCAGCACGAATGCTTTTTGGCTTGTGATCTCTGATGAAGCCCAGGCGTACTGAAAGCTTCCAAGCAAGAAAAACAAGAAAAAAGATTCAGTCAAGGTACATTAGACAAAAACGTTACTTTAAAAGATACAGAAAAACATCTTTCAAGGGTCTGCGCTCAACAATTACACATAATAACAGAAGAAACCATTTACAATAAGACCAGAAATGTCAAATCACAGATAAAGGGGTCAAATAAGGAGCCCACCATGTCATTCTTCCTATTATTTTCCTTAATTCTTCCTCCCACTCAAGATGGGGGGCTTCCATCGCACACCATGCTGACCCCTGACTGATAATGAACCGGGGATAGACTCTGCAGTTACTTTTTACAGCAAAATCCTCCCTTGTGGTTGCAGTCCAATGACCCTCTCTAAAGCTGTTATATAATTGCTATTTTTCCCTGCATCCTTTCCACAGAGAGATGGAGGCATGATGACTGTAATTATCCTGCCGCAAAGCAGACAAAACGGGCTGCTGCCCGCCTGGCAGAGGAAACGGTAAAGCCTTGTGTTCTTTATTCCCTTTCTGTTTCATTCTGTCCCTTTCTCTTTCTTTGCTCACACCTTTCACCAATTACTTCTACAAAGCCATTGGAAATGAAATATATTTGCGTGTATTTGAAAAATGGAAAGGTGTGTGTGTTCATATTAATGCAAGTATTAGTGTGGGTGTGTTTGTAAGTGCATATGCGAATTGGGTTTGATAACTTGTGGCAGTTGAATTGAGCCCCTGCCTCACGGTTTCCCTTAGATACGACTAATCAGCCATTTAATTACACAGGCCTCTGTTTGTATTCAGCATTTATGGGCTTTTACATGCTTGAAGACAGTAATTAAAAACCAGTGTGAGATAGAAAGAAAGAGAGAAGGAGAAGACAATGACAAAAGACAGGGCAACCTGATGATTTCCATAAGAATGACAGTACAACGCTTTAAAAGCACTAGTCTGTCTTTTGTTTATGGAGATTGTCATACGTTAAGTGCTTTATTTTTCTCTACCGTTGTGCCTCTGTGCGTCTCTGTGTTGTTTTGCCTCCTTTTTTTTCTCCCAACACCTCAAGTTTCTTCAGGCGACAGGAAGCTTGAGCATACGACTTGGTAACCAAGCAACAACATACCAACCACGCTCTAAAATTAGGGAAGTGATGACGTCAAGGCAACCAAAACAAAATCATAAGAACATTAAAATGCACATGTAACAGCAAGGAACACTCACACTGACCAGCCGGATTTCATACTTCAATCAACATCACATAACTCTATGATTTCCTAATAATAAAGCAAAAATAGAGCTGCACATCACCTCAAAAGTAATACACCGCCAATCATTCACGCTACTGAATAAAGTCATGCATCAAGTAAAAGCAGCGCTCTGTTTTTAGTAAATTGGCATACAGCTATAGCACCTCGGATGGAACAAACAAAGCTTAATTTTCAGTTCCAAATCGCTTTAATTACTGTGCTAATCTGTCCAAATGAGATGCATCCAGGGTATTTATTTTGTTAATCAGTAGGCAGTAGAACTAAAAGGGCTCCAGTCTGCATAGAAAGGATATTTTTGACCTCTTGTTCTCTTAGTTGCTGTACAGCAAACTTGACTCTCAAGAAACAGAAATAATGGAACAAGTCACTGGATCTATACATTCAATAAACCACCTTTTTAAGAAGCATTGTTTATGGCACTTTCAACCACCCAGTCTGAAACAAGTTGACCTTCGTCTCATGCAGCCAGACTTCTGATGTGGCTTGAGGTCTATTTCTCATTGCATCTGACTCTTTCCAAGTACCTCCTACTTAAGACCAATTTACACCCAAGATAACTATAAACTATAAAGTTTATAGACTTTAAATGTAAAGTCTTAACAATTGTTCTAATCCTATGAGAATAGGGAAGTCCACAACTACATATATGTATAATGTATAATGATAACTACACCTATATAACTGTATAATGATAACTACACATAGGAATGAATTTGTTGAAAATTTTTTATAGATAAAAACATTGAGCCAATCAGAATCCACCTGACTCCAGCATATAAAGTGGCAAACGACAAAACTGTGTGGTCGTTTATAAAAAACAGAATGTTATCGTCCGTTGGTGTGGACACTAATATAGTTATTATCATTATAGTAGAATATGCTTTTAGACTGACATCTGACTGACATCTGACTTTTAATGCTTTTAGACTGACATCTTAAAGCAAGTGTATTTAAGTTTTTTTTTTTTTTTTTTTTTTAAATATCAGTTTCAAAATCATTCTGATGGTACACTGAAGGCAAATGATGTCTGTTCTGGAAGAATATAAGTTTGGCGAGCAGGAACAAAACTATGCAAAAGTGTGAATTGCTTCACGTCAGCAACATATGCATGCATACAGCTATCCATACATACAACAGTGAATTCCACTCACTTGACTTTAGGGAGATCTAAAGACAAAAATAGACAAAATTACAAACAGTTGCTATAAGTGTAGTCTTGCGTAGTCAGACCTTCAGAATGACAGCAGAAGGTCTGTGAACCTTGGCCACTTTGAATGGCCAAGGCCTGCCCAAGAGATCATATGACTGACAGGTAAAGCGTTTAGTTTTGTGTGTGTCATGTTTAGGGGCGTGGAAATGTTGCCACAAAAACAGACTGGTGTGTAAAACCCTTTGACGAGTCTATGCGCAAACTATACATATTTCACATACTTTTGAAAATCCAGCATTTAGTTGATCCTGATAAGCGCTCATTGCCACAGTTTTCTTCTTCCATTAGGGGGTTTGGCATCACAGCATCTTTGTTTTCTAGGCACAAACCATGCACGCAGCAGCCCATGCTTGCTTTTCTGTTGTGAATGTTGATGCTTAGCCTAAATAACAAATATTTTATTGGGAGTGTTTATGCTGGGATGTTGTGGAGCTTAGGAGATGTTACAGAACCATTTCATGTAATTTCTTCGATTTACTGAAAAAAATCTATATAGATTACTTTTATGCAGGCTTTTGCGGGCGGGAGCGGGACAAAAGATGAATGTCGCGGGCGGGAGCGGGACCAGATAAGATATATTTCTGCGGGCGCCGGACAGAATCTTGCGGAAGCGGGTGTGAGCGGGACTGAAAAATACTCCCGCGCAGATCTCTAGCTGAGACTACTTTAAGTGACCACCAATCATGAAAAAAATAGATTAAGAGATTCAAGGGTCACCACTCAATGATTAAGAAACCATTTTAAAGTGCCCCTATTATGGATTTTTGAAAATTACCTTCCATGAAGTGTGTAACACAACTCTAAGTGAATGAAAACATCCAGTTTTAAATCTGAAAATGCACCATTCAGGAATTAAATGCTAACATCTTCACTGTTGTATACGCCAACGAAAAGAAGCACTAGACTGGTATTAAATGGGGTTTTTCCATGTTAGGCACACAGAAAGCTGTAATTAACTCTGATAATACTGTGTTTGTGTATATTTGAGCAGCCCAGTTACTAGCCAGACTGTCCTTGACTTACTCTAACACTGCCAGTTTTATTCTCTCAGGCCAATTCTCCCAACTCTCTCCTGACTCTCCCACTCTCTGTGGCTCTCTCTGTCTCTTTTTCTTCTCTCTCGCTCTGTGAAGTTAATCCTTTTAGAGTTATCACCTCCACACCAGACCCTGCTCGGCTCCCGGCTCTCCAAGACACAGAGAATCTGTCCCAAGCCACAAAGCAAACAGATTAACCCACAAGAGAGAGCAAGCGATGCTCCGATAGAGAATGGAAGGATGTTGGAACAGTAATCCTACAAAGAAAAATTTTATTCTGAGGAGCAAGGGAACGATTTAGTTTCATGCGCTGTTTGTAGAACTCATGGAGCGTAGAATAGACTTGAAGGACATTTTGAGGGCTTGTTTATGTGGGTAAGGACAGCGTGAAAGATTATGTAATTCTAACAGCAGAGTTTCTCACTGAAGTAAGAGGCAAAGCAGGTGATCCACAATGCAATATCTTTAAAAGATGTGATTCCGAAGGGAAGCAACAGTTACTATAAACTCCCTATCAGAAAGACAACAGGGCAAAAATATAAATCTCTTATTGAAACATTTATATACTGTATATGTATATGTACAGTATACAGTATATGTGGGTATATATATATATGTGTGTGTGTGTGTGTGTGTGTGTGTGTGTGTACTGTATGTATAAGACTGATTTGTGTGAGATTTATGAAATTATAATACAGTCTATAAAAAAATTAAATAATTGTCTTTGTAATAACTTTAATCGTTTTATGAAATGAAATGAAATGAAAATGAATAATCTTGTTTTACAGAACCTAAAAAATACAACTTTCAGAATCCAGCCACTGCTTAAAAGCTGAAGTATTTAACTTAAAATACTTTCTTAAAAATATAAATGTAAAAGCACATTCAGATACCTTCTACAAGCCCAGGTGAATATAGAGACAAATATAAATATGCTGTTTTTTTTTACAGTGTTGCTATTGTTAACTAAAACTATAACAATTAAAAATAATTTCACTAACTAAAATAAAGTGTAAATATAAAACACAAATATTAGATGGAAAACCAAAAATTACTAAATCTAAAACTGGAAAAAATGAAATTACTCATAAAATTACTAACTTTACTAACCTTTACTAAAATTACTAACTATTACTAATAACTTAAAAAGAGAAACCAAAAAACCTAAAAAAGAAAATAAATGAAAATTCAAAATATGAATAAATGCGATTATAGTGTATAAATAATACTAAACTAACACTGGTTTCCCTGGAAAGTGTAACACTACGGTGCTTTCAAAACATTGCTTTGAGTGTTTGAAGATCCCAACACTGCAACACTGAGTCAACCAATGGCGTGAGTTTGGGGCGGGACTATCTGTTTATCTGAGAAATGACAGTGGAAGAGAGTGTTCTGGAAACTTGTTTGAAAACAATCATTATTTTTGCCATTCCATGTGGTAGTTGCCGTTGCCGATTTTATTCGTGTGCAAATGTTCACAGAGAGTCTGGCAGAGCAGTCTCAGTGCAGCCGGAGGAACAGGGCCTGTGGGAGTATCAGCACTGCCAGATGCATTTCGGTGTCACAACAAACTGTCAGAACATTGTTTGATAAATTGATCTCGCACATCGTATATTCTTTTCAGATTCCACACAAATTGATTATGGGACACTGTTAAAATATAAATACTGTTTTGGACTAGCTGATGACAGACTGAGAAATTGATGTATTGGCAGGATGTGAATCAGAACTCTGTACAGGTCAGATCGGGATTCACTACAAGTTATGTTCTGCACAAAGGAGGTTGTTCTGCACAAAGGAGGTTTCTTGTTCTGAGAACAAGAAAATTATTCTAAAGTCTGAAAGTGTGTTACTAAAACCTTAGTTTAAAGCCTTTCGTTTCTCAGTATTTCAAAAGAAATCCTATAAGTATTACACACTTTTTGCACATGCAAAAAAAGCCATTTAATATGTTGCACTCAGACACTCTGAATTACTAGCAAGCAGAATATTGTGTTTACAGGTTTTGCTCTTATTTATTTAGAATATTTTAGAAGACTTGTCTGAGCAAAACTCTCAAGGACCTGACGTTCTGTGCTAGGATGCTTCTGGTAAATTCAGTCTAGGCAGCACATCAAAGTTTAATGAGAACAACATCTTCCCAGAGTGCTTTAAACACATCACATAAGTAAAGAGAACATCTGCACACTCATTTATTTTACAGATAAATATTCTGATGCTTCTTTTTGATGTTTTATTTAGTACTTATTTTTCTGACCTTGTTTAAGTAGTGTATTATGTTTTATATTTTTCCTGTGTGGAGAAGATGAAACAAAAAAATTCAATTAAATTCAATTCAATTCTGATTGGTTAAACATGGCATTGAGCATTGAAATATTTTTTTATGCAGCATAAATTATTTGGTAATTATTTTAGTATAAATATTTTAGTGAACATAAAACATTTAACAGATGGATGTAAACAATCGCTCAAAAGAAAAACAAACCAGTAAAAGACAAAGAGCTTGATGGGAGAGAATGTTACATATACATATACATATATACAGTGGGTACGGAAAGTATTCAG
>NW_015505285.1:412803-414520 GCF_001515645.1 Sinocyclocheilus grahami | reverse complement strand
TATATATATATATATATATATATATATATTAGCTAATTAGTCCCTTTTAAAAGGACTTTTATTTCTTATTTTATATAAGACGTTATTTAAAAAAAATGTAAACAGTCTATTTCCATACCTAAGCAGCTTTCTCAAGTTCACATGAACTTATGTAACTAACCCAGCTTCTCTACAAACAGGTAAACAGCTAAACAGGGGAGCAATTCTCAACCTCGCTTCCTTCCTCTGACCACTACAGCATCTAACTGACGATCAGCAGGAGGATAATCACTCCAAAATGACGACTGATGGCTCCTCAAATGGCGTTGTCCAGGCAACAAGACCCCCAATCCCTCTCTCTGCAGCCATACACGTACCTCTTTGTAAAGAGCTGTTATTTAAAGCTCAGGAATAAAAAGAGAAAAACAGGGGGAAGTCATCTGCACTTTCTACTCTCAGTCTGAAAAGTGTTGCACATCACGAGAAAGGCCTGAGGATCTTTAATCATGATTCTCTCACAGGTTCTGTTTTTTAAAGCCTTTCCGTGAAAGCCCATTTGTGTTCAGCTCACATCGGTGAATCAGTGTTTGATTCATTCAGGACACTCGTCCAGACCGTAGCTGCAGACAGGGGGCCTTACGGTGCAGTCAGCGGGGAACCGACTCCCACTGACAGGTGGGAGGGAGCCCACATCTCTCTCGCACTAATGGAAAAGCCACGGCAGTGTGTCTGAATTATCGACACAAATAGAAGAAAAGAAATATGAAAAATGAAACTTCTGTCATCATTTACTCAACTTCGTGTAGTTCTAAACCCTCATGAAGCTTAAGGCAGAACAAAAGGAATTTTTAAGTATATGCTAATATTTCTTTACATAATGAATGGGGCTGTCAAGCTCCAAAGAGGACAAAAAGAACAATAAAATTGCCAAAAAAGTGGTCCATAAAACTAGTGCACTATATTTGAAGTCTTTCAGTGCTATACACTGTGTGAAGAACAAAGTATGAAAAGTTGAGTTTTTCCATTTGGAGCATAATTACAGTGAATATTAATACAGTATAGACTAATTTTATGATTTCATTATACACTGTGAAACCTAAAAGTCAAATTAATTCAATTAAACAGGTTAATTTCACTCAAATATTACTTAAAGGTCACTGCACTTTTATGTGAAGTTGTGTGAAGTCAATGACTGATATATTAAGCAAAACTCAAACTGAAAGAGTTACAACCGATTTATAGTTGAGTCTGTGTTTCTAAATATAATGGTTTTAATCAATACAGTGAAATTTCATTTGAACAAGGTATTTGAATGGAGTTTATAGTTTAATTGTACATTATAGTTTTATTGTTCATTAGAATGTATCATTTTTATAGTGAATTCAAATGAAATAAGTTAAAAGTATTCACAAGTAATTATTTCTAAACTTAAATGTATTAAGCTAATTGGTTTCCTCAAGTTGTTGGGTTTTACAGTGTATCTTAGGGTTACATTTAACTAAAACAAAAACCATAAAAACTGAAATAAAATAAAATATAAAAAAAACTTTTTTTAATCCAGCTAGTTTCCAAAGCAATATTTCTCATTTTCATTTAGTTTAACTTTATAATTATAACTAAAACTACAAATTTAATTAAACGTTAAGAAAAACTGTACATATATTTAAATACATTTTATATATAAATGTAAATTAAAAATATCAAATATATTTTAAAATAGACATATATATATATATAT
>NW_015505285.1:411496-412793 GCF_001515645.1 Sinocyclocheilus grahami | reverse complement strand
ATATATATATATATATCAAATATATTTAAGACATATATTTAAAAAAGAAATAAGATCAAATTAATACAAATAAATTATATTTATTTAATTTAAAAATCTTTTTTATTTATTAACTTATTGTTCCACGGAAGGGTTTGGAGCAACATGATGGTGAGTAAATAATGGTAGAATTAAATTTTTTGACTAAATTATTCCTTTCTTTAAGTAGTTTTAGACACAATTAGAATTTGTTTTAGATACATTTTTATGTACATTTGCCATTTGCATTAATTTACCTAAATGTACTTTGATGATCAACCCATAACGCATCAGTAAGAGGAGGTCTTGTCTAGGAAATGTTCCTTCTTTTGAAGGAAAAAAACAAAAACATGAAAAGCAGACAAAGATGCAGAGTTCAACATGCAGTAATTTCTCACTTCACTGCTTTATATGCTAATTTGGCATATTAAGTCTTGCCAGAAACCATGATCTTACAGTCTGGCTGCATGAAGCTGAAGTCTGATGTGTATTTACTAAGGATAAACAAACTCTTTAAAGCCCACTGTGTGACAGCATCCCTCCCTCCAGAGACACAGAACTCCTCTTTCACCTCTGTTATCTCCTCTGGGCTGACAAAGAATGTGGTTCCTTTCTCTCTTTTTCCCCTAATGATCACTTTAGGGGCTGCTTCACACTTGTCATTTCCTCTTAAATTATTCTGACCTTGAACCCAGCACTGTAGGCGTGCAACCCACTGAGATGTTGTAAAAGACTCCCCAGAAGGTCATTTTCCCTGAGGTTTTTTTTCTGTTCTGAGTCTGCATTGTTGTTATTCTAGGTGCAAATGGGGAGAAATTGATATTATTTCATAAACTGCAAGATTCATACATGGTCCCTGAAGAATCTTCCATTATTATCTAAGACTGCATGGATGCCGCATGCTGGAAGTTCGTTTTATTCTTAAGTGTGTTTATCTCTGTTAGTATTGATCCATTCTAATCCACGTTCTCCTGGTCCACGGCATTTTTATGGTGTAATGTGCTGTCCCTGGGCACGCTATCGAGGCTAATCAATTTCTGAGCAAGACTTAGCACTTTAATCACTGCAATGAACTTATGCTGATCCTAGAAAGCTGCACAACAGCATCATGCACTACAAAGAGACAGGAGAGAGTGAAAAGTGTTCGGTAAATCGCATAGATTTGGGATTTCAAGATATTAATATTGTAAAGGAGTGTGAAGGCCTGATGCAGTAGGGAAAACAAAATGATTTCATATTTGTTTTCCTTGCTACATCAGGCCTTCACACTGTAAAAAAA
>NW_015505285.1:408864-411356 GCF_001515645.1 Sinocyclocheilus grahami | reverse complement strand
CTTTCAGGATTGTTAAACCTTTTTTCTGCAAACGTGAGACATAGAACTCATCAATAGTGGGAAGATCACAACTAATTATTTTTGAAGCAGCCCGAGTAATATTACAAATCTGACTTCTCTGCTGAACTGTGGAGCAATCAAACCACACTATAAGTGATAACGGCAGCACGCTTTCAATGACAGCTCTATAAAAATTGAACATGCCAACTTTTGGTAACAACAACAAACTTTTTAAGCTGTCTTAAGAAAAAAAGCCTTTGATGGGATTTTTAACAATGCCTCTTAGGTTGTCATCCCACTTTAATGTTGCAGAGATGGTAGTCCCGAGAAACTTAAAACACTGAACTTTTTCAATGTCCTGACCATTAATAGTCAATGGCAAGACAGCATTTGTCCTACATTGGAAATCAAATACCATTTCCTTTGTTTTTGTGCAACTCCATTCAAACAGTGTAGAAACCTCCCTTCTATAGTCCGATTCATTATTATCTGTTATTAAAGCAATCAATGTAGTATCATCTGCAAACTTAAAAATTTGCACTGATTTACAATGTGAAACTCTCAATCATTAGTGTACACAGAGTACAATAATGGTGACAGTACACATCCTTGTGGGGCCCCCACACTAATTGTCTTAAAACTTGAGAATGTAGGCTATATTCATTTTAACTACTTGTGTTCTGTTCTGCAAAAAAATCCCAAATCCAAAGAGCAAGGGAGTGTTGAATCCCCAATTGCTTTAACTTATCAAAAAGTTTAACTGGAATAATTGTATTAAATGCAGATTTATACTCCACAAAAAGGACACATCTGACATAAGCCTTATAGGCGAATTGGTGAGAATCCAAACAGATTTTAGAAATTAGATACCTAAGCACCAATCGCTCAAAGATTTTCATAGCAACTGAAGTTAGGGCCACTGGTCTGTAATAATCTAAGCAACTGACATACACCTTTTTTGGCACTGGAATTATAACAACTGCTTTAAAACATGCTGAGACTCTTAGCGTCCAGTTGAATATATCGGTGATATATCGATGAATTCTGGGGCAAGGATGAACGCACACCACTTCAATGTTGCAGATGATATGGAGTCAGGGCCTGTTGTTCTGCTTCCGCAGCAGATTCCTGACTTCATATTCCTCTATTTTAAAAGGATTATTATTTTTTTATCATTATACAGGGCCAGGAGTCGGCTGACCTACCTGTCCCTCTATTGTATTTTCAGATTAAGTTCATCAGGCAATGTAATATCATCAGGTATGATTTAAGATTGTATCTTATAGCCTGTGATCTGCTCTAGACTTTTAATAATATTGAATTTGATATTAATATTGATTAATTATTGAATTTCTGAATTTAATTTTTATTCATATTTTTTAATAATATTAAAATGTATTAATATGACTGATTTACTGCAAAATGTAGCATATACAGTATATATATATATATATATATAGGGCTGGGCGATATAGCTAAAAAAAATTATCAACGATATAATGTTTCATATCGTTCAGTATCGATAATTATTGACATTTTTATAGCCTTTTTTAAAACAGAGCAATAGAAAAAAAAAAATTTAACCACTGTATTTTTAAATTAACCCAATTTATTTAGACAAACAACAAATATTTTTTGTTTTAACAATCAAACACAAAATAAACATCTCATTTCTAATGTTTTATATGCAGATTAAATAGGTTAAACTTTTGGCTTGTTTCCCGAGGCCACAGGAGGGTGCAATGAGCAAAACACTGCAGCGCATTTAAATTGTCAACACAAGGAAATAACTGTCTATAAAAAAAACGTGCATTACATTTAAATTAACTCATAAAAATCCAATACAATTTCGTAAATTGTATAATCAATTATGAACAAAACAGCATCATGTATTTATGCATTGCTTAATCCAAAGAGCCAAAGCGTCATTCACACAGATTGCATTTAAAAACATATGAGACGCCGTGAAAAGGAATAAACCTCCACAAATTCGTGACGTGTTTTCTAAAAGTTTAAACTGTTTTAACTTTGCATGGCTTTCTGTGCATCTCTTGTGTGAGACACAAGTGCAGCAGTCTTGTCCGTCTAGAAAATGCCACTGAATATGCGCTCTGTGTGAATGGCTTGGTTTCTGTTTTAACCTAATCAAGATCTTCTCTGCATTGAGCTTCTATATTTCTCTAATATTTTGAATGAATAACGCAGCAGCGGCGCGTCTCGTGGGCTAGACTAACAAAATATTCAAATGCAACAACGTCACTTACATCATCACCGCATCTCGCGCGCCACTGATGATGCTCCCTGATGCACACTTAACATTCAAATGCAAATGTTTATTTTAAATTCGATTAATATTCATTCTTTATTCACAATCTCCTCATCACAGTTTGTGTGTGCTGTGTGCATCACTCATAGCACGTGCTTATATCGTGCGCTATATCGAACATTTTTTCTATCATTATCGAAGGTGTACCGTCGATAAATATCGATAC
>NW_015505285.1:366921-408854 GCF_001515645.1 Sinocyclocheilus grahami | reverse complement strand
TGTAGTGTGTGTGTGTGTATATATATATATATATATATATATATATATATATATATATATATATATATATATATATATGTATAACACATACATTTGAGCTCTTTTTAAATATTTAAATATTTTAGCTCTTTTTAAAAAGGTGTAAATAGCATGATGCATCTCTTGAACACTTAATATCTAGTCATATAAAAATAATTTTTTATAAAATATTTTTTTTTTAAATTCTAAAATACTATTCAAAACATTATTTCTTTAGGATTATTTTCTAAATTCAGTGACAATATACAGGTCCATTGTTTGGACTCATGAGGAAGCACATCTAGAAATCACTTTCAAAATATAACCTTTGTTCTAATGGCCCGAAGATCAGGCTCAGTTCTGTTTCCCAAGATTATTCTACATGATTTCACTTGTCTGCAGGGAAAAAATATATGTAGTGAATTAACATGCCATTCAAGGACTGCAAAAACCACAGCAGCACTGCGTAAAAGAATAAACATGACATAAATAAAATAAAACCAATCAAACGTGTAATTGCATATGCCCTCAATTTCAAATATTAGTTTTATATAATTTTCACATTAGGCTATATTAAACAAATCAGTTTTTCCTATATGTGCTGTTCAGGCAATATTTCACACCCAAAGTCTAAACTAGAATTGATTTCATGTCAAGTGAAAGTCAAGAGCACCTTTTAATGTAAAGAAAAGTGGACCTTTGAGGACCCTTACTGAAATGTTCCCACTGCTGCCTAAGGGACTGCACTAGTTTACAAGCAATATGTCCATGACTGAAGTGTAGAGGTGCCCTTATAAACTGCAGCTACAAATGTTTAGAAGACGGATTGAAGGAAACTCTTCAAAGTAGCCTTCACTCTTCACACACAAAACAGTCTGACTCCAGAAGCCGATAAGTAGAGCTATTTCGAATCTTACTGCTGAGAAGTGAACTGTTATTTTCAGTGTTACCTTTCAGAAGTCTCTGCTGCTATTAAAACGCAAATGTCAACTAGGCACTAGGAAGCCAGAAAAGATGGAAACCTAATGCAAGTTCAGTGCCAAGTAAAGGCGACCCAGGAACCGAAGAGTATATATGCAAATAAAAGTTTCTGCTCATCAAAGCTGCATTTTTATCAAAAATACGGTAAACCAACTTTGTATTAATTAATAAACACTAAAATAAAAAACCAAATCTCACAGTTCAAATATCTATTTTCCATTCAAAACGCTGCCTGTGTGTTTCGGAATAAACTTCAAGCCTGCAAATTGAACACTGAATAAGGAGTGATCATCTTTGTTGACAAAAGCAGTCAGTCTGACAACAAATACAAAACTAATCATACCATAGACAAATCAAGTTTTAAAGGTGGAGGCATTAATATCTGTGGGCAGTTGGAGGAGAGGTAGAGGTCAGTGATAGATTGATGAAAAAGAGGAGTGGGGATGGTGTGAATAATTTCTTCCCTTCCTTCATTAACCTCTCGCCAAGCAGACTTGCTTCACCGAGCCTCACTGAAAATAGACTGTCCTATTAAATGTTCTGGAGTTCACACACATACATATTATCTCACACATACTGTACACACACATTTAAGTTTATCTTCAAGCATCCTCCACTGATTCAAACATTCTTTCCCTCATGGTTTTGTTTAATCATACAATCACAGTGACCAAATATCTGAGAGCACACTCAAAATCTGAGGTTTTTTTTTTCATTTATAAATAAATACTTAAAAAATAAAAAAGTTTAAGGACTTGAAAGTATTATAAAAATAAAAAAAGACATTATCCATTTCAAATATTTAAGGTCGTACACAATTCTAGGTCACTAGAAGGCACATTTGTGACATGTCAATTCCTTTATACAAAAGGTAATATGTTCTTGCTTTCACTGACGCACAAGATGTTCTTTGGATGTTTCTCATATCATACTGGAGAACATGATCACCAGGTTTTACACAAACTTGTGAAGCTCATGCAGCTTAAGTGCTGCTGTCTTTTATATATATATATATACACACGCACACACACACACACACACACATCGGTACTGCTGAATGTTTCAAAACAACACACAGTAACATTCACAAGCATGACAGATGCATTTTTTTGTAAGATGTTTTGGTAGGAACACATCTGCTAAGAGCATCACTGTACATGTTATGTACTAAAAGCTGCAGCAGTCACCGGCACAATGTCTCTGGAAACTCTCACTAAATATTAAAAACATGTAAATTGAGTCGTCTGTATCTGTCTGTGTGACACAGAGAAATGATTCTGCCAAGGTTGAGTGGACGAGCAGAAGGCTTCCTGCTGCTCCCCACGTCCATCTGCAAGGGAAAAACTCTTTTTCTTTCTCACTGAAACACACACAGCAACGTCTCCACTGAGCACATGGATTATTGATCAATGTAAAGAGCACAGGCCACAAAATATAGACCCTTTCTTTAAAAAAAAGAATGAAGGAAGGAAAGAAAAAGCACTTTTCTCTTTTCTGAACATTTTCCATCTTCTTCAGCTCAGCAGGAAACTCTAAATGCCACCAGACCATTGAACAGAGAAATTAAATGGAAAGAGAGGCAGGGAGGAAGGGAAAGAGAGTGAAAGATATTGTTAGGAATGGAGAGAGAGATTCTAAGAGGTGGGGATGAGGACATGTAAAGGTCAAAATATATTAGCCATTCAGTTTCACCTGCTGTCCTCTAACAGATCATGTGAAGCAAACAACACAAAGGGGGAGAGAGAGAAAACAAGAGAGGGTGTTTGTTTGCATGTGCAATATTCACTGAAGAGTAAATCTTATCATAAAACTGAAATCAAATTAGACCTTTTATACTTATTTATGCAAGTCATTCATAATAAAAAAAATTTTGGTTAGAGTAATCTTTTAACAAAACTTCATCTTCCTCTGAAACAGCATCAAATTATGTAAAATGGATTGTGAATGGAGAACTTTGGCTTTAAATATGTAAAGTGTATGCATTTACTTTACAGAGTTTCTATTTTAAATAACTGCAAATACAAAAATTCACAGAAAATGGAAAATGTAATGGTAACTTGATTTAGCCCTAAATTACTTAATTTCTGGCAATATTGTTGACTTGATTACACAGATACTATTTGAACTGAACTGAGCTGCATGATGACATCACTAAATCAATGATGAACTGACTTAAACTGGAAAATTGAGTGTTTACTATTTACATTTACATTTAGTCATTCAGAAGACGCTTTTATCCAAAGCGACTTACAAATGAGGACAATGGACTATTGACCTTGTGCATTATCGACACACTATTTTCCTCTTTAATACTGTAAAGCTGCTATGACACAATATTGTATAAAGTGCTATATAAATAAAGGTGACTTGACTTCACTTAAAACACAAAAATCCAAAATACAGGTTAAACTGTGTAAAATCCTTCAAAATTCCTTCACATTAACTTAAGTTTTCTTAGACTGTAGCCAGTTCGCAAAGGCTATTTCCACTAATTCCACCCACCACTGTCTGAAAAAAAATAGGTTCTTCAATAAACTTAACTAAATTAAGGAAACATTTTCCATGCAATTAGTTTAGGGCTGTATAAGAAGACTAAAACAAGTTCATTTAAACAAATGTTTTGTCAAACCTACTTAATAGATTTAAGTTAATAACTAGCAACAGCATGTTAAAGACAATTACATTTATTACCATCATATGTAATATCAGATGAGCAAGTAAGAAGAGACTGGTCTCAGTACTAGCATTAGCAGAGTTATTGCTCACTGAATGAAGGAACACACATATATTGCAGTATATCACGTAGCCTCCCACAAGCTAAGCATGAGCTCCCCTAGTACAATGGTAACCACAAAACTCAAAAACATAACAGAAACTCTTCTAGATATCATCATACTAGATGTCAACATTAAAAACTAAGTCAGATAGACCAAGTAAAGTAGATTTAGCTTTTGGTACAACCAACTTGAGTCTGCATTTTTTCAATCACATGTTCTCCCTTTTCCCATCTATGCTCATAGAGGTGTTAATTTCAAATGTAAAATAAAAAGAATATATAAAAAATATGAAATTAATTACACAATGGAAATAACATCTATTTGTTATTTGCGATGTGTATTCAGTGTATCATCAGGGCATCTGTCTAGTTCTCCACTTCACCAATTCAGATATATATTGGCTTTAAGTGCATTTATTTGGCTACCTGTCACACAAGACCTTGAATTACATAGTATTTAATGCAGTTCTATTACAGATATCTATAGAAACATATATACTGTAGTGGTGTGAGGTGAAATGGAGAAGAGAGGGTTTCTTCTTTCATTTCCATGGATATGAGATTAACTTTACCCAAGACTCGCTGCTGAATGCGGATCTATTTCAGTATTCTCAATATGAAACTCAAAATGCTAACAGCCCAAGAACTTCCATGTGTGGTGGTCAGAGTTTTCCTGTGGAAACGAGCTCTTCAAAAGCATCTCTCGGTTTGAAGCTGAAGGCAATCTGAACAAAGTTTTATTTCTGCTTCTACTGGGGCTTCAAAGGAAGCTGTAAAATGTGAGAAGAAGAGGAAGAGGCAAAGAAAAGGATGAGAAGGGAGAGTTACGATAGGTGTTATCAGCAGGGCAAGACATGGCTGATATCAAGGTTGTATAATTAGCGTAATGCTGAATTAGCCTAATAATGGACCATATGACATCTCTCACAAATCCTCAAGCGATTCCCTTTGCCACAATCACTCACATATTCATATCTTTAGATTACATCTTTTATGTCTCAAAATGGCTTAAATGTAACTTTACATACTTACCTCGTTATATGCAGATCCATTAATATAGGTGCTTTCGCACTAGAGGAACCTTTTCATAGTTCCTAAAACTTTTGTGTGAGAGAGTGAATTTATTCAAATGGATTATACACAGGGTGCCAAGAGTGCTCCTCTTATAATCACTAAAAAGCTACACTCATCTTTGTTCATTGCGATCTTACAAAGTTCCGTTATATTCAGTGAAGCTCTACGATGCAATTGGAGAGCAAACGTCTCTTTACGCTTTTGAATTGCTCTCGCGGTACTTCGATGTCATACGACGATCGGTCTGCGCAGCGCCGATGCATCTCGAACAAGCCTAATCTCAATTTACATTGCGTTTACTACACTTTGTTTGGTATAACGAGATGATTCGCGAGCGTGCAGAACTCAGCACTGAACAAATTCTTGGCGCTCAAAAACTTTTGAGCGGTGAGTGGATTCTGCATGACTAACTTAAACACCTCTAATTAGCCATTGAGTTCATGACATCAACAGATATGTGATATCTGTGATTGGCTACAATGCTCACCCCACAAAAAGCCTCGCCCCGCAGGTTGATGGGATTTGTTACATGTTTGTAACAGAAGGAACAAGGGGCTGTTTTAAACCGCGTTTTTGAGACTTTGATACACCCAGATTTTAAGGAGAAAATGCTCATACATGGTGTTGACTGATTAATTAGCACATGGTTTGTCTTAAATAGTGTTAAAAACTTGATTTTCACTACTTTAAAATATATTAAAATTCAAAAGTTATTTTAAATTGTAATAATATTTCACAATATTACTGTATATAGCACACGCACTTAATGATAAAGTAATTAATATCACTGATAATATTTTTTACATTTAATAAAAAAAATTAAAAAGCAACAGCATTATATATGCAAAGGGGATTCTAGGAAATTAAAATAACAATGAATTTACCAGTGGTCGATTACATTCTTATCTCCACTCTGCAAAGACATGCATTTCCAACCACAAGCTGTAATGAGTTCAGAAAGGACATAAAAATATGCTGCAACGTGATGGGTTTACAGTCAATTACGAGCTCAATACAGAACAAGCATATGAGATAAAATCAACAACCACAGCACTTAGATAACGCTTGTTCTGTGGCTGAAACAGCTCAAAGAAACCATTAAAAAAAAAACTCATCTTTATGACACAGCTGGGAAAATCAAGTGGACCGCCTCAAAAAATTGTTTATTTAAATGGTTCATCAGGACTTCTTTCCATTTTATCTACAGATGGCCTGGGAGAGTGATAATGAGATTGCATTTGATTCTGCAATAAATTTGAAAGAGATTATGGCCTTTGAATTCACAAATACACACATGCACTGCATTGCGGCAGGTCTTGCTACGTTCAAGCTGTTACACTTTAAGAATTTGCAGCTCACACATCCAAATCAACACACACACAGGGACACTGCTTTAAAAAGACACAAACATACACACACTTTCACACTTCGTGTGTTTTGGAAAGTATTGAGATGAAATTTTGTTATTGACCAAATACTTCTTTTTCCACCATAATTTGCAAATAAATTCTTTAAAAATCCTACAATGTGATTTTCTGGATTTTTTTTTCTCATTTTGTCTCTCATAGTTGAGGTATACCTTTGATGAAAATTACAGGCCTCTCTCATCTTTTTAAGTGGGAGAACTTGCACAATTGGTGGCTGACTAAATACTTTTTTGCCCCACTGTATTTTTCCCTTAAAATGATACATTTTCTCAGTTTAAACATTTGATATGTCATCTATGTTGTATTCTGAATAAACTATTGAAATTTGAAACTTCCACATCATTGCATTCTGTTTTTATTCACAATTTGTACAGTGTCCCAACTTTTTTGGAATCGGGTTTGTACTTTCATACTGGCTTGGTACAAAAGAATAATTTCTACCATCAAAGCTCAAACAGAGGCTGTAGAGATGCTTTTAATGCATCATACTTTTATTTTAAAACATAGAGATCTCTCAAATACAGTATCTTGCTTTTTTCTAGGAAATATCTTAAGAAATTTGCAGCAGATATCGGATCAATACAACATATTGAAAAATAACATGGTATTACCACAGTACTGTGGTAATAAGCCCATAGTAGTACCACTGTATCATTTTTGGGCTAATACTTTACAATAAGGTCCTATTAGTTAGCGCAAAACATTTTTTACAATATTTATTGTTTTTTTTTAACAATAGATAATGAAAATACAACTGTTCATTGTTCATGTTAGCCCAGGTTCCGTTAATAAAATTAAACATTAACCAAGACTAATAAATGCCTTACACATTTTGCATTGTTAGTTCATGTTAATTAATGCATACCTCTGGTAACAAATAGAACCTTACTGTAAAGTGTTGCCCATTATTACTAGTTTTTTATGAGGTCTAGATCATTCTAACACTAAAACACAGAATAATGCTTCTGTTCTCACACACAATCTTCCCAAGACCAGTTTGAAAAAAAAGTTCTCAGTAACAAATTTATCAGACACCGAGATGAAAATAGGACAGCAATTTTTCTGAACAGGTCATCCAGGAGACATAAAAAGGTGGTATTGCGTTTCTGAGCTTTGATACCAAGCAGATGTTGTTACACTGCTGAGTCAGTAATCAGTGCAGCGATGTGGCTAGAATGACAGGAAGTCCCATGTCGATGCCACAGGAACTTCCCGTGCAAAGCTGACCGAGTTTCACAGACAGTTTGAAGGTGAATGAGGAAAAAGTTCTAAGTATAACATGACGTGAGTACAAACAAATTAATTCACAAGCCAGGAACTGCAGCTTCATATTCGAATGTTTTAGCACAGCCGGAGCTAATGTCTGTGTTATAATGAACTCAGTTCTTTAATCTCAGTTGGGAATCTCAGAGTCATCTATACTGATTTATGTACTGTTTTAACTCATTTTGACTGACTATTAAATTCCCAATGTCAGCTTTCTCTTCATCAGCTTTTAAACAAAACAATCCAATCTAAATAAAAATTAAATACCTTGTTTACTTAAAGAGAATGGCACACAAGAGGAGACTGATCGTGGATCAGCACTAACGGCTGACTTAAATCTATAAATACTGGGGGGAATATGGGGCAGAACTGAATTATGAATGTAAGGGGAGGCTGAAAGTCTCCATGTGAGGATGAAGAAGAAACAGAGAGGTGAGATCAAGAGAGAAATATGATCTGAGAAATATGAAATATAAACAGTTGAAACTTGATATGGAATATATATAGTGTTTCGCTGACCGCTTGTGCGTGATGCAGCTTTTACAGTACAATAGTGTATTGTAGCTTTTCCAGCAGCAAGGTACTAGCTACCCTACTCATTCCCAAAAAACAAAACAACTCAAAATAAAGAACTAAACTAAACAAAAACCTAAAGAACACACTGATGTTGATTTAGATAGTGATGTCACTGCAATATTTTAATAATTTATATAAGTATCAATGTATAGTTGTTTTAGTGTAGATTTATCTGTATTAGTCCTTTTATTTGAACTGATATTGATAAATAATTCAAAAACCCTTATTATTTTGTGCTAGAAATGACAGCTTTGATTAAATGATAAATTGTCAGTAGCATACATTTCTGTAAAGAGAAGTTTAACTGTAGTTTACCTACTTTGAACCTTGTCAAGCTACAAGCTGCTCTTAATTTAAAGCAGCTTCTCCAAAACTGGAGTACAGAACAACTCTTGTGTGTTTCTCTGTCAGATTGTTTTTCTACTTATCATCACTGAACTACAAGAGCAGCTCTGTTTGGCCCCTCTGGCTGTTGGTACTGTGGAGAAGCTCATTTATTTTCCCTTAATTTTGTGTACATCTTTTTAGTTTCTTACAGAGAGGGAGAGAGAGTCTTTGTTAGCTTCTGGCTGACTGGTGCATGTTTAATGTTGACTTTATACAGTGACATTGAAGAGGAAGAGGAAATGGAGGGAAAAAGAGAATAAAGTAGAATGTGGAGAGAAAGGCCTAAGAAGAAGGAGAATCATAGCGATTACAGCCTTTTCCCCGTATCATTTTAACAGCCTTTTGACATTTAAGTCTAATACACTTCCACAAAGAACATATACTTCTGCTCCTTGAGGAGAAGCTGATCTTTAAGTATGACCAGAAAAATGGTAGAGGGAAGAAAGAGATGCTTTTTCTGCTCATGGTTCAGGGATGTTCACTGCAATCTACGGTTTAGAGCTAAAAGCGAGCAGTTACCTTTCTTTTTCAAAAGGTCACTTTCAGGTCGGCCACTTTAAGATATGTGATTAAAATGCCCAGCTGCTTAGTGGCCTTGCAATACAGAAATCCCCGGACAGCTAATTAGAATTGATCCAATCTGCATGGGTTTCACTGATCCGTATTCCACACACACACTCGAATCAAACACGAACCACCAACATCCTGAATGTAAAAAAAAAGAAAAAAAAGTGTACACAAAAGTTCAATTAAGATTTTTAGTGACTAACAGCCAAAATTTTAATCTGCTGCCAGAATATAGTACATGGACTACTTTTATGATGTTTTTTTTTTCTTTTCTTTTTTGGCACTTTCTTCAAAGATTATCAATATATTATTATTGTGTTTTACAGAATAAAAAAATAACAACACAGGTTTAAGTAAAAGACAGAATTTACTTTTTTTTTTTACGAACTACGAGCAGTATTAGACTCCAAAGACTTGAATCATGTTTTCAAAAGGTTTATGCATTTCAACTGCATAAAAATATCTTAGTTACCTTCAAAGGGTGCACAAATGTGAAGTATTTGGATTTAAAATTACGGACTTTTAAAGCTTTTTATTTATAAAAAAGAAACATGAAAACATTATTAAAACATTATTTGTACAATTCTATTTTTAAATACATTTTACACAACGTTAAGCATATTTAAAGGAATCCAATTTAACCCTTTTGTTTAAATACTATTTATTTATTTTTGCCAGAAATTTTTTTTGTGCATTTTCCTAGGGATATACCTCATGATGGTTTGTTTGGGTAGAATGATAGACGACTAAAGTTTTATTAATTTAATATGTTGTGAAAAAGAAGCAAGAGACATTCTGAGAAAACATTGCACAAAAATGCCATGTGCATAATTTTTCTAATGTTTCTCCTGCATGTAAACACGAAAAATGAAAGCAATTAGTAGAGAAGGTCACATGCATGCATACCCTAAAGGTGTTTTAGTGATTTGTCTCTCTCAGGGGTAAATTTCAGCACTTGAGCTGTGTTTAGCTGTAGTCCTGAGCTCAGATATTGTGGTGAACACTGCTCTACCTGAAGCCGGTAATGAATCTACCATGGATCGTGTGAATCCTGGAAGAAACGAAAAGTTTTATAGAAGCCATAGTGAACGGACTTTTGTTATTCTTAATACAAAAACACAGTACACTCTTAAAAATAAAGGTGCTTCACGATGCCATAGAAGAACCTTTTTGTCTAAATGGTTCCATAAAGAACCTTTAACATATAAAGAACCTTTCTGTTTCACAAAAGGTTCTTTGGGGCGAAAGAAGGTTCTTCAGATTCTAAAAAGGTAAGAAAGAGATGGTTCTTTAAAGAGCCTTTGACTGAATGGTTCTTTGTGGAACCAAAAATGGTTCTTCTATGGCATCACTTGAAGAACCTTTTGAAGGACCTTTATTTTTAAGAGTGTATATACTTCAAAGAGCATTCGAGACTGTCAAGAGGATGGCTTTATGGATTCACTCTGCTTGTTCTCCACACACTGTGCCTTTCATTTGTTTGTTGTGCAGAGAATAAGGTTGTTTTTCAGCCTGCAGGATGTTCAGAGACAGAGAGAAAACAACACAAGCTCTCATTCATAAACCCTTATTATAACAGCTTCTCTCAAATGTCATGTTGAGATCAAACACACACTCAAACACACCGCATTGCTTCTTGCTGAAGCAAGGAAGATTTTGTTTTCAACGTGTATATCCTTGTGTTTTTGTGGTATAGGACAACAAAGACGAAAGCCTGCTGATTCAGATGATACCAGATGTGAAATTGTTCCTGCAAATAAGTTTTGTCCCATGAATCCTTTATATTTGTACGCAGAATTACAACTTCTGTTATCTTGGCAGGATGGTAGTCAAATACACAAATGTTCAAAAGTTTGGGGTCAGTAAGACTTTTAATGTTTTTGATATTCTCTTATCCTCACCAAGGCCATATTATTTGATTTAAAAAAAAAAGTAAAATTATGAAATATTATTACATTTTAAAATAACCATTTACTATTTTAATAACTTTTAAAATATAATTTATTCCTATGGCAAAACTGAATTTTCCACAGCCATTATTCCAGTCTTCAGTGTCACATGATCCTTCAGAAATTATAAGTATTCATTTCCCTGACCCCATACTTTTGAAAGGTAGTATATAAAAGTGATTTCAACTCATTTATAATTGCTTCAACTGATGGTGCGACGCAGAAAGGGTGGTGCATGGAAGACTGAAAATCATATGAGTTTTGAACAAATGATAAAAACTAAAAATCCCAAAAAGGACTTCAAAGGTCACAGAACAGGCACGGTTTATAAAGCTGCAAGCCAGTGACCCACTTGCCCCTATACAAAGTCTCAGCTATATAGACATACTTTCTCTTCTCCAGAAAAAGTGCTTTGAAGAAGTGAATGAGTCAGGAGAAAGAAGTTTTTCAAGGGTTGCTGAGAATCTCGAGGAGCATTACTGAGGGTTTTAGATGAGAGAACTGGAGCTCCGAAAAGTTACAGCGTCAATATTTCAGCAGAGAGTTTTATTTAGGAGGAATAAAGAGGAGAACCATGAAAGATTCACTCAGGGGATGATGTTCCCTCGTCTCATGTGTGTGCGTGAGCGTGCATTTAAATCGCCACTGGATTCTCCTGTGAATAGACCACTATCTCTGCCTGTGGGCACTGACAAACAACCCGTTGTCCCTGAACGTCTGTTAATTTAAAACAAAACGGACTGTCACAGCGTTTCATATCAGGTGTGTTGATGAAAGCGTTTGTTCTCGGATGTTAGATCAGTATGAGAAGCCTAACAGTGTGAATGGGCTGTGTGTTTATCTGTTGACGACTGGGCTGAATACAAATGAGAGAGGAGTTTAAAAAAACCAAAGCAAGAAGACATCTCTCTTTAGTCTTTCATTATGTCTTTCAGATGCTTGTTTTCTGCATATTGTACATCATGTTTTAGCCTTTTGTCATCCAGCAGATTTATTTTCTCTCTCCGCTTTCATTATGTCAAGGTGTGGATGCTTGGTTCTAGTTTTAATTGACAGTTTTGTCATTTCTATATTAACGTTTTAAAACCCAATTCAATCATTTTTCAGTTAGTAAGTTCAGTTATTATTCAGTAAGTATTGTTATTTTTCATTTTTATTTATTTATTTTTATATTTCTGAAAATCCAAAGAATCATACTGAGACATAAGCATTTACAAGCATTTATACTTCGAAATGTGAAGTTCCTATTTTTGTAAAAGCACTTTCAAACATTATTCCATAAAAATGTTTCTTATTTGATCTGTAAAACTGTCACAGTCTTCCATCCTGGGACTACTTTTGTGGATGAAAATTGGTAGGTGGAGTTTGCTGTAATGTAAATAATGTTTAACATCAATTATATTACATTTATGTTTATTAATTTAGTAGACTCTTTTATTGAAAACAACTTACAAATGAGGAATATAACAAGCGATTTTTTGTTGTATTTGACATTATGCCATAACTTGGAACATTCTGCAAAAGGATATTACATTACTTTTTGTGTTTCATGACACATTCAAAGTGAAATGTTCTGTAAGTGGTGCTAAAATTGTGTTCAGTTTTATTCAAAACAGATGAACATGAACCTGTCAACATTTTATTGCTTTGCTTGTTGTATGTATGGCAGCAGTTTGACAATACAATGTCCAGTGAGAGGTGGTGAAAGGTCTATCGCATTTGAAAATAATGTACCACCTACACTAAACCCTACCCTAAACCTGATAGTGTTAACGAAAGCAAACATTAGATACAAATCATTTACTGAAGCAGCCAGGCCATTTTAGCTTGCTTCTGCAAGTCTTTGATATCTTTTATCGTGGCTTGTGTTTCACAGGACCCGTACCAGTGCTCTCCACATCACAAGTGCAATGCTGTACCAGGTGAGCTACTGAGCAAGTTTACTATGTCAGAAAAGCCATATATATGGAGCTATTCATGTGATGCAAATCTCAAAATGTATTAGTTTACTCTTTTGAATAGATAATCAGCCCCTGCAATTATAATTTCTGTGAACAAGAATAAAAATTGTTGTTTTTTTGTGTTGGTGGAAACTGTATAGTGAATGAGCCAATATTGATACAAAAACTAAGTTACCCGAGTTATAAAAAACTGAGTTAACACAAAGACTGAGAGCTGTCATGATTTAAACAAGCAAGTTTTCCACTATAACTACACCTAACAAGAAAAATACCTGTCTCTGTCTCTTGCTCCCTCATTGTATCTTCCTATCTGTCCCCATTTTGTCTTTTTAACAGACTCCGATATAATAGAGTTCCTCTAATTTCTTCGACCACTGAGATGGTGCCGCTCGCATGGGACTTTTCCCACAATGCTGTGTAAGTTTGGATGTCACAGACAACCCACCGTGTTGTCAGACGTCTTGACAAGACACAGAGGCATCATTATCTTGACATTACTATGGGAACTGAAAAAAAAACAAGCCCTCATTAAGTGAGAAAATGACAGACGCACAAACAAAGAAGCTCACGCACATACAGAGACTGAAAAAATAACATTAGATGATAGACAGAGGATGCAGCCAATCATACACACACATGCACAAACAAACACACAATTGCAAAGTCATGTAGAGAGAGAAAGAGCAATAGAGAGAGATAAGAGATGACAAATAAAAAACATAGGATCTTTTAGTTGATAGGGGACACAACAGAGCTGACGGGGGGTTTAGAACATTGAAATACTATTTGAGTTTCTGCACAGTCGTCTCAGCTGGAGATTATTTTGCATGTTGCATATGTAACAGTTTATACTGTGATTAATGGCTGATGTTTCTCAGACTGAGAATCTGATAGATATATCTAATAAATATGTAAATACAACATCAGTACATCTGATTTGGCTTGCCAACAAGAGCTAAAGAGACTGTAATTCAATTTGACTGACAGACCAAACAGTAAAAGTGCTGTGTGGGTCCAATGCCACGTTAAACATCCAACCATGATAGATACTCCATTAAATCACCTCAAGACAAATGACCTTGGAGGTAACTGTCATAGGAATTTCTATGAATCAATCCATTTTAAATTCTAAAAATGATCAAACTGACAGTTCCAATACTGAATTCTAGTTTTTGAAATAGTTCCAAATGAATCAAAAGCATCCAGCATTGTGTGCAATAAGCATCAAGCAACACACAAACTAAAAAACAGTAGAGACAGAGTCTCTACTAAGGGTTTTCAGTAGTAAGAGAAACCCCTGATCTGAAAAGTACAAATTAGATTGTACAAATTCAATTCACAAGCAGATCACCGCTCTCCAAAATACGTAATATTTGTGACAAATTGACAAAAAAAGACAAATTGACAAAAATAAATAAATAAATCTCATGAGAATTCATAAATATTGTAACATTTGGCAATTTTGTTAGAATTTTCTCCACTTTGAAATTTTTTTTCAAAGTCGTAAATGAAGATTATTGTATTATGTTTTACAAGAAACTATTTCAGTCTCTCAACTTCTAAATTTCATGCATAAGACAACGTGCTACTTGCCATGTCTTTGTAGCTATTTATAAACTTGCAACTATTTGTAACTATTTTCCTTTTCAGGGAGAACAATTAACAATTAAAAAGCTGTTTACCCTATTCTTGTGCAGTATCAGACTAAACCATAAACGAATAAAACACTAGAGTAAAAAAAAAGGCTAATTTTTAAAATAATCTTCTTTAGATCCAAGAAAAATACACTTACTACTACTGACTGATACAGATATTTTTTAAAGTTTAAAAAGTGTTGGAAAGTTGAAAAATGTGCTGCCAGACAGTATCGAGTTGCTGCAGCATTACAGAGTGGGGGAAATATGGCACAATCTGTCTGGTAGAAAAGAAGAAATGTGAGATGCACACAAGCAAAACACTCTGCAGGACTAAGACATCATATTGAGAGAGAAATTGAGAGATATGTGCGTCCCATTGTGTCGTTTATATACTGTATTGTGTATCCGAGCCTGTGCTGTCTACCCAGGGCTCTGTTGGATGATCACAGCTACATACTCTGTTGGAGCGGCAAGAGTTTACACACACTCACAAACACACACAGCTCAGCTACACCAGGGATCTGCCGGTACCCATAAAAAGACATTCGCACCCCGTTGAGACAACAAATGCTCCCCAGAGACCTGCTGCTCTCAGATCTCACTCAAAAGACAGCAGGAGACTCTGAGCATCAGGTATGTCCAAACACACCTGTAGATTTCTGAATGTTTGGGACATTGTTTTGGGACACAAAAGTCTAAGACCACATTGTTGAAAACCTTTTTTTGAATTAAATTATATTTTTTTTAAAGTAAAAATATATGTTTTTAAATCATTTAAACTGGGAATAAATAAACACTTTTTTTTAAGATTCCAAATAAATATTCTGGATTCTAAGGATGTTTGTGAGAACACTGATATGGACAACTCTGTTGAGAAGATATTTTTCAAAGACGCTTTTCAGTTTCACACAAACTTGTGGAGTTCATGCCGTTTAAGTGCTGCTCTCATTAACACGAAAGAGGGACAAACCAAATACAGAGACATTTTGTAATTCATAAAAAAAAACATTTTCACTTCAACTTTTCACTCAATGGTCATGCTGATAATATAATTTGTATGTTGTATTCAATTAGAAATGATTGTAACAGAGAAGCATTTTCACTAGTGCTCTCAGACTTTTGTACATCCGTCTGGTCTTCAGTAATGGGCTTAGATTCTTTAAAGAAGATTTCTACACAAATCTTATTTGATTTGGTGTGAATATAAAGCAATACACTATTGTTAGAGGAAAGAAAGGAGGAAGAAAAACCCTGTCATACACACACATA
This sequence comes from Sinocyclocheilus grahami, assembly GCF_001515645.1. NCBI lineage: Eukaryota > Metazoa > Chordata > Actinopteri > Cypriniformes > Cyprinidae > Sinocyclocheilus > Sinocyclocheilus grahami. The sequence goes on along the minus strand of NW_015505285.1, from coordinate 392,966 downwards.
CACCAATCAGACCACTTGCTACCAAGAAATAAATGTGCATCAGGGCGGACAGAAAGCCTGCAGGCAGAACGGCTTCAAAGCCTGCTCAGAGTGTGAGTGTGTGTGTGTGTGAGAGAGAGAGAGAGAGAGAGAGAGAGAGAGTGCGTGAGTGCTTCCGCCCCCACACTGTCATTTTCACACCTGTTTCTATGTGATAAGACTCTTCTCCTTTATTTTACTCTCATCATAATAAGGGCTTGAGCCTCCCTAAACTCACACACATGCACACGTACATTTACCTAAACTAGGATATAACTTCTATTGTTTTTATATAAAGGTAACTATAATGACTCAAGAAAAATTCTGACCTTGAAATTATTTAATAATTTTTTGTTTGTTTTAGAATTTTATTAAAATGTTGGACCTGTGGTACTGTGGGCTGTACACATTCTCACAACACACAACACAAAAGCTGTTGGCTCACAGGGATTCAGATTTGAATCCGACCTGGGCCGTGACCCAATCCCGTTCCTCCCCTCTCTCCTTACTTTCCTGTCTACTCTATATTGTCCTTTAAATTAACATTACTTTTTAAAGATGCACAATATTATTTTATTTATAAATAAAACTTATTTTATAAAATGTAAAAAATTATTTTAGAATTAGAGAATATACACTACCATTCAAAAGGTTGGGGTCACTAAGGTTTTTTTATTATTATTATTACAAATGAAAATAAGGTGATAGTAAAGGCATTTATAATTTTACAAAAAATTTATATTTCAAAAGTGTTTTCAACATTGATAATAATAAGAAATGTTCATTGAGCAGCAAATCAGTATATTAGAATGATTTCTGAAGGATCATGTGACACTAAAGACTGCAGTGATGGCTGCTGAAAATTCAGCTTTTCCATCACAGGAACAAATTACATTTTAAAATACATTAACATTCGGAAGAATTGTTTTAAATTGTAATAATATTTATTTTTGTACTGTATTTGTGTCATATTATTATATATTGTCAATAAATGCAGCTTTAGTTTCAAGAATATTTAAAAAATCTTAACCACAAACATTTTTAACAGTAGTATTAATTATTTATCACTGAAATCATTTTTCAATTCAGGACATACATGGATGTCCCCAAAAGGAGGTTTTAGGAAGTTCCGTTCGCAAATTTAACCCTGAAGTAACTGCACACAGAAAGTACAGTAAAGTAACTGTGTGCACATCTATTGTAAAAACAACAACAACAAAAACATAGTTCCTTGAGCTACAGACTCTTACTCACTCCACGTTTGATGCACACATATTCATGTAAAATACAATAAAAAAATAATAAATAAAAAAATGGCTACAAGTGCAAAATCCACCAATGTTTCTTCCTTGTGCTATTCAGTATCAACTCAAAAAACACAGACATTCTTCTCACACACATAAACACACTCAAACAGACACAGATGAATGAGACACTGACTACACACACACACAGACTCTCTTGTCCCTCTGCCTGGTTATGATACTTGCTAATTTAATCTAAAATCGGCTTCAACAGAATGGACACCACATGAGGTTCTGTGGGTCAAAGAGATTAAGAGTGAATCAATATAAGTGATTGGTTGAACTTTTTTGCTCCGTTAGCCAGCATTAATCTCTGTGATTTATGAGTGTCTTACATGCACACACACACACATTCATGATTGTATGTTTTGTCAACATCGCTCTCCGATTAACGCATATGTGCCGCTGCTGTCCTATATTAAGCTCATTTACGGATCACACGAGTGAATCACACATAAGAAGCGATACCAATAAATGACAGAATGGAGAGATGGACGAGGTCAACACTTCAGAGGACGCCCAAACACTTGTCTAGGCTTGTGAGTAAGCAAATCCATCTCAGTCCATTCCTGCAAATAAGAAACCAATACACTCTGAGGAGACGTCATTGTAACCAAATTCCAGATGCATTGTAGCTCCCAAATGGAAATGATTAATTGAGCAGACAGAAACGGCTCTACACAGCAGTTTGGAATCCAAACAATAATGGAAGATTTAAAGAAAAAAATATGAATGGAAGATCTTGAATTTATGACTTAAACACCATGCTACAGCTTTAGGGCCAACAATATACATGGTTCAAACATTTGGGGTCAGTACGAGAAAAGTCTCTTATGCTCACCAAAGCTAGATTTATTTAGTGATATTGTGAAATATAACAATTTAAAATCACTTTTTAGTTTAAAAAAAAAAAGTCACTTTTCCCTCTGATGGCAAAAGCATCAGCATCATTACTCCACTCTTCAGTGTCACATGATCCTTCAGAAATCATTCTAATATGCTGATTTAGTGCTCAAGAAACATTCAACAAATGCTGAAAACAGTTGTGCTGCCAAATATATTTGTGGAATCCACATTTTTTCAGGATTCTATGATAAAAAATTAAGTTATTTATATAGAAATCTGTAAACATTGTAAATGTCTTTACTGTCAATTTTGATCAATTAATTACATCCTTGTTGAATAAAAGTATTTCATGTATACATAAACACTGATGATTTTCTTAGTCACAATGAAGAGGAGGGCATGGGCTAGTGTGTTCAACACTACAACAGGACCACAAGGACAGAGGTTAGACGGAGAGGGAATTCCAATCAATCAGTACATTGGACGGAGACTGACCATGGGGAGCACCGGGACTTTTCCCATGTGGGCTGGTCAACCTGCGGTTCAGCTGTCCTCAGGGGCGTAGCAGCCGCGGGGGACGGGGGGGACGTGTCCCCCGCACTTTTAGTAAAAGGTTATTCTGTCCCCTGCACTTTGTTTTTACCCACCGCCTATATTTCCGCCCGTGTTCTCTGATTTGTTTATTTAGATTTGAGTGAACTAACATTCAGGCAATCACAAGGCGAATCATCTCTTGGGCTTAAACTACTTGTGTCTGTCATGAGCTTCAAATGTCCTGTTGCTCTCGCGATTTCACTTTGCTCTTTGGGCGGTTTGGGGGTAAAACGCACCCCAGAAAAAACAGACTGTTACGATTGTCACGATGACACAAATCACGCAATCGAATTGCTACGTTAAGATTTGATCTGACGGGGCATCTACACGATGTGAGTGATGCGACAAAAGAACTCGTTAAGAACTAGGCATGTGACCTCGCGCTGGATCCAGTGTGTGTTATATGCTCTCCAACTTGTAAGTAACTTTGAATAAAAGCGTCTGCTAAATGAGTAAATGTAAATATGGACAGCATAACTAAATATTGGGTTATTTTGTCGCGTCGCGCCACTTGCGTCCGGAGTAGAATTATCCTTTCCCAATAAAGCAAAGTTGTTTTGCGCCGAACGCTTATGATATCTCATAATACTTTATCATATTTTAGTTGGCTACTTTATTTAATTACAGCTATGTTCTTAACTTTAACTGGTCTGTCACTGACAGAGAGAGAGGGGAGGACAGTTGCTCGACCTCTCCAGAATCTATACAGGTGAGAACAGTTGAAAGAAGAGAATTATTTTAAGACAGTGTTTTTTTTTAAACTGGGACTACTTTCCAATGTTTTAAGGAATTAAACATTAATATATATTTTCATTTTATGTTCAAATTGTTAAATACAATTTGTTGTATACACTCTTAAAAATAAAGGTGCTTCACGATGCCATAGAAGAACCTATTTGTCTTTGGTTCCATCAAGAGCCTTTAACATCTGAAGAACCTTTCTGTTTGACAAAAGGTTCTTTGTGGCAAAATAAGGTTCTTCAGATTACAAAAAGGTAAGAAAGAGATGGTTCTTTAAAGGGGTCATATGATGCGATTTCAAGTTTTCCTTTCTCTTTGGAGTGTTACAAGCTGATTGTGCATAGATAAGATCCCTGAAGTTGCAAAGACTAAAGTCTCAAAGAGAGTCAGCCACACCTACCTAAAACGGCTCGTTCTAACACGCCCCCACATGTCTACGTCACGATGTGGGAATATTTGCATAATGTGCCCAAATGTGCACGCAAAAAAAGAAGGCGTGGTTTCAGTAACCGCAGTTAGTATTGAAGCAGCCATGTCAGGGAGACGCTGTGTGTTTCTAGGCGAAAGCAAAAGCACTTTATTTGGCCTTCCGAAAGTAGATGCATTTAGGAATCTTTAAGATCATCTTTAAGATCACAGCAATGCATTTTATGGACGACCGTTTCGTGAACATAGGAGAGGAGGTAATTCTGACTTTGCTATGACAATCTGGCACTTCTGAATCAGTTACTGTTTTGTTATTAGTTTAAGTATTTGCTATTGACTGTTCAAATGCGGAGTTTTGCGCATTGTGTGTGTGTGTGTGTGTGAGAGAGAGAGAGAGACAGCGTCAAATCACAGTAGAGTCAGCTCATTGTGTACAGTATGTGTACCTACAATAATGTACAGTATTTGAAAAATAATGTGTTTTTTGAACATTAAAGCATGTCAACATATTCTGTTACACCAAATACACAAAATAATGATCTTTAAAAAAAGCATCAAATGACCCCTTTAAAGACCCTTTGACCGAATGGTTCTTTGTGGAACCAAAAATGGTTCTTCTATGGCATCGCTTGAAAAACCTTTTGAAGCACCTTTATTTTTAAGAGTATAGGTAAAGGCAGTGTGCTCCAATCGTTTTTAAAGACACTTTTTTGTCCAACTGTTAAGAATTAGGATAAAAGTTATCATTTAAGTGTAGCGTAACTGAAATATTGTGCATAAAATATCTTTATTTAATAAAAATAAAGTATAGATGTCCACAGTGGTCTCAAAGTCCCAAGTCCTGCAGTTATTTTTGAATTAGGGTTAGAGTTAATGTATTTGAGTCTGATATCACAAAAAATAGGTCTCTGTAAGCTGTCTTGCTTCCTGTAAGCTATCATGTTATGTTCCCAAAATTGCCATTAGGGTGCTCTAAAACACGCCAATTAGTATTCTATATAGAATTCATTATGTGAACATGAATGTACTTTGTACATTATGTACATAATTTGTTTGGCCGTTGAGGGTCACATCACCTGACAGCTGTCCCTGCCACTTTTAAAATGAATTGAGAGAAGATCCCTGTTAACTGCATACACTATAGAGAACTTTTAAAAATATTAATTAGACACAACTAATTCTTTAAATGGGCAAGTAAACCAACTGTAAATGGACGTTAACAGAGGCCAGAGACAGTGAAAATGAAAGAGGAAAAAATACTGTAGCAGGCAGAGCAAACTCACTTAATGCGCCAAATATTGGAAGAAAATCCTAAATACTGAATTGGGGGAGGGGTGTATAAATGTATCTCTGAGGGGAACTGACTGTCTTAAGGAAAGTTTAGATGGTATTTCTTTTTCATTTAATGTGGAAGCCAATTTAAAAGCTCAGTGCTGCTTTGTTTACAGCAGTAACAAAGGAAGCTCTGTGCTGCTGTTCCATAAGCGCCACCTGCTGTCAGAGATTGAGTGTTCTCATTTAGCCTGTCTGCTGTTTCTGTTTCGTGCATGCATGTTTTATATGAAGCATAATTTTACAAAGCTGAAGTCAGACCATTCTGTTTTTGCTTCAGATTTTGAAATTATACAATCTAATTTATATCAAAAACTGCTCATGCTACATGTAACATGTTATGTTTGTTTGGATTCTGATTCATATAAAGGCACAGTCAGGGAAAGCCGGGATAAACCGTGAAACCATCAGAATCCTAAAAAAAACAACCCATGATACAGATTTTTGGTCAAACTGCCCAACACCATTTCAGACATATCAAAACATTGCCAAAATCAATATACCTGTAAATTAACTAAATAATAGAGCAGGCATGTATTTGGCTGGTAAAGGTCCTATAGGCAGTTTCGTTGTCCCAGTCCATCCCTGGATAACATCAAACTCAAAATGTTCCTTTTTCACAAACAGAAATTACCTTTAACTCAGCAAGCCCTTCCACCATCCGTCTCACTCTCTCTACTCAGAATCTACACACACGCGCGCAGACACAAGTGTAGTCTTTGAAAAAGGCTGAAGATGCAGATCTCAATCTACTGTAGAAAAGGATTAGGATGCCACTCCACTCAGACCTGAGGGGCAGACGAGAGTAAAGCAGAGGCTCACAGAACATCCAACACTTTAACCCTTAAACATGGCCAGCATGTTAAAAAAAAACATAGTACAGCGGGTAAAATAAGTATTGAACACTTCACCATTTTTCTCAGTAAATATATTTCTAAAGGTGCTGTTGACTTGACATTTTCACCAGATGTCGGTAAAAACCCAAGTAATCCATACATACAAATAAAACAAAACAAATAAGTTCAGAAATTAAGTTCCGTGTAATAAAATAGAATGACACAGGGAAAAAGTATTGAACACATGAAGAAAGGAAGGTGCAAAAAGGCATGGAAAGCCAAGACACCAGCTGAAATCTATCAGTAATTAGAAAGCAATCCTGTCCCTTGTCAGTGGAAATTAATATTAGCTGCTTCAGTCCCAACACCTACAGTACCAGGATGATGAAGATGAAACAAGGGTGGACATTTCAGCAAGACAATGATCCCAAACACAGCCAAGGAAAATCTCAATTGGTTTCAGAAAAAGAAAATAAAGCTGCTAGAATGGCCCAGCCAATCACCTGACTTGAATCCAATAGAAAATTAGAACTAATGATTAGAGATTTGAAGACTGGAAGAATGGGCCAAAATCACACCTGAGCAATGCATGCGACTAGTTTCTCCATACAGGAGGCGTCTTGAAGCTTTCATTACCAACAAAGGCTTTTGTACAAAGTATTAAATACATTTCAGTAGTTCAATCATTATTCCCTCTGTCATTCCATTTTATTACACATAACTTAATTTCTTAAATTATTTGTTTTGTTTTATATGTATGGTTTACTTGGGTTGTTACCAACATCTGGTGAAAATTTTGTGTCAACAGCACCTTTAGAATTATATTTACTGAGAAAAATGGTGACGTGTTCAATACTTATTTTACCCGCTGTATATCAATGATATAATGAAATAACACTGGCTGTGATATAGATGATTATTGCTTTTTACCATCACAAGATGTACATAAAAGGTGAATCTACCATATACAACATGACTCCAAGAACTAACTAAAAGCCATTAAACCAGCACTCAGAATCAGTGACAGTAAAATAAACTAAAGGCCCGTTCGCACCAAGCACGATAACTAAAGATAACGATAAAGATATAGTTCTAAAAATCGTTCTCAATATTAAAGAATAGCAGAGTCCACACGACAACTATAACGATAAAGGTACAGAGAAACAATATCGTTGGAATCACTTCCAGAACGATTTTTTTCAAGCTGATGAACGATACAAACATTGACAGCCAATCAGAATCCATCCTGCTACAACAAGCTCGAGAATTTAAAGCGGCAGACGCATATGCGCTTAGAATAAACAGACGATATCGTTCGCTAATATCGTTATCTTTATAGTTATCGTTCTTGGTGTGAACGGGGCTTAAAATAACAACTGAACTGAACAAAGGTTCATTTTATCGAAATATTTTCTCACTCTAAAACCTCTGGAAGCCTAAATAATAATTAACGGTCCTGCTGGTTGGTTACAAGTGCAGAAACACTCTGCATGTGCATTTCGTGCTTGTGCTTGTGTAAAATGAGGAACATGTTGACTCTGTCAGACTGTATTGATCATCATGGATTAATGGTTCCCAGTGTGTAAACTGTAAGAGACAGACACATGTAGGGAAAAGAGCGATTATGTACATAACTGCATCAATCAGCCCTGAACATTTCTAAACAAGACACCTATACCTTATTATCATTGACAGATACGGCCCATCCACTTTCCCACTCCCACTAAGCCCCGCCTACAGTTTGTGTTTCCGAAACCAGCAACATCTTAGACAGCAGAGCTCAGCATCCCTGTGGCTGTGTTCGTATCGAAAGAAACACTGCTATTTCATGCTCTGCCAAGTCTAGGCAGTTCATAAGACACCTGCATGCCATTCAAAAGTTATCATTGATCTCAATGTGATACTTCTGCCTTTTTTGTCCTTTTTCTATGGCTCAAGAATCCACAGTCAGGACAAGATGCTAGCAGAGTACGGTATCATTATTTCACCATTTTTTTGCAAGATTGTTCACTGTCTCTTCTTGTCAGCTGGGTACCGAAGCAAGTAATCACACGGTCCTCGGGACCAATTAAATGCGACTTCCCATCATTTCCCCAACAGTCTCACTTCCTGCACCACTAAACAGGTTAATTGAAATGATCAGTTATTCATTGTTCTGTCCATCTGTGAAATATTCTCTCTCCTGCTTCTCTTTTTCTAAAGATACCAGATTAAATTTAGATAAATAATGAATCCTCATCAAGTCTTCTGCTGCTCGCTATCCAGGCCGTGTCAGCAAACACCAACATTATTCTTTGTCAGTCTGTCCAGGAATCAGTCAATAAATCCATGAGTTGAACCTCCTGACTGTTTTTCTCTCACAGCCCACACACACTCACATCTATCTTGCCATCTAGCATGTTTTCGGTTCTCTCTGCTACACACAAACACGCACATTCTATCATAGTGCATGGGGACTTTTCTTTGGCTTCCAACTGTTTTAAGCTGAGCTTTTTATATTTTCTATCCCTTAACCTTTAATCTAACCCTTGCAGAAATATTTTTTGGATTTGAAAATAAATGTTTTAAAATTAAAGTTGCCATGTAAAAGAAGTAATGATGTAAAAGCCATGTCATGTAAAAGATAGATCCTTTCTGTATCTAAGTGAAACAGATTATCGAAAAAATGTATTTATGGGTGGGAATTTAGTTCAGTTCATTGGTTGTTGTTTGGATAGAGGCAGATCTGAATGTGAGCTTCACGTCACTTGTACAAAAGAGCTGGGTTTATGTGAACAAAATTAAGTGTCATACATCACCAGAGAGAAGTCTGACATTTCATCGGAAAATCCAGTTATGATATTTCTGATTCTGATTAAAAATTACAACGTTAAAATAAAAAAGATATAAATACATTGTTGAATTGTTCACAGTAAGATCAATAATGCACATTTAGAAAATAGATAGTGTGAATTTCTAATTCATGATGACTTTAAAAGTTTAATAATACATTTAATGTTAATAGTTGAACTAACGACAACAGAATTATAATATAAATTATTATTTAAAATGTAATTACTTCAATAATTATTGCAATTAAAAATTCAGAATGTTTGAAGAAAACAATTATTAATATTAAACCTATCAATATTTAATATAACAACAATAATATATTCTATTAAAATTAAAGTTCAAATTAATAGTTGCATTCTTCCATTGACCACAAAAGCATACCCTAGTGAAAAATAAATATACTAAAATGTATATGAAATACATTTATTTCATGCTAAATATACTACAAATATATTTACATATTTATGTGCTTAATAAAAATACCCTGCAATTGTACTTTTAGTATACTAAACAGTCTGCTAAATTTGAACAACTAATTTTTTGCTTAATGCACTTTAATATTGCGAAAGTAGTGCTGAGGTCCAACTAAAGATATACTGAAGTACATTTGATTGTGCTAAAGTGGAACTATAGCAAGGATATACTTTAGGTACACTTTAAATATCTTGCATTTAAAGACAATCTTCATCAATAGCGACATTAAAACACAATTTAGGCTTAATATTAAGAAATGTGCCTTGTGCACAGGTAATACTCCAAATAAAGTTTAATTATAATTCTATATCAGTAGCCTAAGTCTCGAGCGATATGTCAGTAAATATGCTAATAGACTTTAACTATACTTAGCTTTATAGAATGTTGATAGTGCTTAAAATGTAAATCACAGATTTTTCTTCCACCATAGTTCTCAAATCTTTTTCATGTTTGCACACATCAACCAAACAGCAGGTTTGATATCAATGACCATGAATAATTCTCATAACTAATCGCAACATGCCAAATTTCAACATTGTTACACACAACCGCTTCAGAAAACTTGGAATGTAATGTACAAAACATTCACTGCACTACACTACACTACACTACGCTACAGTCCCTGGTCACTATTCACTTTCATTCTACAGAAAAGATCTGAATGAATGTCCTGCCTTTTCCTTTTGTGTCGTACAGAAGGAAAACATTTATTCTAAAAGATATGAGGGTGAGTAAATGATGTAGATAACAGAATTTCTTTTTTTGGGCGAACTCTACATTTAAGGCATTTTTAAATGTGCTTTATTAAAGCCATTTTTTGCTGATAGGGACCATTAGATGTTCCCAGTCATGTAGGTAATTACAGGTTGTACTATCCTTGTGGGCACAATTTGATCCCAACAATGATGGCAAAAGCTGACCCCACACACATCCTCCATACAGACAGACACAATGCTGAGGAAGTTTATAATGATGATACCCATAACGCCCCTGTGGAGTACCTTTTGCCCTCTCTCCAGGGCACAAATCTGAAACACAGCAGAAATACTATATACACAACATAGGTGAAACAGGAATCATTCAAAAAGGGTTTCATCCATGCAGCTTTTCCTCTATTCATCGAATCATTTCCTTGGGTAAGGTGGTTAGGAGCACAATGTGAAAAGGCAGTTTTTTTCTGTCTCATAAAAGACAATCATTACTCGTTTTCTCACTGGCGCTCTTTGAAGTAAAAGGTCAAGTTGTTCTGTCTGTGTGAAGGACTGCACCGTGTTGGAGTAATTCTCTCGGACTGGAATTGCCAGAGTGTTGGACTAATTATTTTTGCTGTTAGAACCCTAATGAGCAGCAGAACTGTAGGCGTGAGCTGGCAGAACATGATCAGTGCTTACAAATGATCACTAACAATCAGACAGTCTCCTAAATTTTGCACTAAAACACACACATTCAGCCAAGCTCTAAATCACAAAACACCCAGCTGTGCTCCTAACGTCACCTTTACAGCGAGAACAAGCTGAGTGCGGCTGAACCAAAGTCTGGTCACACAAACCTTTCACATCTGATTGGTGTCTAAAGATGGAGAAAAAGAGATCTCATTTGAGATTTTTCTTTCATGAGACTGAAGACGCCGAGTAAAACTTAAGAAGAACGAATGGATGAATGATTTCACCCAAGAGCCATTTACCTTTCTTAGCAAAAGGAGAATTCTGAGAATCAGTTCTTATTAGACATCTCCATTTATACTGAAATGTTTTTTTTTCTTTATCCAGCATAATTCCAAAATTAAATTTTTAGCGAAACATTAAATGCCATTAAGTGCTTGAGATTACACAGAATTGGATGTTTAAATGTCAACAAAACACTTGAGTCACATAATGGCAGATAACGGAATGGATGGAATTAATAAATTGCATAGATAAATGAGTGAAAAATTGTTCAGATTCTTTCAGCAAGGGAATGCCACTTTCAGCAGTGCATTATTCTCTTGCAGCCTTTGTCAAAAACACTTATTCTCTGCTGTGAGTGAACAAAATTGAGCTGACTAAAAGTACCAATACTAGTATTTCGTGAGCAAAAGTTACAAAATAATAGTATCTAATTACTGTCAAGTTCAAGGAGTGATGTTCTTAAAATCTAACCCACTACTGGGAATAGTGGTAACACTAATACTAAAAAAATGAATGAATGAATGAATGGGCCTACACATGTATAAAAATTTAATTTTGCTTATGAATTTTTATGCTACAATTTTGACAACGCCATTTCACAATATCAATTTAATCACTTACCATCCATTAACATGATCTAAAATAAAATAAAAAAAGTGAAATTATACTTTGACCACAAATTTGGTTTGTGTCCTGTAAATCCTTTATTTTTTACACTTCTACAGTCACCTCTGGAGGATGGTGATCATGTATGAGACTGATTTCACACCTGTAGCTCATTGTACGTGTGTGTATGTTTAGTATGATTCTGATTATGTTGATGTAAATATTTTGGTTATCTAAAACACATACGCGTGAAGTTTGACATGCACTTTATTTAATAAAGACAAAATAACACTTTTGAAGAGGAACTGACTTTTGATGTCCAGTGAAAACACCACAAGTAGCTTGACGGTCACACTGCAGCACAGCAGTTTATAGCGCACAATGACCAAAATAACACTAGCTCTCGTGAAACTTAAAGTGCTTTGCAAGTTTCTTTCACTTTTGGCCTAAGTCAGGCTTTTCTTCTTCACGGGCTCCCTCTCAGTTCTGTGCGCTCCCGAAAGGAGCGGGATGTATGTATCGCTACGCGACGCGCGCAAGGCACCTTCCCACGCGTTCCCGGGCGCGTCAGACCGGCGTGAGGAGCTTCTCACCGCGAGCTCGAGCTCGCGCAGCTCCATGAGTTCCAGTTCGTGCTTGGCGGCGGTTTCTAGCACCTTCTGCTTGTTGTAATAGATGACAAAATTGTTGATGATAGGGTGGATGGGCAGCGCTATGGCGATCACCCCGCACAGGAAGCTGATGGCCGCGTTGCACCGGCCTAGGGTGGTTTTTGGGTAGATGTCCCCATAGCCGACGGTGGTCATGGTGATGATGGCCCACCAGAAGGACTGCGGGATGCTTCTGAACAGTGTCTCCGGGTGGCTCTGCTCCATGGTGTACCCGAGCGCGGAGAACACGAAGATGCCCACTCCCATGTACATGAGGAGCAGCCCCAGCTCCTTGAAGCTCCGTTTGAGCGCGTACGTGAGCGTCTGCAGGCCAGAAGAATGGCGCGCTAGCTTGAAGATCCGCGCAATGCGCATGATGCGGAGCGCCTGCACCGCCTGCTGCACGTTGGCCAGCTCCATCATGGCCGTGCCGAGGTACGTGAGAACCAGCACCACGTAGAACGGCAGGATGGCCAAGAAGTCTATCATGTTCATGAAGGAGAGCGTGAAGCGCACCTTGTTTGGGGACGATGCGAGGCGCAGCACGTACTCTACTGTGAACCAGCCGATGCACGCCGTCTCGATAGCATCCAGGCTCGGGTGCTCAACGCGATTCCCCTCGGAGTCCTCCACCTGGAGGTCCGGTATGGTCCCGAGACACATCACCACAGATGACACTAGGATGAAAAGGAAGGACACAACGGCAATTACGCGTGCTGGGAGCGAGGACTCTGGTTTCTCCATGAACTTCCAGAGGAACTTCTGCCACCTTTCAGTGCGGCTCACGTTAGGGTCACAGTCCAGATCATCCAGGATCAGTTTCACCTTGTCTGCAATCTCTGCCAACTCTTCCTCCTTCTCAGTCAAGTTACTCTTGCAGCATTCGTCCAAGTAGCTCAAGTCGATCTTCCAAAACTCCATCTCTTTGATAAAACAAATAGGGCAGATTCCGCGCTTCATATGGATCTCTCCAAAGTAGTACACTTCCACGATGCATTTAAACGAGTCGGGATCTCTGTCGAAGTAGAACTCTCGTTTTCCAGGGTCGTAATCATCGCAGAGCGAGGAAATGACATCAAAACTCCGAGTTGAGCAGTTCACTAGTTCGGCGAGCCTGCTGTCCGGATAGCGGTTCAGAATGTCTCCGCACAGCACCAGCCGCACGCCGCCGATGTTTACGGCGATTTCTTTGTCGTCGCTGCTCGACGAGCCGTTACAGTGCGCGAACCGGGTCCTCGGTAGCGTCCACATCCTCGCAGCCCTAGTCTCAAAACATTTAAATGGCGTTAAATGTTAGGAACGGTGAGTTCAAAGAAAAGGCGCATGGAGACGCAGGGTCCTCGTATGTCAAGAGGATTCTGATCAACTTCGTAAATACTAAAGACATGCTAAGAGAGTAAAATTAATACATTTTGTCTTGAAAAAAAGCTTTGATAAGAAAATGAATCAAGAGAATGCTATCTCGATTCAAGCAGATAACAGTTCTGTGCGCTTTTGCGCAGTGAAAGCGCGCAGTTGGCACAGCAGTAACAGGTCTCCCCCCTCCTCCCTGTGCACCACTCTCTCTCTCTCTCTCTCTCTCTCTCTCTGTAACCCCCGATCCTTTATTAATATATCTCGCCTGGTGTTTCCTACCATTTCCAACCTGGTTTTGCAACTCTTTTGCCCAACTTACAAAAGACCAATAGTAGTGAACAGAGAGCGAATTTAAAGAAGGGGAGGTTGACTTTTTCTTTGGATTGATATATATTGTTTCGTGCTCACTTCTGTTATTATTGATACCTTTTAAAAGTTTTTCTCACGCAACGCAAATTGCAATTTTCCGTCAGTGGTGCAGTAACCGAAACATCGGTTATAAACAGGTGAAAATATTGGCTCCATCTTGTCGTAAAGTTTTGCGATTACAGCTTGACAACTGCGGTAAAAATATATAGATGTAAAATCTTTTTTTCTCTTTTCACAGGCAATTGTTGTGAAGCTCCGAGTTAAACAGTTTATTACTCCAGCAGTAACGTACATAAATCACATGGCCGTTCTCTCACCTGTTACTTGCACAGTCCACAAGATCCTGGATATTTCCATAAAGTCCAAGTTGATTCATACATCACAGGCCTTTTTCACAGGAAGAACGTATGTGCTAAATAAAAACACTGAATAGAACGTTTCTGAATTAGCATTAGTCACTCAACATTTAGTTCAGCTTGTCGGGGAGAGGCGCTCACCGGCATCCCTGAGTAACTGCGCCACCCTTAGAAATTTCACTAGAACTGCAATATAGACAACAAAGAAAGATGTGTTTTTAATAGCTTTTTTTTTTAAACACTTGACTGGCAACTGAACATTTCCATCATTACCTAGGGAACTTATACTGACACGCTGAATTTTTATTTGTCACAATGGGAACCTGCTATTAGGTACTCTATTATATAGCAGCTGTTTAACGTCTTTTAAATAAAATGTAAACAAAACAATTAATGGAACTGCAAGATTAAACAGAAAATGTACAGTTTCTGCTGGGCAAAAATACATTAATTAATTAATTAGTAAATTGTATAAAACAAACATGACATTTATGAATATTTCTTTGTCCAGAGAACAAAATGAGAGAAAAAGTACTTTTTTAGTATCTGAACCTTCGACTCAAAATCTAGTTACCCTGTGACAACTTGCCCTAGTCTCCCCAATTCATTGAAGCACTGATTTGTTTAGCATTAACCATCAAGTCATAAAAATTAAATACATTATATAATGTTACTTGTTTTCGGTGAATCCTGTGGTCAGCAACGATTTCAATCTGAGAATTATAAAAGCAAAAAAGATGAAAGTAGCAACAGAAGTGGTTCTAGTTTAGAAAATCAGACATTTTAATATTTCAAAGTCAAATCAATCACCATGGAAACAAACCTTCAGATGGGCTGGTATGTGCAAAATACACCACATTCAAAACCACTGCCGCAAAACCAGACAAACCTGGAGAAAATCCCATATCTCCACAGGTATGGCTTCATTCAGTTTGTTTACAATGAAATATTTAATCCTTACTCAAACATTGTTTGTTTGTATAATACAGCACAAAAAAATCATCATACCTTCCTGTAATGAGGCAGGTAGACATTAAAATCTAACTGAGTTCACTCAAATAATATAAGGAAAAAAATGTAAGCTGATTTAAATTGGTTGTGCTAAAAATTGGAGACTGAAAAAATAATGAAATAAAACCTACAACTGGAAAACAGCCAACCAAACTAGACTCCCCGTTTAATCTGGGCATGAAAGAACTTTCGACTTTTACACGGTTTTGGCAATGCAGTCAGACCAACTGGCACATTATACACACACACACATCAGTGTGCACATGCACACACACTCACACACACACACATTCACACACTCATTCACACCAGTAGCTGTGCAGTTAATCCTCTGGAATATATGGGAAGAGTTGAAGTGCATCAGTGTGTGGTATTCATCCACCATACTTTAATTTAAAGGCTCTAAAAGCAGGAGAGTTCTTCACTTCTCTCCTGCTTGTTTCTATCACTCTCAGTTCACGTTATTTCACCAGGCCGATTTTCTTGGCCTCTGTTTCATAGATCAGAAGCCTCCACATTTTCACTATAAACACTTCTGCTTCCTCATCCAATACCTGTAGGAAACACACCCAATGATTATCCACACAGTAAAGGGGTGAATCTAACAAAAACATGTCCAGGTCATAATTCACCTCAAAATGAATTTTTTTGTTACTGTGTTTCTACAGAATGCTTATTGTTAAAATTACTTTGGTAATGAGAAACTTTGGCACTTTTGGTAATGAGAAATGTGCTTAATTGTGATGAAAAGAAATATTAAATTTGACTTATGTAATATACTTCAAAATATCATATTCTACTATAATATAATATAATATAATAAATATAATATAATATAAGGGTGAAACATGATACTGACATGACAGGTTTTGTGAGATTCACCCAATATTATTTATTAAGAGTATGTGCAAATATCAAACCACTTTTAAATGTGCTATTTACCATGGCAACATCATCCAGAATTCCCTCTGGCGTACTGTGAGCCATGACCTGCAACAAGACAAAACACATTAATACAGAGAATGGAAAACAGACAATATTCCCACTAAGATATAGACAGAAACACGCACCTTTGAACAGACAAAGTCAACTAGTGTGGCTTCCTCTTCTCCAATGTATTCTATGATTTTCTTATTGATCCAGGGGCGGATCCTCCTGTCCATCAATGTCTGTGTGGGCAAAAGAGTCATCAATACATTACATGCACACGCGTCTACATAAACCGTTCGATATAAGCAACAATATACAAATAAACAGCCATTTAAAGCAGTCACACTAATAGCTTGTCTAATAGCTTTTCTCTCACCGTGTCCACCATGTTCCAGTCCAGTGGATAATTAAACAGCTCTTGTTTGACTGTGGGAATTTTCTCAATCAGACTCTTGATATGTTTTCGTTTCTCTTCTGTGTTTACACCAGGCCGTGACCCTGTGACCTCTGCTCCATCTAGGCTAAGGCCTCCCCTCTCATCCTCACTGTAGTCAAGAGGTACCAGCTTCCTCTTTTTGGGTGCTTCCTCCGCCTCCTCCTCATCAAACTTATTAAAGATGCTGTCCACCGCAGCAAGAGCCTTTCGTCTTCCTGCCTGGGGCAATTTAGGACTGCCTGCAGCACCTGAGAGACAAAAAGTAGTTTGAAATCATTTGATGCAAAGGAGAAGAAAAACTTTCTGAAAAAAAAAATCTAAATACTGAATATATTATTAATGTACACTACCATTCAAAATTTAGAGTCAGTAAGATTTTTGTTTTGTTTTGTTTTGAAAAGATAGTTTCCTATGCTCACCAAGGCTGTATTTATTTGATCAAAAATACATTTACAAATACAATTTCATCTGTTTTCTATTTTAAAGTGTTTTTTTTCAGGATTTTTTGATAAAGAGAGTTCAAAAGAAACAGAATTTATTTGAAATAGAAACCATTTGTAACATTATAAATGTTTTTACTGTCAATTTCGATCAATAATGCATCCTTGCTGTATTAATTTCTTTTCAAAATAAAAGACGCCAAACCTTTGAACGGTGGTGTAAATAAAAATAGATAGACTAAATAAAAATAGGACAGACAGACAGACAGACAGACGGACGGATAGATAGATAGATGGATAGATGGATAGATAGATAGATAGATAGATAGATAGATAGAACTGAGTTGTTCAGTGCTTCAGGCTGAAGTAACTACTATCGCAGTTTAGATGTTTAAAACAAGGGTTAGGGGTCAAGCTTAATCATAATAATAAAGTAATTCCTATATTCCTATTCCTATATAAGAAATCTCACTAAATCTGAATTTGTTGCACATCAGCTCCAATGCTTTTGTTAATTCCTTACAGAAAATATAGTTCAAGTAACACCACAGACCTAGTTTGAGACTGAGGCCTATTTTAGGCCTGAGCTCTTCTGTGGGCGGGGCCTCATGTGAAGCATTCTCATGCAACGTGATGCCCTGTGGTGATTCGCTGCCAGGTGTGAGGGGCGTGGTATTGCCACTGGCTGAAGAGATAGAGGGCGCCGTTGGAACAGGTCTGAGTGTGGGCTTCAAGCATGGCTTGACCTCTCGGTCATCATCGTCCTCCTCTTCGTCTTCCTCTCGGTCTGTGATGTTATTGTCTGAGGAGTACGCCTCTTGCTCCGCGCCTTCTTTTCTCTGATGCTCCTCATGGGAGATGTGCAGCACCTCCTCGCTCTGCTCTTGCTTTAGAGGAGGCTGCCACTGTTTCTCAGCCTCCTGCTCTATCTTTAAGGCAAAAAACAAAGTTAGACGCACAGATGCAGACGAATGCAGACATAAAAACGCACACACATACGCACTCTCTGAAGTTCAGCATCAGGGTCTGGGTGTCCTTCTGCTAGGAGTCTCTGTCTGATCTCCTCCAACTCATCTTTCTCTCTTTTTCTGTCCCTCTCATCTAATTCCACCTCTTTCTCTCTATCTCTCAATCGCTTCTGCAATGCACTGCCCCTGAGACAGACAAAAAAAGAGAGCAAGACTAGAATTATAGACAGGGCGAGATAATGTATTTGAGCACAACAGAATATATGGGTTTTTCTTCAACTATGGTTACCTACTGTAAAATGATAAATTAAAAATATTTATATTTTGAGACCTTTTTCATAATCTTGCAGAGTAAAAACTGCATTACTGTTATTCAACAACCTTGACATAAGTATTTGCATCATTTCATTGGGTTTGTACCTGTAGTATTTGGGATCATCTCTGTCATCATCATAATCCTCCAGGAACTCTTTCAGGCGCTTGGCTTCTTTAGCCTGCCGGAAAAAAAGGGTTTTATATGAATAATTTTCTCTTGGAACCAATTAGGGCCAAGACATATATTGATGAATTTGTAGCCATTAAGTTTCCTACAGAGTGTGTCATTAGACTAATTTCCTTCCTTGTACTATGACTCAAAAATGTGACAAAAAAGATCAGACAAAAAGATGGCAAAAATGTATTAGTAAAAATATATGTACACTACCGTTCAAAGGCTTGGGTACAGAAATACTTATAAAAAATAAAAACATTTTAAAAATCATATTTTTATTCAGCAAGAATGCATTAAATTGATCAAAAGTGATAGTAAAGACATGTATAATCATATTACTTCTTGCATTAAACAGTTTAAATCTATTCAGCTGCTTGAAATTATGGTACGTCCAACTGAGGAGAAAATAATATATATTTGTAAACCATTTCAGCAAAAACACATAGCAAAAAAATGTTTTTACCTCTATCATCATGTGTATAAATAGACTCTGATAGCTAATAGTTTTTATACATTTATTCTTACCATCTCTCTGTGTCTTTCCTCTTCTCTCTCTGTTTCTTTACTGTAATCCCTTGCTTTTTTCCTCTCTCTGATCTCCCAGTTCTTCAGGCGCTGTAAAAGACAAACATCACATTATCTTACTGTGTTCGGTTACAAGCACAGATCTGTTTGTCCTGCATTTGAGAATAAAAGAGGGCAGATGATCTAGAAGCAGGACACTACAGAGCTCCAGAGACAGAAGCAGTGCTCTGGAATGGCACAGATTTTCTCTCACCAGCCTTTCTGCACTTTTATCGACCAAAACCTCATACATTAGTTTAACATGACCATTTAGATTAGATCACATCTTTAAAGTGCAAAGAGCGAGGAAATCCATGATGTTCCATTATAATCATCTAAAACAGTACATTTTGGATTCCAAACCTCCTGATAGGCTGCTTCTTTTTCACGTAGCTTCCTCTCCAGTTTCCGTCGTTCATACGCCTCTTCCTCATCTTCCTCACGCTCTCTTTTCTTCTCTTCTCGACTCTTCTCCCTTCAAAACACAACGCGCCCACACACAACATTTATTCTGTACATTAGAAACTAGCAATTACACTACTTACAGAAGATAAACAACACTTACAAAGGATATAGAGACAAAGATACTAGCTGAACCTTTTAGATGGTTCCAGACATGTCTAAATATTCTACTTTAGAAGACTAAACCCGACCAAATGAAATATTACAAATATTAGCTTTATCTAACACCTTTAACACTTCTTTTTCTATATTTTATCATCTTTTTATTTATTTTATGTAAAATATATTATATTAATATTATGATGGACGGTTTTTGTTTTATTCACTCTTTTCATTCTTAGTTTTAGTTACTTGTTACTTTTTAAATTGTCGTATTTCTTTTAATTATTTAAAAACTACAGTTCTGTGTGTTCTGCGCATTATGTCATATGAAGCAATATGTGACCCTGGACCACAAAACCAGTCTGAAGTCGCTGGGGTATATTTGTAGCAATAGCCAAAAATACATTGTATGGGTCAAAATTATCGATTTTTCTTTTATGCCAAAATCATTAGGATATTAAGTAAAGATCATGTTCCATGAAGATATTTTGTAAATGTCCTACTGTAAATATATTAAAACTTAATTTTTGATTAGTAATATGCATTGCTAAGAACTTCATTTGGACAACTTTAAAAGTGATTTTCTCAATATTTAGATTTTTTTGTACCCTCAGATTCCAGATATTCAAATAGTTGTATCTCGGCCAAATATTGTCCTATCCTAACAAACCATACATCAATGGAAAGCTTATTCATCCAGCTTTCAGATGATGTATACATCTCAGTTTCGAAAAATTGACATTTAAGAAGGTTTTGTGGTCCAGTGTCTCATATGAGAAACACTACTTGAAAGGTGCTATACAAATAAAGTTATTTTCATTTGTTTTTCCCAGAAGCCCATACATTTCAAATGTGTATATAGCTGAACTTCAGGAATACATTAGCAAGTAGTCAACTTCTTTGATATGGACAGACATGCACTAAAAGCCACAAAATAATTCTGATTCCGTGATGTCTTTTAAAATAAGATAGAATGGTTTTCGCTACAAATTAATTAGGTAATGTGAATTATTTTCAAGTGAAACAGGAAATAATTTAAAAATAAATAAATAAATAAAGTCTTGCACATTGTCATAGTTTGCACAACTTTATTATGCAATATTCTGGTCAAAGTTTTCGGTCAGGTAAAAAATGCAGATGCTTGTACAGATTCTATAGTCATACACACCTTGATCTGCTTCTGTCTTTACTGCGATCACGACTCCTCTCTTTCTCCCGCTCTTTCTCCTTTGTTCGTTCTCGCTCTCGCTCCTTTTCTCTCTCCTTCTGTCTCTCTCTCTCCCGCTCCTTCTCTCTCTCCCGATCACGTCGCTCTTTCTCTCGTTCTCTCTCTTTGTCTCGGTCTCTCCGCTCTTTCTCAATCTGCTGCCGTTCTCTCTCCTTCTCCTCCTCTAGTTTCTGCAGGGTTCCGGTGGGGAAAGAGAGATATTAGTTCATGTAAGTGTGAGAACACACATATAGAAGAAGGGCAACGTTCCAGAATCTCCCTGGAAACAGAAAGAGGTTTAAATCATGAAGCCAGTGTCTCAGTATGATGAAAATCTCATGATTTCAACACTTACACTCAAATAGATGCACACACAGTATTCCTCTCCCACATTAAGTTTCATCCTTCTACACATGATTTTGGAGAAACCATGAAAAAAAACATCTGAAATATTTTAAATAAAGCAAATAATAATTGGTAAGATAAAGAGGCCACACTGCATTAAAGAGGCTTTCTATATGAATGACCTGAAGAGACTACACAGTTGTCTGCGGTAGACATTTCTTTGTGTTCAGAGATGGTTTCATTGCCAGGCCTTTAAAAGAGGTAGGGTGGGTTAGTTCACATACATACAAATATACTTAAACATACTCACTACCAGAGTTGCTCTGATTCCAAAAAATATATATATATAAATAAAGCTGTAGTCTGTACCAATATGAGTAGAATATCAATTTCATTGCAACAGCAAAAACTAATACGCTTTATAAATTCACTATGTTCAAAGGTTTGGGGTTGGTGAGATTGTGTTAATATGTTCTTTAAAAAAAAATAGTACTGTATATAAGAATTTGTCAAATCGATTAACCATGATTAATAGTGTTTAAATAAAAGTTTGTGTTAACACATTAAGTGTGTGTACTGTGTATATTTATATGTATATATAAATGCACACACATACATGTATATATGTAAGAAATACATGAAACATATATTTATATTTTATGCATAATGTAAGTCATATTGATGTGCATATATTGATATATACATTTAAATATACACAGCACACACATTGTGTACACAAACTTATTTTGGATGCGATTAATCGATTTGACAGCACTTTATATGTATTAATTTGGACAGTAAAAATATGAATATAAACAAAACTTAAAAAAA
This sequence comes from Sinocyclocheilus grahami, assembly GCF_001515645.1. Lineage (NCBI taxonomy): Eukaryota > Metazoa > Chordata > Actinopteri > Cypriniformes > Cyprinidae > Sinocyclocheilus > Sinocyclocheilus grahami. Next base: position 370,773 of record NW_015505285.1, on the reverse strand, counting down.
GGAAAGTAGCAAACAGCAGTGTTTGATTAATAATAACAACATAATGCACAGCAATAGATCTATTTGGCTACATTTACACTTCAAAGGTATTCTTTGTCCATTCCTTTAAGACAAACTGACCCTTTACATGAATACCTCTTCAAGACCATCTTGACCAAGACGTGACCGTTCAGACACAGAAATACGAACCTGTCAGTCAGACAGTCCTCGGGTACCAAATTGACTGATACTACACTTCTTTATGTTAGTATTGAACTTGTACATCCTTACTCCAAACAAACTCTGTGTATTTCTCTCATAATTCAATATCAGATTTGAAAGCGATGCTCATTCTTTCCAATCACTGATTTATTTTTAAATCGGTTTTGCAGAGATCCGTAATACACTGTATCATCCAAATACATTCACTTTGGCAAAATGAATGAAATCAGAGAGGTGGAATCTCACCCAATTGTCGTCTTCTGTTGTCCCTCAGGCCTCAGTCGCCCAACAAATACAAACAAATATAAACACAGACGCTGACCATGCAGAGACAGAGACAAGTTTCAAATAGCTATGGCAATAGAAAAGATATTGTCTGCTTTACTGAATGATTGCTGAGGACAAGAACTCTCTGCTCCGAATGGTGAACGCTGACAAAAGAGAGGAAATGCAAGAAAAAAGAGAGAGAAATGAGGAGCATGACCAAAAGATGTGCACAAATAAAGTGGGATTGAAAAGATGTGGGACTGATGCTGAAATTTTGTGAGCCAAAAATTGAATATGCAAAGTATATTTTTAGTGAACTTACCTCTCAATAAACAATGACAACAAGTTGAGACAGTAGCTTTTATTTTATTATTTATATCTCTTATTTTGAGAGGGGGGGGTCATAGATAATACCTTTTATTATTAATTTTTTCCACCTGCACATTTAAATAGTCTGTCCATGCCCATTTTCTACCCTCGCACTGGCCCTTAGGGCTATTTAACTTTGCACAAATAAAGTGGGATTGAAAAGATGTGGGACTGATGCTGAAATTTTGTGAGCCAAAAATTGAATATGCAAAGTATATTTTTAGTGAACTTACCTCTCAATAAACAATGACAACAAGTTGAGACAGTAGCTTTTATTTTATTATTTATATCTCTTATTTTGAGAGGGGGGGGGTCATAGATAATACCTTTTATTATTAATTTTTTCCACCTGCACATTTAAATAGTCTGTCCATGCCCATTTTCTACCCTCGCACTGGCCCTTAGGGCTATTTTACTTCTGTCTCTTTTAAGTTATAGGTTCGCGGTAAGGTTCAATACAGTTTTACTTCAATAAGTCTCAATAAGCTGGCATTACATTGTTAAATGATTAGAGACCTTTTTAATCAGTCTGTTTCCTTCATATAATCAAGCAAATCAAGGAAAATTTGATTCCTCATAATATGACTGCCTTAAATACACAGATATGGGCAAATTCTATACAGATAACATATCAGAGTTGCACTGTATTATTGTATCAAATGTGATGTAGAAAAAAATAACAAAATCAACATAGAAACAGAGAGAAAGAGGGAATGGGACAAGAAAGAAATATGACTTCTTACCTGAGGAATCTTCAGCTTTGTGCGTGCTGTGAAAGGGCGCCCCCCTCAGACTGCAGTGAAAAATACTGCAGTGGTTATTCAGTACTGCATTTCTCACCAAAACCACGCTTTTACACAGAGGACTCACAAAGGTTCACTGAGCTCTGCCCACACAACAGCTTCCAAAAATATGGTTTATTGAGCAACTTCTGCTGAACGCACACACTCAGGATTACAGTTTGTCTCCTGAGGTCAATACATCAAAGTGTGTTACATTTCAGCTGGTCTTTTTAACACTACCGCATCCTCAGAGCCACATTTCTGAGACCCAGAGCCAGTTGCACCTTTGTTGATCCTCCAGAAGGGGGCGCCCAAGATATGAAGAATAGAAAAGGAAGCTCATACTTACATCCTCTATTCCAGCAACTTTTTCCAAAGCTCTGAGATTCATCTTGCTTTAGTCACCATATGACCTCTACCGTAATGGTGGGGTTTAATGAACAGATTAGCTTTAGAGGGAGGTTTACAGTTCGTTCATGCACTTTTTGTGTGGTAAATCTAGCCTGAACTGGTCCTGCCCATCTGCTGCCATTGTTGCCACTCAGAGAAACAATCTAAGAGGCTTCAGCCAACTCTTTTCTATAATCATTCTTTCAGAGAACAGCTTCTAAAGTTGTCATCTGACAAATCTTTTGCTTGGACGCTGCTAGGTGAAATAACACAACAAAAGAGGCATTATTTCTAATAAACGTGAACAATGTTGTTTCTTGGATTTAAAAAATTGCCTCATGCAGCTGTCTAAAATGGGCAGGATATCTCAAATTCCTACAGATTTATTTGTGTGAAGTTACTCTACTGAGGTGTAGTTTCAGTTATAATAATGTGAGTTTAGAGTACTCTAGATGTGGCCGTCTTCAGTCCACAGACTAGGCTAAGAAAAGGAGAGAGGAAAAAAAAGAAAGTAGTGTGTTACCTTGTGTGTGTCTCTGAATTTGCTAATCTCTCTGGAAATCAGGTCTCGCTTGTCATCTTCCAGCCCCATGGCATTTATATCATCCTGGGGGGGAATAGTAAAACTGATTAGACCATGTGAGCAGATAAATTAAATCTTAATAAATGACCTTTAAGAGCAACAATAAGATAGATCTTACAAAGTAACAGTTACACCAAAAATAAAAAATTCTGTCACCATTTATTCAGTCTTATGTTGTTCAAAACTGACTTTCATCAGTGGAACACGAAATTACAAATTTTAATAATATGTCAGTTGATGTTTTCAATACAATTACAATAAAGGGATACTGGAGCTTTCAAGCTACAAAAAATACACCATAAAATTATGACTTTACTCACTTCAATGCTATATTACTCTTCGAAAATCATATGAGAACTTACTGTCATATGATATCTTTTGAAAAAGCAAGAAAATAAGTAATACGGGTTTGAAACTACATGAGGAATGAGTAAATGATGACAGAGTATTCCTTTAATTAAAACTTTCTGGAAGATGTCCCAGTATTTCAGTTAAGTCATTATGACAGGGCTGCTAGGTCAGTATGGTTACCATGGTGAGAGTAAAAATACCTCCTTTTTCTCTTTACGTTTCTTGCGTTGATGGGCTTCAGCATCCTGTGAGGAGGCTGAGAGCTCGCTGGAGTATTCCCGGATCAGACTGTCTATGGCACCTTTCACCATCTGATCACGCCGCTTCATCTCCTCGTCCAGAAGCTCTTCCTCCTCTTCATCTCTAGCCTCTTCTCCAGTCTGAGGAGCCTGTATAGGGAATATGTATTTGTATGTGACAGACAATTACCATGGTTTACAAACTCCTTTTAAGCTGGGACGTTCTAAGACTGACATGCACCAACAAACTCTTTCCATCAATGACATAAGTAAGAAGCATTCATATGAAAGATGTGTTAATATTGATGTAGAGTACACTACCATTCAACAGTTTTGAGTTTTATGTTTTTGAAATTCTCTTATGTCTGAAAGTATCTTTTGCATAACACTTCAGACATCATTCTAATATGCTGATTTGGTGCTCAATCATGCTCGTTATTTTAATTAAAGGGGTGGTTCAGTGATTTTTTTCTAGGCTTGATTGTGTTTATAGGGTGCAGTCTAACATGTGTTAATGCTTCGTTTTTAAAAAAACGCATTATTTTTCACATAATTTACCTTTATTCCACACCTCTCTGTCCCTTCTCTGAGAAACACGCTGATAATTTCCTTCTTTTATGAAGCCCCTCCCTCAGAAATAGGAGATGGGCTCTGATTGGTTAGCTAGCCC